>NW_015544247.1:1237077-1238472 GCF_001515605.1 Sinocyclocheilus anshuiensis
CCTTCTTTCTTTGCGTGAACATTTTGTTACGGATAGATAACTCAGAATCCAGTTGCAAGTGAAGTGATTTATTGTGACAATAAATAGTGAACAGGATCGCAAGCCAAACGTGAGGATTCAGGTGAGTAGATGTGAGCACACGGGGATTGCGAAATCCTGACCCGATCCAGCTAGGGTAGTGGAATCCAGCGAGACTACGATGGTCTCCCAGACTGGAAATAATCCGAGGCAGAGATCCGCCGGGCACACAGACTCTGGAGAGAACAACAAGCATGAGCAAGGACAAACAACGATCTGACAACATGCAGCACAACACACGAGACAGATAAAGACAGGACAGAACGAGCAGCAGGTGCAGCCGCGCTGATTAGCTCGTCAGCCCCTTGGTTGCCGGAGCAATGCTGATGAGCAATCAGACAGGTAACACAAACAGACACGCAGAATTGAACACACGGATCCATGAACCGTGACAGTACCCCTCCCCCTAGGAGCGCCTCCTGGCGCTCCCAGAAGAACTTACCTGTCGATTGTAATCATCGATAAGGGAATGATCCAATATGTCCCTAGCAGGAACCCAACTCCTCTCCTCCGGACCGTAACCCTCCCAGTCCACCAGGTACTGAAATCCGCGTCCCCTCCGCCTCGAGTCCAGAATGCGCTTAACCGAATAAGTGAGTTCCCCATCTACGAGTCGCGGCGGTGGGGGAACTGGGGCAGGCGGATTAATGGTAGAACGAAAAACTGGCTTTAATTTGGAGACATGGAAGACGGAATGAACTCTCCTGTACGCAGGAGGAAGTTTGAGGCGGACTGCCACCGGACTAAGAACTTTGGTGACAGAAAACGGGCCAATAAATTTGGGAGCTAGCTTATTACAAACGGATCGGAGAGGAATATTCTTGGAGGAAAGCCACACCTTTTGACCAACGACGTAAACGGGAGGCTTCGACCGGTGGCGATCGGCCTGAGCCTTGGTGCGCGTCCTCACTTGGAGAAGAGTCTCTCGGGCTTTTTTCCAAGTGCGACGGCACCTCTGGATGAAGACGTGAATGGAGGGGACCGCGACTTCGGATTCCAGACTGGGAAAAACAGGTGGCTGGTACCCTAAGCTACATTCAAACGGAGATAGGCCCGTGGATGACACTGGTAACGAGTTGTGTGCGTACTCCACCCATGAGAGTTGTTGGCTCCAGGAGGAAGGATTCTGAGTAACCAAACATCGCAACGTTCTCTCAAGATCCTGGTTGGCCCGCTCCGATTGGCCGTTACTCTGTGGATGGAAACCAGAGGATAGACTGACACTCGCCACCAGTAATCTACAAAACTCCTTCCAAAATTTGGAAACAAACTGGGGTCCCCTGTCGGAAACCACGTCCATCGGGAGGCCATGAATGC
>NW_015544247.1:1238588-1242966 GCF_001515605.1 Sinocyclocheilus anshuiensis
CCCCCTTCTAAGGCCGTGCGGACCTTCGACTCGACCTCCCATACGAGAGTGGAGACGACGAGTCTCTCGGGTAAAATACTCTCGGGAGTGGACGGGTGCTCGGAAAGTTCAAAAATGCGAGAAAACGCATCGGGTTAGATGTTTTTAGAACCCGGACGATAGGAGAGTGTAAAGTTGAAGCGACCGAAAAAGAGTGCCCACCGAGCCTGCCTGGAGTTCAGTCATTTAGCGGACCTGATGTACTTGAGGTTCTTATGATCAGTCCAGACAATAAAGGGTACTCCCGAACCCTCTAACCAATGACGCCACTCTTCCAGCACTAACTTGACCGCCAAAAACTCTCGGTTACCAATGTCATAGTTACGTTCGGCAGGTGATAAACGATGGGAGAAAAACGCGCAAGGATGCATCTTGTCGTCCGAGGAAGAGCGCTGGGATAGCACCGCACCTACCCCCACCTCTGACGCATCGACCTCCACCACGAACTGACGTGTGGAGTCAGGGGTTACGAGAATAGGAGCCGAAACAAAGCGGCTCTTGAGGTTGGTAAATGCAGCTTCGGCTGCACTAGACCACCTGAACGTAGTCTTGGTGGAGGTCAAGGCAGTCAGAGGAGCGGCTAGTTGGCTGAAGTTGCGAATAAAACGCCGGTAGAAATTGGCGAACCCCAGGAACCTCTGTAGGGCCTTACGAGACACAGGGGTTGGCCAATCTACCACAGCCTTAACCTTGTCGGGATCCATGCGCATTCCCTCGGACGAGATGATGTACCCCAAAAACGGAACTGACTGTGCATGAAACGCGCACTTCTCCGCCTTGACAAAAAGCCCATTCTCGAGCAGCCTCTGGAGCACTCGTCTGACGTGCTGAACGTGTTCCTGGAGAGAAGAGGAAAATATCAATATGTCATCCAGGTAGACATATATGAATTGATCAACCATGTCTCTCAGCACGTCATTAACGAGTGCTTGAAAAACCGCGGGGGAGTTGGATAACCCGAAGGGCATAACAAGATATTCAAAGTGCCCTCTGGGGGTATTAAACGCGGTTTTCCACTCATCCCCCTCCCTTATGCGGACCAAATGATAAGCATTACGCAAATCTAGCTTGGAAAAGATGGACGCCCCCTGCAACTGCTCGAAAGCTGACGACATCAACGGCAAAGGGTAAGTGTTCTTTATCGTGATGTCGTTCAGCCCCCGGTAATCGATGCATGGTCGCAGAGAACCGTTCTTCTTGGCCACGAAAAAAAACCCTGCCCCAGCGGGAGAAGAAGAGGGGCGGATGAGCCCGGCTGCTAGAGAATCAGAAATATATTTCTTCATGACCTCCCTTTCTGGAACAGAAAGCGAATATAACTTGCCCTTAGGCGGAGACGTACCTGGTACTAAATCTATAGCACAGTCATAGGGACGATGTGGAGGAAGAGAAGCAGCCCGGGACTTACTGAACACTTCCTTCAGGTCAAGGTACTCCTCGGGCACGTTAGACAGATTCACCGGCTCATTCTGCAACAAAGAAGAAGACACAGAAGAACAAGCAGACATCAGACAAGAAGCATAACATGAGTCGCTCCACGCCGATATGGAGTTCTGACCCCACTCCACCCTGGGATCATGCTGAACCAGCCTGGGATGACCCAGGACAATAGTCAACAGTGGGGACTCCGTGAGCAGAAAGGTAATCTTCTCAGAATGGTTCCCTGAGGTTATGAGGGTGATAGCTCCCGTAGTGTGTGTGATACTGGGAAGGTTATGTCCATTGAGTGCATTAACGGTGATCTTGTGGCAGAGAGGAACTATGGGGATTTGAAGGCGAGATGCCAGACTGTAGTCCATGAAATTACCCTCCGCTCCGGAATCCAGTAAGGCTTGGCAGTTGTGGAATCGGGCTGCCCATTGTAAGCCCGACCCGTAGCCAGCATCTGCTCTTCCTAATGATCCATGCGTGTATTGTTGTGGGGTAAAAAGTTCTGCAGATCCGTCGCATTCGCTGAATCCATAATGGTCAGATCGTTCTGTCAGGGAGAAAGAATGAGGATTCAGTAGCGAATGTGCAAACAACGTTTATTGGGAATTCCCAACCAGAAAGATGACGAGAGTCAGACAGGTGAGAGACGGAGATAACTCCGGGTAGCGCAGGGACACAACGGGCAGCCGATGATCGAGGATCCATGCAGCGAAGCCCACGGCAGAGGTGAGAAGGAAACTCCAGGAACTGGTCAGAAGCAGAGCGACACGAACTGAACATGGTAACGACATAGGACGATCTGACAACACAGGACAGAAAACACAGACATAAAATAGGATCGCTGATCAGCCACAGCTGGCACTAACCAGCTGATGGCACTGATCAGCGGCAACACAAACCACACCCACACCCACACTCACACGGAGAAAGCTAGAATGAGTCAGTGAGCCCATAAACCGTGACAGTCTGAGACTATTTATATTTGAATTTGCTTTCATATTGTTCACAACTGAAAAAATAAATTCACAAATGGACACAAATTCTGTTATGATATGTGAAAAATAAAACAATAGAGCAGAAAGTGTAATGTCACATAACATATGACATTGTACCACAAATATACCTCTGAATTTGGTATATATATATTCAATCATAATATATATCAATCTTTATATATATTAGAGAATAATATTCACTGCAGATTCATTCTGAGCAGCACAAATACCTGATTTTACAAGGATCCCTCTTTTTGTTCTCTGCTTTTCTTTAAGCTGGAGGCTGTATTGTTAGACTACATACTACAAGTAGATATTCTGCTAAAACCTACATCAGAAAATATCCTGTTAAATTTCTGGTAAAAACTGCTAGCTGTGGTTGCCAGAAATTCACCGTAAAAATACTGTGACAGTGTTTCTCGTATTAAAGGATGTTATATTGGTGCATGTATATTTTACAACTAAGATTTTACCACATTTTAGTATATTTCATTAAGCTGATATAGTTGCTATTATACCAAACTACTTGAGCTATCAAAATCTGCTTTTTACCTTAAAATGTACTGATAACCACCATAATAATATAGGTGGTACAAAAGAAAGTCACAAGATGAATCAGAGTTCATTGTAAGAGGCATGTCTATAAAACATGGCAAATACTTGTATATAGACATTGCACAGGGTCATACACGCAAAGTCAACACCATAGGGCAACACACATGACGCTATGATATATGACACATATATCATATATGTATGACACATGACACTATTAGTTAAACCATATGTGTCATATATCATAGCGTCATAGCATATGTGTTGCACTGATGGTGTTGACTTTTTTTCACCGTAATGGCAAAGTGACTGTCATGCCCATGGACTGTCCTTGTGTTCCTGTGTTGTTGTGTTTTGCTCCCAATGTGCTCCCCGTGACCCAGTTTCTCCCGTGTCTTATTATGCCCATATTTGGTTCTTCCTGTTCCTGTTCCCATTGAGTCCTATTTTATTCAGCTGTGTCTCGTTTAGTTCCTGGTATTTAAGCCCTGTATTTTCCTATGGCTAGTGTCCAGTGTTAAACGTCAATCCCCTGTGTTACGTGTGTGTTCCTTGTGGTTTTGATAAATAAAGACTGTTATTATGGTGATTCTCCTACGTGCTCCTCGTTCCTCGCTCCAACGCAGTAGAAACCGTGACAGAACACTGGACCTGAAACATACAGTAAGCGGCGCCCCTTCTCCTCGTTTTGGTTTCCGTTTTTGAAAGTTTTTCTTTTCCCGTTCCCTGTGGGAATGGAAACCGCCGCAAGTTTCGCCGCCCTAGCCTGGGAGGACCTTCCATTTGTGGAGTTCGCCCGGGAATTCTGCGGGCTCGGCGTTAAGACGCTGTTGGATGACACCACGCTTAAATCTCTGTTCTGGATCAGGACCAATTACCATCGCCCCGTGGACATCCCAGACACTACTGGACTGAGCTGGAGGGAAGGGATCCTCCGGTGTCTGGAGAGCGTCTGACCCCGATCCAGAACCGCTCCATCGCCAAGCCCGCCGACCGCTCCGCTGTCAAGCCCGCCAGCTGGTTCACTCCCAAGCCCTAGGATGACAGCAGTTTTCTCCTTCACCTCTGCCCAAAAAAGGAGAATGCGGAGGAAGAGACTGTGGGCTCCAGCCCCTGAGTCCGCTCCAGTGTCAGCTCCAGCCCCTGAGTCCGCTCCAGTGAGGGCTCCTGTTCCCACGTCCAGTCCTGAGAGGGCTCCTGTTCCCACGTCAAGCCCAGAGAGGGCTCCTGTTCCCACGTCAAGCCCAGAGAGGGCTCCTGTTCCCGCATCCAGCCCAGAGAGGGCTCCTGTTCCCACGCCCAGCCCAGAGAGGGCTTCTGTTCCCGTGTCAAGCCCAGAGAGGGCTTCTGTCCCCGCG
>NW_015544247.1:1243055-1243362 GCF_001515605.1 Sinocyclocheilus anshuiensis
GTCAAGCCCGCCCGCCATTCCACTGTCAAGCCCACCGGCCATTCCATTGTTAAGCTCAGAGAGGGCTCCTGTTCTCAAGTTAAACCCAGAGAGAGCACCTGTTCCCAAGTCAAGCCCAGAGAGGGCCGCTGTTCCCACATCTGGCCCAGGGAGGGCCACAGTTCCCGAGTGATGCCCAGGGAGAGACGCTGTTCCCACGTCTGGCCCACAGAGGGCCTCAGATACTGAGTCAAGCCCAGAGCCGGTTCCAGCCAGGGAACCCGAGATTTTCCCCAAGGAATTTTTTTTTGGGGGGGGGGGGCTTTAG
>NW_015544247.1:1243655-1249385 GCF_001515605.1 Sinocyclocheilus anshuiensis
AATTTTTTTTGGGGGGGGGGGGCTATATGGCTATGGCCGTAGAACAAGGCCACGGAGGCTATTCCGCCATGGCCCCCTGGACTGCCTGCTCCGCCATGGCTCCCTAGTCTGCCTGCCTCGCCATGGCCCCCTGGACTGCCTGTTCCGCCATGGCTCCCTAGTCTGCCTGCTCTGCCATGGCTCCCCAAGCTGCCTGCTCCGCCATGGCCCCCTGGACTGCCTGCTCCGTCATGGCCCCCGAGCTGCCTGCTCCGCTATGGCTCCCCGAGCTGCCTGATCTGCCACGGGTCCCGGAACAGGTACCGCCTTGGAGGCCTTCCGTCCCATGTAAGCCTGTCCCTAGAGGCCTCCAGAGCGCCCCCCTCCCCGTTGGAAGTTATGAGGCGCGTGGACGCGCCTTCCGGGAGTCGGAGGTAATGTCACACCCATGGACTGTCCTTGTGTTGTTGTGTTTTGCTCCCAATGTGCTCCCCATGACCCAGTTTCTCCCATATCTTCTTATGCCCATATTTGGTTCTTCCTGTTCCTGTTCCCATTGAGTCCTATTTTATTCAGCTGTGTCTCGTTTAGTTCCTGGTATTTAAGCCCTGTGTTTTCCTATGTCTAGTGTCCAGTGTTAAACATCAATACCCAGTGCTACGTGTGTGTTCCTTGTGGTTTTGATAAATAAAGACTGTTATTATGGTGATTCTCCTACGTGCTCCTCGTTCCTCGCTCCAACACAGTAGGCACGCGTGACAATAGGCTGCACAACCAGATTTTACATTTAAGAGGGCAATAGGTTTTCACTTGGGGGATTATGAACTTGTTAATGAGCACAGCTTCCAGCGGCAATTAGTGAAGCAGTCATGTACATCACAGATGATTTGCAATTAGCTAGCTACATATTATATACACTATGCCAGGAGTGTGCTAGGCACTTCGGTGTGTGTTTGTTGGAAGGGGGGGTCGATTGGCAGGGGAGAAAGCTGTACGCAGGGATGAAGGGGACACGGGACGAGATGCTAGCGAATATTCACACCTATTCCTCATGGGAGACCTGTGCTTGAGGGGAGTAGGCCCCTCCTCCTTTATTCCACTTTACGTTATGTTAATTTGTTTAATGGTCTGTTTCGGAGACAAAAATTATCCATAGTTGTGCTGCAATGTGAGGCCTACGAAGCCCGGAAAGATACAATAGCATCGCACATATGCTACAATGACGTTTTTATGGTTCGGCCGTCATAATTGCAATCATTCGGTATGAAGAAAAATTCCTTTAAAGGTGCAAAATAATACCTATATCTATAGCCTGTGTATTTGAGGCAATTTGTTCAGTGATAAAACATGGAGATGTATTCTGGCTCTTATAGAAGGAGCGTATATGTCAAAAGAGCCAGTGTGTTCACGGTTTATAATAGTGCCGTGCATAGGAGGGGGCTGGAAATCACTTTGGTGGCTGTTTCTTGCATGACATCATACAGCACCCTCTGTGATATCTGGTAAGACTCCTCTGACAGACACGCCAGATGGCTCTGTGTGTGTGTGTGCGGATTATTTCATTGTTGTTACACTCCAGGATAGCAGCAACGTTGACACCTTTTAGCTGCTAAAGTTCAAACCTTAAAACATGAATGTATTAGGAAAAATACAGCCACTGAAAATCATTTGCATTTATCTACCGGCAGACTTTCTCTGAAGCCGGTTTGGTCATCTAAATGGGAATTGCTACAAGTGTGTATTTGTGTATTGTGTATAATTTTCAGTGTTGCTATCAGCGAGGCACGGAGGAGCGGATTGTCGTTGCCATGTTTATAACACGTTCTGCTGTGATCTGACCTCATGAAGTTTCATTATTTATAAGCTTGAACATAATCACTGTGCATTTCTTTTTCTTACTCCTTGGTGTCTTATATATAGCTCAGGAGCAAATGGAGACTTTGAGAAGCGTATAATATTATGGTCAGAAATCTATTGATACCTGTATTTATTAGGTGAAAAATATTTCCGTACATACTGTGTTGCTTTAACAGCTGAGCTTCAGGTTTTAGTCTCGCTTTTGACAGAAAATATGTCGCTGTTTATTTGCCTGCTGGGGCAAAGAGATCAGAAACAGAAATGCGTGGATTGTGATATGGCTTCATATCTCCCTGACAGGACCTGTCAAAATGGCCACCGGGTGACAGACTCTTTGGCAAGTTTCTCCCTTGTGGAGATTAATTAGACCACCAAATATGACACTGCAAGACGTGTAATGCAGAGCTATGATGGAGAGCTAAATAAATATTTTAAAATGGGATTTTATAAAGCTGTAATGTAAAGGAGACTGGAACTAGTCACACTTTTTACTCCAGAAAATCCATTGTGAATAATGTGTCAGTTTCTTTATTGGCCCTTAGGCACATTAAATACCAAATAAATAAAGAAAACGGCATATAGAAATAATACACTATTGTTTTGGCCTACAGCCAAACTGTATATACTCTTTATAATAAGTTTAAAAATTACAACATGAAATAAAATTGCGACAACTTACCCCAACCTGACAAAGTTACAGTCATTACAGTTAAATCTACCTTCATTACATATTTGCCTTCCTAAAAAGTATATACTCTTCTCCAAATGTATGCCTGAATGTGTGGTTTTATTGTGTTTACTCAACATACATTACTAGTATATTACTAGTTACTATCACCAAGCAGTTTCACAGAACTCACACATAAACAGCTCATTTATATCACAAAAATACACATAAATACACATCTTCAGCCCAAAAACAGCTCATGTCCACCCACATTCATAGTCTGCCGTGTGTAACTGTGACATCAGCCGTTTAATTCTAGCAGTTCAGTACGTCAGCGTAAGAACATTTTTACAAGTTAAATTCAAACGATTCACTTTCACGATTTGTTAATGCAAGGTGATGCAGGAGAATGCTCTGTACTGGTTTTATTTGATCTCACTGCTGCTTTTGATACAGTTGATCACTGTATATTAGTTGAGAGGCATAGACAGCAGTTTGGTATCTCGGGAACAGCCTTGAGTTGGTTTTCATCATACTTATCAGACAGGACTTTCTCAGTAAGAGTTCAAAATTATACTGTCACCAACAGCACCTGTGTCCTGTGGTGTTCCCCAGGGTTCCGTTTTGGCCCCATTGCTTTTTGCTTTGTATTTGCTGCCTCTGGGACAACTGATAAGTAATTTTGAAGGCATTCGCTATCATTGCTATGCAGGTGATATTCAACTATATATTTCTTTTAAATCTCATGAAATTACAAAATTGTCTACTCTTTTAAATTGTATAAACTCTATTACAATCTGGATGGCAAATAATTACTTACAGTTAAATCCTGAAAAAAAACAGAAGTACTTAACTCGGCTCCTGTTGGTGTTCTCCCAAAAGTGATGGAAAGTCTTGGATCTTTATCACATTCTGTTAAATCTACCCTTCGTAATTTAGGTGTTCATATGGGACAAGCCTTCAGTCTTGATCAACATGTGAATTATTTGGTTCGTAACTGTTTTTATCAGTTGAGAAACATCACAAAATGGAGGCCAGTTGTGTCCACAGCAGAGATGGAAATGATTATATATGCATTTATTTCCTCCCGCCTTGATTATTTTTACCTGTCTTAGTAATTCATCCCTCAAACATTTACAAGTGGTTCAAAATGCTGCTGCTAAGCTTTTAACCAAGTCATCAAAGAGATCTCACGTAACCCCAATTTTAATTTCTTTACATTGGCTCCCTGTCAAATTTAGAATTCATTTTAAAATTATTGTGATGGTGTTTAGAGCATTGCATTGTCAATCCCGTGTATATAAAAGAGATGTTGCAACCCTATAACTCTAGTAGGAATCTGAGATCCTCAAATCAGATCCTGCTGGTTGTTCCACGCTCTAGATTGAAGACAAAAGGAGACTGTGCCTTTGAAGTAGTTGCTCCCAAGTTGTGGAATGCTCTTCCTCTGAAACTGAGATCTGTGGACTCTGAGGACATTTTTAAAAAGCAGCTGAAAACTCACTTGTTCAAACTTGCTTTTGTCTAATTTTTTTGTATTTTTTATTGTCATGTCTGTTTTTATTCTTCATTTTACAATTTTGTTGTAAAGCACTTTGTGACACTTGCTCTTGAAAGGTGCCATAGAAATAAATATTACTTACTTACAGTTCATCAGAGGATTTTCTGTCACACATACACAGTGGCCTGTTAAAGTATTAATATTTTAAATCTTACTGAATTAATTAGAATTTTGAAATGTAGAAGTTTGGCTTTCTATGTATTACAGCTAAAAATTATTTTCATTTGGGAAAAACATGCCACCATTAAGGGATCATTAAATACTAAAGGACATTCCAAAGAAGCTAGAGTTGCATGATAACAAATGCATAAAGTAGGAAAAGGTTTGCAAGTATACAAGTGTTTGGATGTCCCAGTGGACACAGCTGGGGTAATTATCAGGAAGCTAGAGAGACTAAATAGAAAAGGTTGTACCTTTTAAACGCCCCAGCAAGGCCAGCAGTCATTTGAAAGGGGAAACATTCAGTAGCAAAGAATGGAGAAAAGCTGTGCAGCATAGTAACCATAACTAGAAACACAACCTAGTTGTGTTGTAAGAAAACAGTTTGGTAAGATGAGACCAAGACAGATCTTGTAGCCGAAATTCAAAATGATAGATGTACTAAACAACTGCTATTTTGGAGAAAAGCTACAGAATGATGCCACAAAAACAGACCAAATTAACATCAAGTGGATCAAGCGCGACATGGTCAACGTCCTACCGTGGTCGGTCAATGTCTTGATTTTAATGTATTTGAGAATGTGGTAAATATGTCTACAAATGTGAAAAAATAGTACTTGAAGTTGGTACATTTCCCCAAACGATTACAGCAAAATGTTATTTTTCAAAATATTAAAATGAGGTCATTTGTTCCCATAGCATATTTACATTTTCTTTTCAGGCATGTTCTCTGACATAAACAATGTGACATTCAAATAACTGATTTTTTTAATTGTGCTTTTTGAAAGAAAAATGTCAGGGGTCAGAAAATTCTAGAAATTGAATCGGCTAAAGTGAGAAAATTGTCCTTAGCATACTTTTGCGGCCTATAGACATTCCTTGACATAATATTGTGACGGAAAGTCCTCTGGAGAGCAGGTACAAATGAAACACATTTAAAATATGCTTAATTCATATTCATGCATTTTTATGAGAGGCACTTTCAAGTTATTGGGTAGAGGCCTGAATACTTTTGCAAACCACTGTATAATTATAAACTCTACGGCCTAAATGTTAAGTCAACAGAGTTGTTGTGTGATGCTAAATCAAAGAATGACCAACTTGCATCCTAAACAAACAACTCCATACATTTGAACCAAAGAACACGGTTTGTTAGGGGCGGCGAGAGAAAGGCCAGAGCAGGGGTGTTCAATTTACAGGTTTGAAACTGTTAATGCAGTCTCCCGGGAATCTATTATCAAGTGTACTCATACATGCAACAGTGACCACCATCTGCCCTATGTTTATAATGCTTTTTATTCATTCATTCGTTTGTTTGTTCGTTTATTCATTAATTCTTAAACAACTAAAAAGCTAGCCTATTTTATTTTAATATTTAGTTAGCATTTGTAACCAAACCATTCTAGCCCTCCATAAACCAGTGTTTTTATTTTATTTTTTGTTTGAAGGTATGGACTTCCTCAGCACACCACTTGGGTTCCATTGTGCATGTATTATAATTCGTATA
>NW_015544247.1:1250197-1251040 GCF_001515605.1 Sinocyclocheilus anshuiensis
TACATCCAACAGTGACCACCATCTGCCCTAAATCCAGCCACACCCTGTACCCAATTAGGCCTGTCCCTGGCGACTGGGCAAGGGGAGGGCCTGCCGAGGTCTGCCCCATGCTAACAAGATGGGTGACAAGCGAGTCATTAACGGCCTGTGACTGTAGAACTAGTGATGTGAGCCATTAGGGGACAGTATCCGTCCTCTTCAAGTCCCAACTGAACGCAAGCTATGCTTCCACAGTCCCTGCCTGCCTCCGCAAGCCAATTAAAGTTGTTATTGGGAGACACAAAATAATTAAAGGTGCACTTTGTTGTTTTTTATTTGGGGTGCTGAGGGACCGCCCCTGGCAGTGTTGCAATATGTTTTCTGATGTTTGCTTTTCAATTTCCCTGTTAAGTATCAAAAATAAGCCCTGGCCAGCATAACGAAGAAGCAATTTCTCATGCGAGGGTGTTGTAATCATGTCAACTATTTACATACTGGCATGATCGTGTTTCGTCATGATGTTATGAAAAATAAACATGCCAATTGTTGATAAATAGCCAGCTTTAATAGTTGTATTACACAACTATCTATCTTATCTATCTATATGCACAGTTATTGTATACACTCTAAAAAATGCTGGGTTGTTTCAACCCAATGTTGGGTCAAATATGGACTAACCCAACTGTTGGGTTAAAAAGTTAATTTAAAAATGTAACCAAAATTTAACCCAACAGTTGGGTTAGTCCATATTTGACCCAACATTGGGTTGAAACAACCCAGCATTTTTTAGAGTGATAGGTAGTTATTATGATTTTGTCAATAGAAATTTCAAATACAAACATGTGCTACATTTTTATGTTGCAT
>NW_015544247.1:1251497-1252281 GCF_001515605.1 Sinocyclocheilus anshuiensis
GTCCCGTAGGTTCCAGAAGTAGACAAGAGACAGAGAAAGGAGAAGATACACATTATATGCACACACCTGCAAACAAACATGCATAAATCACAAACAACTTGCCACATCATTTCATCGACACCCTAAAACAAATACGATACAATCATGAATCAAATGTATAGATAATTAAAATTATGCATCTGTCAACACAAGCACCTTTAAAAGGCCTTAAAGTCCCTGTAAAGTCAATATTAAGCATGTGTTCTGAGTTTGTCACACCACAGAGAAATGTATTATTAACCATTCAGCCAAATTTAAATTATAAAAAAATCTGCTAAGTACATAAAATAAGTTATCGAAATCTCAAAAAATGGGCGGTATCCTCTGCTCTCAAATGCTGGGGGCCTGTCCGCTGTCTGCGCTCAAACCACGCCCACTCGCGGGAAAGCTGCTGCCTCTTAAGTGTCAAATACCACTACAGCCTGAATGGATGCTCCTAGCAGCGTGCTACATTTTTATGTTGCATTCATGTCAAACAGAACACTGAATTTTGGTCTATATTTCAAAACGAAAGAGAAGAAAAAACAAACAAACAAACAAAAAAACTACAGGGTACAAGACAGGGGTATATACAGGTGCATCTCAATAAATTAGAATGTCGTGGAAAAGTGCAAAGGTTTCCTGAGCCTTCAAAATGGTCTCTCAGTTTGGTTCACTAGGCTACACAATCATGGGAAAGACTGCTGATCTGACAGTTGTCCAGAAGACAATCATTGACACCCTTCACAAGGAGGGTAAGCCACAA
>NW_015544247.1:1256980-1257435 GCF_001515605.1 Sinocyclocheilus anshuiensis
ACGTGGGTTCCATTGTGCATGTATTATAATCCATATAGATTTATAAATGCTCTGCAGAGGGCTCTGTGACTCTACATCTGTTTTCAAAGTAAACTTGTTTGTGAGCACATTTTCACTAGAGGATTCCCAAGGCCTCAAATTAAATGTCCCGTAGGTTCCAGAAGTAGACAAGAGACAGAGAAAGGAGAAGATACACATTATATGCACACACCTGCAAACAAACATGCATAAATCACAAACAACTTGCCACATCATTTCATCTACACCCTAAAACAAATACGATGCAATCAAGAATCAACTGTATAGCTAATTACAGTTATGCATCTGTCACCACAAGCACCTTTACACAGCCTTAAAGGGATAGTTCACCCAAAAATGAATATTCTGTCAAGTGTGAAAAAGGTGTCAATATATATATATATATATATATATATATATATATATATAGTGTAAAT
>NW_015544247.1:1258732-1277893 GCF_001515605.1 Sinocyclocheilus anshuiensis
ATATATATATATATATATATATATATATATATATAGTGTAAATAAATGAAGGTCAGTAGGGTTGTCTTAGAAAAAACAACGAAAACATTATTCAGAATAACATTTTGAAGAAAATAAGTCATACATTTTGAAGAAAATAAGTCATACAGTCAATAATTTTTAATTAATAATTTTAAATATTTTTATATTAAAATAAAATGTAAAACATTTTCACATCAAACAGAAATAGCAGCATTTAAGGCCCCAAATTTTCTTTTACCATCAATATCTTTTCCAATCAATATGATGCAGTTATATGCTGCACAAACACAATAGACTGACTATGTGCAGGCCCAACCCAAAACACTTTACTTCACACATCTATCGGGGTATTGGCATTTACATACCCTGTTATATATGCTTCCTATTGTTATTTGAATTTCACCCAGCAAAACTACAACATTCTAAACAGGACCTTTTTGCAGAGTCCTCAGAAGTGTCATTACAGAAAAGGCGTCTTCGCTTTGGGGATTTAAATCGCTGCCAAAGTCACAATCACAATGAATATAAAACAAACAGAATCAGCCAACGAAATGAAGACTTTTTACTCAAGTAGTCTCTCCAGATATTTAATATGCGTCCCTGCTGACCACATACTAAATAAACAAGATCTGCACAACAAAGTTTGTGCTGGAACGACGAGCTGTCAGTGTCAATCTCATTCACAATATACAAAAAAAAAAAAAAAAACGAATAGTTTATCATATGAAATGAACCTTTTGCATTACCCATCATGAACCTGAGCATTAACAAATAGTGCACAGTTTCATGGGAAAGCAGGGAACCAATTGCAAATCATTTGGATTGTAAATTTTGTTAGCTTTGAAGTTGTCTGCAGAAAAGATAATGAATGGTCAGTGAATGAAGGACTGAATGAGACTGAGCATGTAGAGAGGCCACAGTGGCTGAAGAGGCCCACAAAAGATTGATGAGTGGCTCTTGTAAAACAATGGTTTCACATCAGACATGCTTATTTTCCTTTGATGCATCCACTTTAACCCTTTGATTGCCATAACGAGTTTATTTCAGATCTGTGTGCACCCTATATTTGATGAGTGGTGATTTTACATTGTATGTTATAGCGATAAAGAGCTGATTCTGAGCATTGAATAATGAAAAAAAGCTGTATAACGAATCAGATGTTTATGTTTATGCATGACCTGACATGACCTGAAAATTTCCAAATGATAAATGCATATAACCATACGACAATATTATCGTGGTATTTGGATCACGATATAATACCATTGAAAGATATCCACGATATAATACCATTCTACATTTAGTGTATAATTATTCAAAATATATTAGGATCTTTTTCTCACTTGGTCCTTGAACTTTGATGTGTTGCGCAATTATATTCTTGGCTCAGTCTAAGGTCGGAGTTTGGTTGAAAAGAAGTAAAGTGTGTTAATGCACAGTTATGTTACGGAATATTTTAGTATATAGCTTTTATAAATGTTTTGAATGATCTTTTCATTTTTTTTATTTTCAGTTTTAATTTTGGTCAAATTTGAGTAATTGTGTAATGCGCATTTTCTTAGTTTCTTTTTTAATATTTTGATATTTAAAATGATAGTTTACCCAAAAATTAAAATTCTGTCATTAATTACTCACCCTCATGTTGATCCAAACCCATAAGACCTTCGTTTATCTTCGTAACACAAATGAAGATATTTTTGATGAAATCCAAGAGCTTTCTGACCCTGACAGCAATGTAACTACCACGTTCAAGGCCCAGAAACGTAGTAAGAACATCGATAAAATAGTCAGTGGTTCAACAGTAATGCTACGAAGCTACAAAAATACTTTTTGTTCTCCAAGAAAACCAAAATAATGATTTTATTCAACAATTTTGCATGCATGTGGTGCTACTTCATGGTTTTCTTTGCCCACAAAAAGTATTCTCGTAGCTTCATAAAATTACGGTGGAACCACTGATGACACATGGACTATTTTATCAATGTCCTTACTACCTTTCTGGGCCTTGAACGTGGTAGTTACATTGCTGTCTATGCAGGGTCAGAAAGCTTTCGAATTTCATCAAAAATCTCTTCGTGTTCCGTGTTTGCGGATTTGGAACGACACGAGGGAGAGTAATTAATAACAGAATATTAATTTTTGGGTGAACTATCCCTTTAAGTTTTCTTTTAATTGTATTGTAGAAATATGCATTTTCTGTAAAAATAATTTGAGACATTATGTATTGTGAAAAGCACTATAAAATAATATTATTACTATTTAGTTTCCATTTATTTTTATTTCAGCTTTAATGATATCTAAATATTGTAGTACTCTGGAGTTTTGATTTCCTCTTAGGCACTAATTGATCATTTTTTCTTTCTTTCTATAAGGAAAATATACATTTACTGGAAATGAACTCTTATTTAGAGTTGGATTGAGTGAAATGCATCTTTAACCAAACCAAAGCACAACGTCCACTGCCCCAAGATGCCACACCTGACACCAACCGTATCAGTCAAAACCTCCATGTCACAAAAAGGCTTGATGGAGCAGTCACTCCACTCTCCATAATTATAAATATAGATATTTTCCCTGTCAGTCAGATCAGCACTGAGGATGTAATGGGCGTTGAGTTAATTGCTGATGAAACTGAAAACTGTCATTTCTGCCAAGCCCCTAATCATTTATTCTCCATTTTCGACCATGTTACTAAAACTCCTTCCTACTTATTACATAAATTGCAATTAGAAGTCATCATGACATGCTGCTGGGGGTCCTGACCTGTAATGGCTCCTAACACAGAGAAACCTTATTATCTGTCAAGAGGTGCTTTGGCATATGCCAGCGTTTTCTCGCTCTTTCTGTGTGACATGCTCTTTTGACTTCCTGTGTTCTGTAATTTAGATTTATTTAAGGAAGATTATTTTACAGGCTTATGAGTGGAATAATTTTAGTTCCTTTTGTCAAATGAGAAATTGCGTGTCATGAAGAGTTTACAGAGTCAAACAAGAATCGATGCGCATGGAAAGGTTAGCCACCTGGAACTGAAGCAGCATGCGAGATGTTGGCGTCACCTTAAAAAAATGCTGTGCCGTGGTCGATCCTTGCGTCTTATTTCACAAAATCAACCAAAAATCTGCAAAGTGAAAGAAAAACATGCAGTAATGAAGAACAACAAGTTATTGCAAACTGATTTACACTAACACAATTACAATTCTGTCATCATTTACCCTCATGTCATTCCAAACCTTTAATGATTTTCTTTGTTCTCTGGAACACAAAAGGAGATCATTTGAAAATGTCTCTGTGTTTTTTGTCCATATAATGAAAGTTAATGGGGTTCAGTGTTGTTTTGGGCCTGACTGACTTTCACTGTATGGACAAAACAGTCTTATAGGTTTGGAATGACATGAGGGTGAGTAAATGATGACATAATTTTCTATTTTAGTTCAACTATCCCTTTAATTACATATAATAAATTACTCTAAAGTTAGTGTTCAGGTAGATATTTTAAAAAGGACATGGATTATTAATTATCGCAAATGGATTGTGATGAAATCGCCAACCTGTGAGACAGTACAGTTGACTTGAGAAATGTGTTCACAGTGTACTGTATTACCCATTCAAAACATTATATCTTAAGACAAAAAAAATCTTAATGACTTTTGTAGTCATTAATTTTGTTTTCATAAAAAACTACTTTTGACAGACAGCCAACAATATAGCTACAAATAACACTTCCTGTCGTGAAACCGACTATAATAAATGTTGCCACAATCAACACATCATTTGTTTGGGGAAATTTGTCTGCTCTCTGACAATGCGGTAAGCCGGTGTGGGTCTAATTTGACCTAAAACAAGCAGTCCTATTAGTGATCTCTCTAATTGAATCAAGTGATATTGGTGGCCTTCTGTATGGTACTACAGCAGTGATGAACACACAGTTGCTCTATGCCTGGGAGGCGAGCATCAGCTGGCCTCTCTCCTAGCAACTACAAGTCCTTGAGCCCTTCTGTTTACAAAATGCCGGCACACACGGAGGTGCATGAACACAGTTGGCCCACTCAAGCCTGGTCAGAGTTATTTGCATCCTAATGTGTAAGTTTAAATCTAAATAAAAGGCATTTAATCAACCACTCAACTCTGTCTGGGAAAAAGCTACAACTGGTGTGCCCTTTTCAGTGTGAACACTGGGCTGCACTAGGGTAAACACTATATATACCTATATACAGTGGTGGACAGTAACGGAGTAGTTTTATTTCGTTACTGTAATATATAGTGTGTGTGAGTGTGTGTGTATATACAGTATATATATATATATATACACACACACACACACACATATACTGTATATGTATGACCCTGGACCACAAAACCAGTCATAAGTAGCACGTGTACATTTGTAGCAATAGTAGCACGTGTACATTTGTAGCAATAGTAGCACGGGTATATTTGTATCAATAGCCAACATGTATGGGTCAAAATTATCGATTTTTCTTTTATGCCAAAAATCATTAGGATAACAAGTAAAGATCATGTTCTATGAAGATATTTTGTAAATTTCCTACTGTAAATATATCAAAACTTAATTTTGAGTAGTAATATGCATTGCTAAGAACTTAATTTGTACAACTTTAAAGGTGATTTTCTCAATATTTTTTCAGATTCCAGATTTTCAAATGGTTTTATCTCAGCCACATAATGTCCTATCCTAACAAACCATACGTAAATGGAAAGCTTATTTATTCAGCTTTCTGATGTATAAATCTCAATTTCAAAACAATTGACCCTTATGACTGGGTTTGTGGTCCAGGGTAACAACACATATATATATATAGTATTTGTCAAAAGTTTGGAATGATTTGGAATGAAGTCCCTTATGCTCAAGGCTGCATTTATGTATTTATTTGCTCAAAAATAAAGTAAAAACACGAATATTGTGAAATACTATTACAATTTAAAATAACTGTTTTCTATTGTAATATATTTCAAAATGCAGTTTATTCCTCTAAAGGCAAACTACATTTCCAGCAGCCATTACTCCAGTCTTCAGTGTCACATGATCCTTCAGAAATCATTTTAATGCTGATTTGGTGCTCAAGAAACATTTATTATTATTGTCAAAGATGAAAACAGTTGTGCTGTTTAATATTTCTGAAAAAGCCTTGATACCATATAAATGTTTGGGGTATGGGTGTGTGTGTTTTAATAGAAACGAATGCTTTTATTCAGCAAATATGCATTAAATTAGTCAACAGTAAAAAATTTATAATGTAATGTAAATATACACATACATACATACAAACATACATATATATTTTAAATAAATGTTCAACAAAATATTAAAGAGAAAAATCGATAATAAGAAGAACCATTATTAGCCTAATAACTGAGCACCAATAATAATTGAGCAGCAAATCAGCATAATTTAGAATTTGTGAAGAATAATTTTATTATTATTTTTTGGTCTGGACTAAAATGTTCCATAAACTTACATTGACAGAGGGACTTAAGGTGAACGTGGGCAGGTAAAAACCACCCTAGCAACCAAACAGCAACACTCTTTAAAAAATCGTACAAATCTAGTAGTTTTAAACTACAATCGTAACGTGGTATTAGCCACATCTGTAATGTAAAACAAAAACGAAATATTCTAAAAGCTTCATACTGTTCGAGGGATGCCCCATATGGTTTTGCGGAAGTATTTTGGCGGAAACTATGGTTACCATGGCAATTTTTTGTCAGGGTACCGACTCTATTTCATATAACCTGTAAGCGAAAAATGTTTGTATCTGTGTTTCAGAGTGTCAAGAATTAATCCACAGCACAGAAACTTCGACATTCACATCCCCGTTCGCCATCGCAGCAGCATCTGAGCCTCCGTGATGAAGGAACAAGCCAGGAGGCGGTGTCTGATCAGAGCCCAACATTAAACATATCTGACGTATATATCTCCATCATCATCATCATCGCCTCTCAATGTCCAAATAACTCTTTGCATTTCCGTGCCAGCGTTTTTGCTTGAAATTCGCCTTTTTCGTCTGTTTACCCTCTGAACGACTTTAGGGATCTGAAGTTTTGCCTCAGTTTGCGCAACCAGTGTGCGAACTCGATCAAACAACCCGATCTGATCGCTGTCCAGGCGTGATTGTGTGTTGACACCAGGGGATTCATATGAGCGTGCCTCCGGTGATCCGACCGCCGAGCCCCCTCCCGGGGTGGCAAGGCATCTCCTTCCAAATCCAGATCGGCTTGAGCCGGGAACCCGTGCTGCTGGACTCCGGCGAGTTCAGCCTGGCGCAGGTCCGAGAGATGGCATGCTCCATCGTGGACCAGAAGGTAACACTTTCAGTATGCATCATGTTTCATTCATTGCCTTTCACGTAATAATACCATAGATGTAATCATCCTAAACAATCAAAGAATTAACCGGAGTCCGGAGTTTGGAAATAACTTTTAGCTACTTTTTAGACTTGCTTACACATTTGGTGCTCAGAATCTCAGAATTTTGAGTTAGCAGGAACTTGAAAGCTTTATTTATACATTGGCTCTGTGTTTTAAGGCAGCATCTGTTCAAATATCTGCCTAATGAATTCTGTCCTTGAATTTATTTATTTAGGAGTCTGTTAAGCAGAACATACAGGCTTACAAACGAGCTTTAAACTGTCAAAAGATGACAATAAGATGAAGAAAATTATAGAAAATGGCGGTTAAAATGAGTCGTACTACTGTTAGTTTACTCCATAAACTGTAGCAACAGAAACACACTGGATGTGTAGCATCATTAAGTGTTCTGCATTGCATTTTCCATTGACAGCGATGACGACATGGTGACGTTGGACACTTACTGAACCAGTGAAGGGCTTGTACTAACACACAGCATAGGCTATAGAGTACTGCAGGCCTGTCTCTCCTACTGTATTGCATTCCTTCAAAACTATTCAGTGGATTATGGCCAGAGGTCTTATGCTTTGTTTGATGATGTTTGGGAATTGGGATATCCTACAAGTTTATGTAACACTGAGTCAACATCAAGGCAAGATTTACTTTGGCTCACCTGATGAAACAGTTTTATAAGGTGGCCTTGAACTTATTTAAACCATGCATTTTCAAGAACGACGTAAGAACGGTTAAATAATCAGATTAAATGGATAGAAATTACTAATCAAAAACATCGTATCTGCATTGTTGCTCTGGAGTTTTACCTTTTTTTTTGCCATGAGACTAATACTGTTTTGGCCAACTTACACTATAAATTCATTAAAATGAGAAGTGACAGTGGCATGAAACTTGGCAATAGATGAAAACATATTTAGATATTTTAGAATATATCCTTAGAAATCCAAAAAATAATTTGTTTAATATGTAAGAATATTTATAGTTGTGTGTTCTTAATATTTTTATATATTTAATTAGAGAAACTTCTATTGGCAGAATCTATCAGTTGTGATCTACTGAAGCAAACTGAATTTTAACCCGAAATGGAGCTCTTAGAGTAAAGTAAAAATGTAGCCCAAAAAAGTTTACCTACCCTCATATTTCTCCAAATCCAAATGGAAATGGTTCTTTAGCAACACTCTTTGCTCTTTTCTCCCCTATAGTTCTAAAATATTGGTCAAACATGATACACAAGAACTCAAATGAAGTTTCTGTGCCAAGTTTCCAGATGTTGCAAAGTTCTATTGTGTATCTTAAAGTTATTGATTTGGAACAAAGGTTTTCAGTGAATAATGTTATATTTCAGTTTTTCCTCACAAAAAACAACAACTACTGTGTGGGTTTAGAAGACTTGAAATATAGTGAACAAGTCATATGGACTATTTGAAGCTTAAAAGTTGCTTACTGTATGGAAATTATAAATAACTTTAATGTTTTTCATTCTGATAAATATAGTTAATGACTATGGTTTTAACTTTTTTGTGTAACTTTATTGTGCTTGGAATGACATGAAAGTGAAAGCTACATTTGACGACCTTTATGCAGTAAAGTAGCATGTGAACTCACAAGTACTTATAATAATACTTCTGTGTAGATTCATATTCTCCAAAAGTGCATAACACAGTGATAACACAGCAGTCAGATTGTCACCACAACTTAAAAGGCGCATACGATGACATCTGCACAGTTATTAATATCTTTTAGCAAATTGCATACTCTGTTTTGTAAGCACCTGTGCTGTGACACATCACCAGAATGATACTAGCTCCATAAATATTACTCATTGCGCACATCTTACAAAGTTTGTGACGAGACAGGAGGTGTTGAGAACAACATATTCCCACTATTATCAAACATTGTTTTCTTCCCAAAATCTCATTTCCTCCCTTGAGGCTTCCTAGTTTATTCTGCGACACAAAGTGCAGAGGTTGCAGTCTGTAGTGTTTTAAGACATACAGGTGTTAAAATGCAGAGCAGTATTTTGATAAGCATAACAACAACAAGCATCATGTGACACTTAACAAGAAACACCTTTTTTTAAGGCCTGACGTTGTCAGTATGTGTTTTGGAAAATAGAAGTACTTGTTTAAATATATTTAGAAGAAAAAATGCGAATGAGAACAACAGATCTGCAACCTGAGCTCCTTCAACGCCTTGTATACACGTTCTCAAATGGGGAGGCTCTCTTGAGCATAAGCACTCAGAGCATTTAACACTTTAAATAGTTCGATGTGAGATGTTGAAGAAGTGTGTATGAGATGAAGGTGGCATTGTTGTGCAGACAGTCTCAAACAATTCTGTGCTTACATTGTTTAGTTGTACTGTATGTGTTCGCAGGATGGAGGGAGTAAGTTTAGTTTCGTATGTCTACCCACAGTACTGTGCTGTTGTGCGGGTGTTCATATTATGGAAAAGAACATGTAGCTCAGACATAAATGTAATCTGACAACCCAGAGCTGTCACTTTGAGTCACACTTCATTTCCTTCTCTTCTCTTTTATTGTTACATATAGGGTAAGTCTGATGTGTGACAACATATGTGTGACAACAGATGAATATAATTCTAACAATAGGACTGTTCAGTTTCTAAAAGTAAAAGTAGTCAATGCAACTTGTGCTATATTCCATAGCTTCAGATGGCTTCAATGAGAACTTGATAAACAAATAGGTTAGATTGGTTTTGTGAAATGGATCAAATGATTAATCAAAAAGAACGATTCATTCACAAATTGGACATCACTGCTGCTCTCTTTACAGTTATTGGCATCAACTGGTTCCATTAAGAACCTCCAACCTTTCCATTGCACCAAATGTTCTTTATATCGGAAAAAGTTTCAGTAGATTAAAAAAATAATAA
Organism: Sinocyclocheilus anshuiensis; assembly: GCF_001515605.1. Classification (NCBI taxonomy): domain Eukaryota; kingdom Metazoa; phylum Chordata; class Actinopteri; order Cypriniformes; family Cyprinidae; genus Sinocyclocheilus; species Sinocyclocheilus anshuiensis. The sequence goes on from NW_015544247.1 coordinate 1,268,030, forward strand.
GAATTGTTCATTGAAAAGTTCTTTGGGAAACCCAAAATGGTTCTTCTGTGACGTTGTAAAAAACGCCTTTTTTAACCCTTATTTTTAAGAGTTTAAGATTTAAGATTTTCAGTAAATAGTGACTTAAATTTTGTCACTGTTACAAGTTTATGGCCCTTTTTTGGTAACTTTTATTATACTGAATAGGGCAACAGGATTTTTTTTTTTTTAATTCACCTTTTGTTTTATATAGATATAAAGTAATAATGATAACAGAAGCTTCATTCAGGTGAACTGTCCCTTTAAGGACAAGATGTTCTACACATAAGCTGGCCTTGGCAATCAACTTCAACTAGTTACAACTTCATTTGGCCTCTTTGCTTTGCTGCTTTGTTATGATGCAAGTTAAGGTCTGAGCCAGAGAACCGTTTAAGTACCGCAGAGGATCACAAATGTCTCTTGAGCTGTAAGGATCAAGGACCACCCTCAGTCAAATCCCAACAAGTCATGAAAGGTGGAGCAAGACTGCTTGACCATGAACCAATTTAAAGAGTATGATAGAATTTCTGTCATAATACAGTGTGCAAAGCTTTTCAACAGGCTAACGTGGTGGTTATAAGTTTGTCAGTGCTGAGATTTATATAAATATAAGTAGATTTATAGCTGAAGATGTGTTTATATTTTCACTTTAGAAACAGAACATGAAGATGTTTGCTGTAAGGAAAACTTATTCACAGCAACTGCAAGATTATAAAGGTCAGATTGAGGGGAAACATTTTAAAAGGACAGAGTGAAAATGTGTCGCAGATTTTATTGTATTAAATGAATAGTTCATCTCAAAAATGAACATTCTGTCTTCATTTACTCACTCTCATGTCATTCCAAACCTGTATGAGTTTCTTTCTTATGTCGAACATAAAAGAAGATGTTTTAAAGAATGCTGGTAATCAAACTGTTGATGGTTCCCATTGACTTTCATAGTATTTCTTTCCCTACAGTGGAGGCCAGTGGGGACCAACAACTGTCTGGTTCTTCAAAATTCTTGAAAATATCTTCTTTTGTGTTCAACATACAGGTTTTAATATTACATAAGTGTGAGTAAATGATGACAATTTTCATTTTTGAGATGAACTATTCCTTTAAGGCATGTTGACACCGAGAATGATAACTAGGCCTATAAAGGTAACTATGATAACTTTTTAGCATCCACACCAAAACACAATCACATTCTGTTTATCAAGCACATGCTGCAGTTTTGTTGTCTGCTGCTTTAAATGCAAATTCTGGGATTCTGATTGGCTGTCAGTGTTCTTATCGTTCATCACCTGGAAAAAATCGGTTTGAAATGGATTCCAACGATATCGTTGCTCTGTGATGTTATTGTTGTGGTGTGGACTTCACTAAAACTTTATTGTTATTATTGTACAGGTGCATCTCAATAAATTAGAATGTCGTGGAAAAGCCTTGGTGTGAATGGCCTTTACACGATGATTCAGTTGATTCAGAATCGCATTCTGGGAGATTTTCTATGATTACTTAGAATCATCTTTGATGAAATGACCAAGACATTCAATTTAGAAGACAAGCACATGATATTTCTAAAGGCGATTTTGAAAATAGACTTTATATGAAATATAGGTTTTAAAAAAATATATTTCAATAGAATCACTCCATACATTTACCATAAGGAGCACATAAAACTAGCAACAAAGGGCAGCATTATGACCTGCGGTGAAAGAAATGAAAACTCTCTTTACCACTTCTCTTCTTTCTCACATTGACAAAAGTCCTTAGTGCTATCAAAGGGCTGCCTAATAGACTGTGAATCCATTAGTGCTCTGGATTATCAGGCTTAATTAAAGTGATAGCGCCTTTGTTTGAAGTTTGCACCTTTTTGCATTACCGCTCCTCAAAGTGTTCTTATTAATCAGCGGGGCTGCCGCACTCTTCATGCTAAGCGCTAACCGATCCATCGCTCAGTCCATAGCATAGACGCGGCTGGCAGATGAGCATAGCTGATGACGGCTGTGCGGAACAGCTACTTGTGTTTGACGAGTGATTTCATATCAGCCTAATGCATCCATCATGGGTCTATCTAAAACATGTAAAACAAGATCCTCGTTGTCGTGGAGCTAGGTTTATTGACGCACATGGAGTCTCTCTGAAAGTGGGCATAAAAAAGACCAGTGTATTTTGCTATTCACAGTGTTGCGACGAAATAGGCTTCAAAAGCTGTAGATTTTAACGCAATTATACATTTACATTGCCTAAGACATTATATTTGAATTATCGATATTAGCTTATATGGTCATCTTCCCAGCACTGGTCTTTCTATGTGAGTCTTTCTAGTTGCTTGGCAACTGATTATGATTGCCTGTGAAGTACTTATCTGAGTGCCATGATGATGACGAGAGCCATGTGTGGTGGGGTCACGCACTCACAGACACACACACACACACACAACACAGACACACACACATACATACACACACACACACACACACTCCCACACTGGGGTGAGAGATGAGAGCTGCACATAGCCCATTGTTGAGCAGCTGTTCTGGAGAGTATTCAAAGAGCTTTCATTACCATGAGATACATGATGGTGTGCATGCATGTACGCGTGCGCTTACGTCTGTTTTTGAGAACCGTGGCTTCATAGCATCCCATTCATCTTGATTTTTCAACAATGTGTAGCGGTACTGCAAAGCACCCTTTGGTCTTTCAGCCAATCAGGTGGCTGAATGGATTCTTGTTGTTGTATAGAATATTGTGGCTCTGGCAAAATAGTCTTCAAATGTGTTTCTAAGGTGCACCCACTTGGAGCTCAGGGCTTCAGTTTTGCTCTTTCATTTAATAGAATTATTGAGATATGGACTCTCATGAGCGCCAACATGGAAATACGACGGAGAGTTAACAAAGAAACTTGTTAATTGCTTTCAGTAATGAAGTAAACACTGCATATTGTAGTAATTGAAATTACTAAAAATATGTAGTGTTTGTCTCAGTGTCAATGCAGTTTACTGGGAGGTTACATCATTTTCATGGGTGTTCAAGCAGGGTTTGGAAAACACAATTATCTCTTCAGGAGAACCAAGCACAAACACAGTCATGTAGTGTTTTTTTAGTAGTCTGTACATTCAGTTACTGAAAAAAAAATCCCTATAACAAGGTATACTTGAGTCACTTCGAGTTGAACCTTAAAGCATCACCATGAAATTTACGGATCAAGTGTCTGATTTATTTAAGCATTTAGCACTTTTTGTTTGTTTTACTGATATATGTAAGTAAGGGGTGAAATATCCTTTGACATTTTTTGGGTCAGCGATGTGAAAAATTGATCAAAAGTGGCAGTAAAGACATTTAGAATGGTGCAAAATTCAATTCTAAATAAATGCTGTTCTTTTTAACTTTCTATTCATTGTTGAATCCTGGAAAACATGTATTAATTTTTCGACAAAAATATTGAGCAGCACAGCTGTTTTTTTTTTTTTCATTTCAGTGTATTAGAATGATTATGCTAATTCAGCTTTCTTCCATCACAGGAATATATTACATACTTACTGTATACCTTTAATATACTTACCTTATTTACCTGTACACTCATTCAGAGTGGAAAATATGTTATTACTTGTAATTGATGGTTACACCACATTTTCTTTATTGTGGACATCCTTATTGACCCTTTTAATAAAACATGCTTTTGCAACGAGGCAAAAAAGTCACTCTAAATCTAATCAAGACTTAAATGTTGTTAATTTCATATGAAAGCAGTACAGTGATTGGAGAAGCACACAAAAGCTTGGCTTACATATTGTTTCATGATTGTTGCACCTCATGCTGTGTGAGGTAGTCCAGTTCACCCTATCATAGGCAAAATATCAAAATTATGAAGTCAATTTAGAGGTGCACCACCCGCTAAGCCTGTCATGTTATTTTAATGATCTGCTGTAGCACCTCAAAGCCCAACAGAACTTGCGCTGTCTCCAGCCGAGTGCACTTTGCCAAGGGTTAGTTAGTGGGCATGTCGGCACTGAGGAAGAGAGCTGTAAAATACTCACTAATAAAGTGTGAACATACAGCTATTAAGGTGACAATGAGAATCTTAGCAGTCCTAAAAGAGAGCTGTAATTAGATACAGTGTGCAGTCTCATCTTATAGTGTCGCTCATCCAGATGATTCTCCACAGGATTAAGCACATGTAAATGTACAGTATGTGAGTGAGATCTTAATGTTGAGCTTTGAATTGAGACATAAAGCTCTTTACCATCTCAATGATTAGCTTAATTTTTTTTTAATTGGTGCTCTGCTCCTTTTTGGCCTATGCAAATTCTAGTCGTTAGAAATCGTCAGTATAGATTTGATTAAAGGGCTAGTTCAGCCCACAAAAAAGGAAATTCTGTTATCATTTACTCACTCTCATGTTGTTACAAACCTATATGACTTCTGTGGAACTTAAGATATTTTGAAGGACATTTTGTCCATACAGTGAAGTCACTGGACCCTAAAACTTTAACTTTTGCCCAAATGATGACAGAAATTTCATTTTTGGGTGAACTACCTCAAACTTTTATAGATATTAATATGATATGATATGATATGACATGAACCTGTCTATGACATGCCTATAACATCTTGATGCAGCAGCAATGTCTTTTGCAGAACACACAATTTCCTTGTGTGTGTGTGTGTGTGTATAGGGTGTATAAATAGAGGAGCAGTGCTCCAATAGTATTGATCAGTGGTTGTTACAGCACAGCCAGCAGCTACTAACCTGCAGACTACACATGGCTCGGGCAGACTGATTGACCGATGGTGGTTAGGGTTCATGCTGTCCAGGCTCATTGACTGGCTCTCTCTGAAGTCTCTCTGAGTTTGGTTTTCTGGTATATGTACAAAGCCATGTACTTTACAGCTCTCTATCTAATATGATACATTTCCACTCTCAGATGTTTTGAACTGTGAAATGTTTTATACAGGAACTGCTCTTATGTTGAGTACATGGATTATTGGATTGATTCGGTTTGTGTAAACCCTCTGTTAAATGCTTATTTTCCACGAGTCAATGGGAAACAAAGCCACTTTTCATCCACTATTTGGTGCTCAAGAAACATTTCTTTTTATTATAAATGGCAAAAACAGTTGGGCTGCTTAATATTTTTGTGAAAAACAATATTTTTTCCAAGATTCGTTGATGAATAAAAAAAGGTTCAAAAGAACAGCATTTATTTGAAAACATTTTTGGTTACACTTTATTTTAAGGTGTCCTTGTTACAGTGTAATTATACATTTAAGTACTATTAAGTAATATTAATTAACTTCATGTAATACAGAGTTCTGGCCGACACAGAAGAGTGTACGCTGCTTGCGTCCAGCGGATATTCTCCAAAATGGCGCTACGGTGATGTGGAGAGACACAGAGGAGACAAATTGTTGAATAAAGTCGTAATTTTTGTTTTCTTCGCATACAAAAAGTATTCTCGTCGCTTCATAACGTTACGGTTGAACCACTGATGACAGATGGACTATTCTGACGATGTCTTTGACACTTTTCTGGACCTTGACAGTGTTATTTACTTGCCAGTCAGTGGGACAGTCACAAGCCTCCCGGTTTTCATCCAAAATATCTTAAATTGTGTTCCGAAGACGAATGAAACACCTCTCCACAGCCTCTCTGATGAGTCTCATCCAAGCATTGCGTTCATCTTTAGAAGCAGCGTGTACCTCATACATCTCAGGCCCAGCTGAAGATGCACTGATCAGAAACATGCCTCTCTCCTCATTGGCCACCTCACGCACGATCAGCTTCTGGAGAGAGATCACTGGAGGCTTCTGGTCCTGGGAAAGTAAGAGAACAACTATTTGAACAAAAACAAACTATTATTCACGCAACACTTATTTAAAAAATCAAACGAAATCAAATGTAGGCTATTCCTAGCATACAAATGACTACACTATTTCTCAAATGTTTGGTGTCATTAAGTTAAGTTATAATGCCTTTAAAATCTTTTGAATACTGAAAAAAAATTGATATTGGGTTTTGCAGCACAACTGATTTCAACATTGATAATACTAAGAAATTTTTCTTGAGTAAATAAGGATATTAGAAGGATTTCTGAAGGATCATGTGACACTGAAGACTGGAGTAATGACTGCTGAAAATTCATACATAAAATATTCAAAAATATTACAATAGAACACCGTTATTTTAAATAAAATAAATGCAGCCTTGATGAGTATATAAGACTTCTTACAAAAACATTTAAAAAATCTTATTAACCCAAACTTTTGAACTGTGATGTATGCTTTATGAAGATGAAAATGCATAGTAATCTCAAAAACCAACCACAGCAGCAAAGATGTATTTCTGATCTTTCTCCTGAAGGAACACCAATGAATCAGACAGCAAAAATGCCAGAACATCTGTGGATGACCAGAACAATCAAATAATGTAACCAGATCTTTCATCAACCGAGCCAGATAAGAATTAAGCACAAATGGCTGTTCATATGTCCTTTCTATTGACTACTGTGTAATATAGTGTGACAATTCGCTAACACTCCTTATCCATGTTACATGTTACTTGTACTTACTATTATAATAACAATAAATTATGCATAATTACATGCAAGTAACCCTAAGCCAAATCCTAATCATATAGTAAGTACATGTAGTTAATTAATATTTCTCAGTACTTAAATGTATAATTACACTGTAACAAGGACACCTTAAAATAAAGTGTAACCCAATTCATTTTCTCACCTTTCAGTCTTCCTGTGGCTGTCTTCCAGAGCAGTGGCCCCTGGTGCAGCAGAGCCCTGCCATTGCTGATGTCCTGCTTGCGGAAGGTGTAACCGGTCTTGAGTTTAGTCGAGCACTTGTTCTCCATGCGGCCCAGGACCTCACTCAACTTCTGGTTCTGCTCGTACTGACTCACACGCTGGTCCACAGCGGAGATCAGCTCTCGGATCAGGACTAGTGCACGAAACAGGTCAGCATGCTCTTCTGTGCCCTCTGAAACAAAGAACAAGAGAAACTGAGTCTAAACGAATGTGTACGCAGAGTATATGTTTGGGTTTGGATGTGATTTTGTGTGTATGTACGGTAAGTACTGTGGGTGAGGAAAAATACCCTCTGTATAATGCAGTATTCTTTCCAGGAGGACAGGATACTTTGTAATTCGCTGCGTGACTAACAAAATGCATTCTGGGATTTCTCGCCTCTTTACCAAGGAGTTGCTACTCTGTTGCTGTGGAACCAAAAAGATCAGATTAGCTGAAATTCAATGCTGCCAAAAGCATCCATAATACATTAAAATGTGACTGATACAGTCATTGAGTGATTTGGCTCTCACTTTGATGAAGAGCTGAAATCTCTTATTCTGCTGCTGAAGCTCTTTGAAGTAGCTGACCGCTTCTGTGTGACGACTGCAAAACTCGCCATACACCTGCTTCATCTTCTCTGCATTCTCCTGGGAGAACTACAATGACCACAGACACACACCTATGATGTACTGTACTCTATATGCACATAACACCGATACCAATAACAGGTGTGGATGGAGCTACAGCTCTTGAGCTGTGGTGACAGGCATAGCTTCATGTTAGTGTGACATGCTAGTTAATTTCTTCAACGATGCTTCATACTCTGATAATTAAGTAGTCAGTTATGTCGTTTGAATTGGAAATGCTATCCAGACCTGTTTTGTGAACTGCCTCAATTGATTCATTCAAAAAATATTTGACTCAAAAAATGATTCATTCGTGGAATGGGCATTGTAGCTTTTCTCATGAACCTTCCAAATGGGCCAAATGGATGAACTGCTTAGTCATGGTTATGACATAACAACTACTTAAATGGTAACACCTTGCAATTAGGTTTCACTTGTTAACATTAGTTAACTACATTAGTTAATATGAACTAACAATAAAAAATTCTAAAGTATTTAATGGTAATTTCAGCACCCGAGCTAACATGAACTAAGAACAGTTATATTAACAAACATTAAAAAAGACGAACAAATATTGTAGCAAATGTACTGCTCATTGCTAGTAAAGGCATTAACTAAAATTAACAAATGCAAACTGATCAATTTAATTGTAACACTTTACAATAAGTTATAACTTATTGTAAAGTGTTACAATTAAATTGATCAGTTTGCATTTGTTAATTTTAGTTAATGCCTTTACTAGCAATGAGCAGTACATTTGCTACAATATTTGTTCGTCTTTTTTAATGTTTGTTAATATAACTGTTCTTAGTTCATGTTAGCTCGGGTGCTGAAATTACCATTAAATACTTTAGAATTTTTTATTGTTAGTTCATATTAACTAATGTAGTTAACTAATGTTAACAAGTGGAACCTTATTGTAAAGTGTTACCATTTAATTAGTTATTATGTCATAAACATGACCAAGCATTTCACCCATTTGGCCCATTCATGAGAAAAGCTGCAATGTCCATTTCCTGAACAAATCATTCTTTTGAGTCAAAAAGTTTTCATTGAATCAGATGAGGCAGTTCACAAAACAGGTCTGGATGGCATTTACAATACAACTACCTAACTGACTGCCTAACTACCAGAGTACAAAGCATCGTTGGAGAAATTAAATAGCTAGTCACGACTGTCCACATGTCACACTAACATGAAACTATGCTTGTAACCACAGTTCGAGAGCTGTAGTTCCAACCACACCTGGTGTTGTTGGTATCAGTATCAAGTACATACAGTATAGAGTACAGTACATCATAAGAAACATCATAGGTGTGTGTTTGTGTTCATCATAGTTCTCCCAGGAGAATGCAGAGAAGATGAAGCAGGTGTATGGCGAGTTTTGCAGTCGTCACACAGAAGCGGTCAGCTACTTCAAAGAGCTTCAGCAGCAGAATAAGAGATTTCAGCTCTTCATCAAAGTGAGAGCCAAATCACTCAATGACTGTATCAGTCACATTTTAATGTATTATGGATGCTTTTGGCAGCATTGAATTTCAGCTAATCTGATCTTTTTGGTTCCACAGCAACAGAGTAGCAACTCATTGGTAAAGAGGCGAGAAATCCCAGAATGCATTTTGTTAGTGACGCAGCGAATTACAAAGTATCCCGTCCTCCTGGAGAGAATCCTGCAATATACAGAGGGTATTTTACCTCACCCACAGTACATCACAACCAAACCCGAACATATACTGTGCATAACCATTCGTTTACACTCAGTTTCTCTTGTGCTTTGCTTCAGAGGGCACAGAAGAGCATGCTGACCTCTCTCGTGCACTAGTCCTGATCCGAGAGCTGATCTCCGCTGTGGACCAGCGTGTGAGTCAGTACGAGCAGAACCAGAAGTTGAGTGAGGTCCTGGGCCGCATGGAGAACAAGTGCTCGACTAAACTCAAGACCGGTTACACCTTCCGCAAGCAGGACATCAGCAATGGCAGGGCTCTGCTGCACCAGGGGCCACTGCTCTGGAAGACAGCCACAGGAAGACTGAAAGGTGAGAAAATGAATTGGGTTACACTTTATTTTAAGGTGTCCTTGTTACAGTGTAATTATACATTTAAGTACTGAGAAATATTAATTAACTACATGTACTTACTATATGGGTAGGTTTAGGATTAGGGTTACTTGCATGCTTGCATGCATAATTTACTGTTATTATAATAGTACGTACATGTGTAACAAGGACACCTTAAAATAAAGTGTTACCTAGTTTGTTTTAACAAAAATAATTTTGTAACAATGCAGTAGTCTTTACTGTAGTCTTTACTGTCACTGATCAATTTAAAGGTGGGGTAAGCGATTTTTCGAAAGCGCTTTAGAAAACTGATTCGGGTCGACTAGCAAAACAAACTTGTAGCCAATCAGCAGTAAGGGGCGTGTCTACTCATGATGTG
>NW_015544247.1:1278387-1285130 GCF_001515605.1 Sinocyclocheilus anshuiensis
CAAAGCGACCATTGAAAATCATTTGAAATTTGTGTCAATACGTCATGAATAGAACGCAGCAGCAGTTTTCTGTCGAGGATTTGTCGTGTCGTGCCATGCCACATCCAGTGTAGACCATAGATATGTATATATATATATTTTGTTGCGCCACGCCACTCGCGTCTGGTGTAGACACGATGTAACATTGGTTTTGCTTTGTTTCACAGAACTAATCGTTGCCTGGGTTGCATACGTATGTGTGGGGCGGAGCTATCAAAATAGGGGCAAGACCCTTTTGGGGTAGGGGCGTGTTTGTTTTGGTGATTTCAAATGTCAACATTGGCTACCAGAAATCGCTTACCCCACCTTTAATGCATTGTGAATTAACTTTATTATTAATTTAATTATTAACTGATTTAACTGAAATTCACAGTTTTGTTTGTTTTGTGAGAAATAGGTTTAAAATTCATGTAAAATATTTTTTTTATCATTTTTATTGCATGTTCACCTATTTACAGTGTAATTTTACATAGTTCTGTAAATTTTAAATTTAATCTGTTGAACAGTTATTAGTGCTTTGTGCAAATGCTTTGTTATGACACAGTTCTAGTTGCTGTCATACATCACCACACATCATAAACACATTGGTTTGTAGTGTAAATAGTTTTACCATTTTCTGCACTTTTTTTTCTTCCAGTTATTTATTATATAGTGGCTAATGAAATAGAAGAAAGTAGCTTACTTCCGTGTTTTGGAATTGTTTGAAATAGCTTGCCTCCGTGTTATGAAATAAGATGGATAGTACGTGAAAAACAGAGCAGTATGTCCGAATTCATAGGCTTCTTAAAACTAGGGTGGCCGTACGTCCAAAACAGCTTGTTATTATGCATGCCACCTTAAAGGGATAGTTCACCTAAAAATTAAAATTCTGTCATCATTTACTCACTTTTACTTACTTCTATGGAACAAAAAAATATGTCTTAGTGTTAGGATATACATATGTCTTAGTGTTTTTTAGTAATCACCAAAACTGGTTACCAGCATTCTTCAAAATATCTTCGTGTTGCACAGAACAAAGAAAGTCATACAGAGGAATGACATGAGGGTGAGTAAATGATGACAGAATTTTCATATTTGGGTGAACTATCTCTTTAAATGTAGCATGTATGATGTGAGGTATGGAAGCATATAGGTTGCGAAATTCAATTTAAAATGCAATATGCAAAATGGCAATGCAATATTCAAGGAAGTATGACAGCAACTATAAGATCTGTGTCATAACAAAGAATCTGTAGAATTTTGCATTTTTATTTTAAGAGAACGCAGCCATTCCTTAAACAACACAAATGTTTGCACTGTCCTCTATTGGTGCTTCAGTGACAGCATTCTTAAATATTAGATACAAGTTGTCAGCCACATTTTTAAAACATGTTTTGGAAAGCATAATATTGCAAATTATATTTCTCAGTACAAAGCGTTCTCCCTTCTGGCACGTTCATACAGTTTCTCACAGCAAACTTCACTGCCAAAGTTACAACAGTGTTAAGTTCATTACACTTCACCCAACCACTCTGAATTTACTTATGGTGAAACTAATGAAATGAATAAAGTTGAAACTCGGAGAACTCCTCTGGAAGTGCCAGAAATTACTGTGATGAGTCAAATGGATGAAAACAATAATGATTAAATCATTTTTACAGTGAATAAGAAAATGTTTCATAGTATTGCATCTGCTTAACATGTATAGTATAGTTATGCCAAATATGAGAGCATTTGAGCCAAAACAATGTGGTGCAACATTTGACTCACTCATGCTTTTGCACGCAATGGCTCATAGCACTGCAAGGAAACAGACCACACTATATGTACACTGACTTTGGTACAGTGTGAACAGCTATTTCTCCTCTGCTCATAGCCTCTTGCTTATTTATCATCCTCAAAACTGATTACAAGACGACGGTCTGTGCGTCACTGATGTCTGTTCATCTACTGGCATGGATTTCGTAGCCTAATATAGTTAGACATCACCGCATATGCGCTGCTGCTGTTGTCATTGTCATCCTTGTTGCTGATAGCTCACATCTTTAGTCTGCAATCCTCACTGCGATTTATACTTGTTTTGAAGTGAAGTGTCACATAAACCGCCCTGGTTTTATATCAAGTTGATATTTTTATGTTGTTTTCCCTTCACTTTCTATAAGACTGCCATGATAGAACATGTGTGAAACACATGTCACAGGGCCGCCCTTATACATGACAGTATTTGGTTTAGCCTTACATATACACTGCATCCAGATATGCCTACATCTCTACCATATCCACCTTATATTTAACGTAATTGTGCAACCATTTGTAACTTGAATGTGTGAGGCTTCCGGTGTCATCCGTTTCTGGTTATTTTTAGCTGTACAAAACAGGTTGTAATACTGCTTGATATTGCACACTGGTATTTCTTATAATTTTATTGTAATGTATTGTTGTTAATCTAAACACATTGTTTGTAGTGCAAATAGTTTTACTGTTTTATGCACTTTGTTATTCTTCTAGTTATTTATTATACAGAGGTATATAGCATATTTCAATTGTGTATAATTTTTTCCCCCTGAAATTACACAATTAAATATGAAAATATAAAATGTGACTTGCATTTAAAAATCCATTCGTACAGTCGTCATCTTCTAGCTAGAGCAGGGAAAATAACTAACTAATCAATGCAATCATAGAGAGGGATTTTCCGCTGACGACTGGACACTGAAGGAATCAATGTGGACCTCATCAAAAGTATTTAAATACAGCTACACCAACCAGAACTTAATTTAGACACGTACTAGATAAGAACATCCATGATCAACCTACCAGATCCAACAAAAAAATTCAAAGTTCAAGATGCACTGAATCCGGTAAAATTGCATGTAATGTTTGCATGGTCTAATAAAGGAAAATAAAGTAGTCGCTACTTAAGGGAATTTATTTTAGTATAAAATGTGATTTTTATCTACTAGCCTGTTATTCAGTTCATTATATTTATTAGAGTGAACAGGCCCTGCAGAGTAAATTACATTGTATCGTTCGTACCTGGGCAAACTGAGTGCCAGTCACAGAGCTGGTCAAAATTAACAAAGCTTATTGGCGATATAAAACATATTATCGTCCAATGTAATGGCAAATAGGCTTCAAAATTTACATAGTATAATATGTCGTACATAGTAGTAAATGTCCTGCATTGTCACTTCTGCAGTTGTAGTCAAAATTATTCATACCCTATGATCAAAGAAGGCTGTGAAAATAAGTCCAGATTGTTTATCCATTTGATCTTTCTTTCAAAAGTTTCCAAAAAATCTAACCTTAACTGTAAGTAAAAGAAATTCTTATGATTAAAATATCTCTGAAGTATATTCCCATTCATATTTGCATTTTTTATCACACCAGGATGACTAGGAACATTAAATTATCCAGCCATCATTAATCACAATGAGTAAAATCAAAGCATATATTTCTGATGTGCAGCAAAAGATTGTTGAACTTCACAAATTAGAAAGTGGCTGTAAGAAAAGAGCTAAAGCATTAAAAATCCCCATTTCCACCATCAGGGCAATAATTAAGGATTTCCAATCAACAGAACGTTACAAATCTGCCTGGAAGAGGACATGGGTCTATTTTGTCTTAAAGCAAGGCAAAGAGGATAGTTTGAGTGGCCAAACACTGTCCAACGATCACAGATGGAGAACTGCAGAAAATAGTTGAGTCTTGGGGTCAGAAAGCCTCAAAAAAACAAAACAAAACAAAACAAAAATTTGCAAACAGCACCTACATCATCACATGTAGTTTTATGAGGGTTTCAAGAAAAATCCTCCTCGCTCATCCAAAAACAAACTCCAGCATATTCAGTTGTCAGACACGACTGGAACTTCAAATGGGACAGGCTTCTATAGTCAGATAAAACTAAAAAAATTTGCTTTTTTAACCGCAAACACTCGAGATGGTTTGGGTGCACACAGGGATAAAAAGTAGTACGCCATGTGTACTATGAAATATACTGCTGGATCTTCAATGTTGTGGCCCCATTTTTCTGCCAGAGATCCTGGATATTTTGTTCAGATTCTGGCTGGAGGAATGGTCTTGGATCTCTTGTTAGATGTTCTCTAAACTTATCAGGCGTTATGTGAAGACTCAGAACTGTTCTCTTGGCAAAATGAGGTTTTATAAAGTATTGAATAAAAGGTATGATTACTTGTGGCCAATGTGTATTAGAGAAAAACATTTACTTCATGATGAGATTTTCCATTTTAAATTCTTATTCTCCAATGAAAGGTTAGATTTTTGTACATTTATAAAATCAAAAATCAAAAGGATTATCGATGCAGATTTATTTTCATAACCTTCTTTGATCATATTTACCAAGGGTATGAATAATTCTGAGCACAACTGCAACAAAGCAGTAACCAGGTGGTCACTCTAATACAATGCCTACACACTATGGTCAGACTAGTTTTTAATCATTACCTTCAGCAAGAAAACACAGCCAAAACAAAAGTCAAAAGTACCTAAATTATCTACTACTTCCGTTGTACTACTGTCCTATAAAGCAAATCATTGAAGTGACTCAACTGACACTGCAAGTCACATGACACTCACAACATGGCAGATACAGTATGTCCAGATTTCAATCACACTACACGTATTCATACTATATAAAACATACTTTTAAGAGGTCACGAAAAGTAATTATTTAAATATAGTGTGATTTCATAGATATAATGTGTTTTTGCATGCATGCTCGGCTAAAAGTAGTTAATATCAATGCAAAGGTTAATTGATTGCAAATCATCCAACACATCCACGTGCACATTCACCGTGATGTGAAAATGTATTTATACACGCTAAAGCTTAATTGTAATAGCAGTAATCCAATATGTATTTTATATGTAATATAATGCATGTCTCCCAATATGACAACAGGTTGATATCATTAGTTTGAGTAATTAAAGGGCTAAGGCTCTTTAGGATGTCAAAGCGGTGCTGGGAGGAAGGAACGGCGGTTTAGCGTTAAGAGCAGGGCATTGAGCCTGGTACGGCGTAGGCGAGAGGGGGTTGACAGTTAGAACGGATGATTCACTCCTTACAAGCTTTCAGAGCGCTCGCTGGCTCGCTCTTTCTCTCTGCCCGTCCATCTTTTTTTTCCTCTCTCAACATACCTGCCTTTTTCGACACACACAAGTGCTCGCTCCACCCTGACAACCAGCTTCAGCAACCAGTTGTTTAAAGGGAAGACAACATCCAAATTGATGTTCTTCTCGCTGCGCTAGCCTGTCATCTATAAAACACATACAGAGAGATGGCAGAAAATGACAGTCATGAAAGACCAAGGGTCTGGGCAGCTCTCTAAGATGAAATAACATAGAGTTATTGTCAGAGGATTCCACCGATCGGAGCCAGACATCTCCCAAGGGGTTAATGACAAGGATCGGTGTGTCTTCGGCTTTGATGGCTCAGACATGCAGCAGATATATGTGCATCCATTTGTGCCAAACAAATGAATAGTGCTCAATCAGGAAAGAGCCTTGGGTGTCCGCTGCCATGACAACCCACACTGTTACAGTGAGGCTGCTGTCATGGTGACCTCAAAAGCACACTTGCCTCTGTGTATCTTCATTGTGTAGCACTCATTAGAGCTAGACAAGAGGGGAAGGAATCTGCACAATTAAACCTGTGTCCTGCAAGTGGTGTCAAATTGAATCTAATACACACCGTAATGTCGTGAAAATACCGGCGGAGAGTCTGTGTGGGGCTCGAATCGAATTTCCACGAATTGGTTTGGAATGCGTGCTTGCGGTGGTATGCTTTTAAAAGGCACCTCAGTGAATGATACGCTAACAGCGTGTTTTGGTGCAGTGTACATCTTGAGTGGGCGTTCGGAGGTGAGCTCCTCTGCCAGGTTGCTAAACAATGATAGAGTCATCGCTGTTTTCTCTAAACCAGTGCTCTGGTTAGAAGCGAGCTTGAAACATTTGCATCGATCAGATGCTCTTTAGAGGCTCTGACTGTAAAATGGCACATTTGGAATTGTGAATAAATGTGACACGGCTATTCGACTGGATTGGGAACAAGGCGAATGATTAGTGTTCAATCTGTTAACCTGTAGCCTGATAATCATCATATGCTTTCACGGTCTGTTAGCATCCAGATATCTTGGATGGAGCCGTTTTGTAATCCCGCAGTTTCTTTCTCAACGTTTAGTCACTGCTGTTCGATGTCTCTATTTAGAAATTGGATTTTCTCCATGTTCGTTCACTTCCTTTTCAGCGCCGTGCCATACTTTGCTCTCTGTAGATGCCTCTTCAGAAATCTCATTCGAAGCGGCTTCCTGAATCTTTGTACGTTTATATACATACAGGAATAGCAGGCACATACGTGCTCTCAGCTGCATGGTTGCAAAACCAGAAAAGTGTTTATGAAGTGTGAAGAGAATTTAATCAGGAAAAGGTTGAACAAAATTGAGCATTTGAGAGCTAGCTGACTTTAAATTCATGGAATTTGAATTGAACTGGACACAACACACAGAAAGTTGAATTGGAATGACAAGAATAAGAATGGATCAAAATGAAAATTTATCAAAAATATTATATATTATATTATATTATATATTGTGGCATTTATATTTATTTATATATCATATTTAAGAAAATGAAAAGTTGAATTTCCTTCAATTTTAATTCTACTTCCTTAAATTAATTTAATTACAATTTTCAAAGCAATAATATATA
>NW_015544247.1:1285142-1285511 GCF_001515605.1 Sinocyclocheilus anshuiensis
CTGATATACCAGTATATTTTGCATGTATGAACTTACAGATTCATGTCAGTGTAAATGCAAAGTCCATATACAAGTTCATTGTGACAGCCAGAGTAGTTTTTATTTGTGATATTTTTGTTTGTGGTGTAATAAAAGCCAAATAGCTTAGATGTGAGTACCCTTTGTGAATTGTGTAGGTTTGAATTGCCATTACATGCAGGCCTTCTCTGCAGTGTTGCTGCAACTCAACCCAGCAGGGATCAATAGGGAATGAGGCTAGTGAGCCATTTCCCCAGCGGTCTACATGGGTCAGTCAATATGTTGCTCTCTTCTTTTGACATTGAATTGATTGTGAGGCTGCTGTTCGTAAAACTGTTTAGGAGCAGCCAA
>NW_015544247.1:1287660-1302042 GCF_001515605.1 Sinocyclocheilus anshuiensis
CTGATATACCAGTATATTTTGCATGTATGAACTTACAGATTCATGTCAGTGTAAATGCAAAGTCCATATACAAGTTCATTGTGACAGCCAGAGTAGTTTTTATTTGTGATATTTTTGTTTGTGGTGTAATAAAAGCCAAATAGCTTAGATGTGAGTACCCTTTGTGAATTGTGTAGGTTTGAATTGCCATTACATGCAGGCCTTCTCTGCAGTGTTGCTGCAACTCAACCCAGCAGGGATCAATAGGGAATGAGGCTAGTGAGCCATTTCCCCAGCGGTCTACATGGGTCAGTCAATATGTTGCTCTCTTCTTTTGACATTGAATTGATTGTGAGGCTGCTGTTCGTAAAACTGTTTAGGAGCAGTCAAAAAGAGCGAAAAAAGGAAAAAAGGAAAAGCATTTAACGCTATAAATCAGTCTTTGTCAGTCAGGTTTGTCCCATGAGCATCATAATGTGGTTTCTGAGTACTTTTAGTAGCTGAATGAAAAGCTTCAGGTATGAGAAATGTTGTCTGTAATTTTAATATGTGGGCAGGACTTTTAGACGCATTATATGTCTGGCATCAGTATATAGAACCATCATAAAATACACACCACCCACTCAATATAGCCTTTACTCTGTAAAAACACCTGACAGACATCATTTTTCTTCCATCACAGTTCCCAGAATGTGGCTTCTATGGGATGTATGACAAGATTCTTCTTTTCCGTCATGATCCGAACTCGGAGAACATCCTACAGTTGGTGAGGTGCGCGGCTGAAATTATGGAAGGGGACCTAGTGGAAGTCGTCCTGTCAGGTAAGTGGCACGTTCAATAGTTCTTGCTCAGCATGTAGTCATGCCCCTAGGCGCAGATGTACATCCATCATCTTCTCATTTGTGGCATGACACATTGTTTTATAGATCAGTTAGACAAGACACTGTGACTTTGCTGCAATACCCGCCAAAGTTTCTGCAGTCTGCCACACACCCGAGTGCGATTCCTGTGCCATTTCTGACTGTTTTTCTGACTGTCTCTTAGTCCCTCCATTTCCCACTCTGGAAAAGTTGATGCGCATCCAAGTTTTGATGCTGCACCCGGTGTGAAAACCGGAGTTGCTTTGCTGAGGAAGCGATGGAGGTATCGCATTTGACACTGCTAAAGTGTTTCTACAAACGCTTGGCAGGCCTTCCCCTCCCTTCCTCCCCCTCTCCTCCCTGTGCTATGTCAGGTAATTGAGTGAAGTCTATTCTGACGAGATAAAGCGGGGACTGACACCTCCTCTACCCCCCAGCCTCTCTACCAGGTCTGGTGTGTTTCTCTGTACATGCGCGTGTCTGTGACAGGATGAATCAGGTGATTAACACACCCAGATGCACACATTCGAGCCTTTGGGAGCCTGGAGTAACACTTCTCAATGACACACTTGACAGCTGCTTTCACTGTAAAGTAACACAGAAGAGTTTTACAACTGTCACAAAAGTAAGGTCAACGGTTATTAATTATGACACCCCCTGAGAGACCCCGTGTGACTGTCACGTCACTTTTCGCGAAGGGTATAATTTCACAGTTTACTGACGCAAAAGTAAATCAATGGTCCAGCTCGTAGTTTTCCTTTACTAATTAAGTAAACGTATTATTTTACAGCACTTTTAAAGCCTAAATTAATTCTTCGATAGCATTAAATCTGGTTTTGCTCACCATATGGTTTTCAAAGCAAAAGTTGTATGCTTTGTAATTGGCCTGAATCTGAAAAAAGGCGCAACGAGCGGGCCAATAAATGCTGATCTCTCGGATTATCACTTTGACAGTATCTCCTGCAGCAATTAAAAAGAGCAGCATTTCATGAAAATATGACCTACGCTTTCTCTGCTGGGTCTCTACCCAGTCTGTTGCGGTCCTTAAAGTCTGCTTGAAGTCTATTTTCTGCTGGATAAATTTAGAGTAACCATGGGTTGGCTTCACTGAAGCGCGCTGACAGGATGTTTGGCTGTGCCTAGATCAACATAATTGCAACCGAGAAAATGCATGAAGATACAAGCGCCATACAGAACATGTGGGATTAATAACCAGACGTGAATATTGATTAAGAGGTATGCATAAACTTTAGTGATTTGCCTTTACTGTCTCGCAGGCCAGAGTGTGTCGGGCCAGAAAACTTCTAATTTCCACTGGCAGCAAAGAAAAAAAATGACGGGAGAAACAAGTATTTGCATTAAGTCAACTCAGGATGCCTTTTCAGCATCATACTCATTTCCCTGAAGCATTTAATGACAGTTTACAGGTAGTTCAACTTGCAAACATATCTTGGCCTTTAAACAAAAGGCAAAACAATAATTTGAATGAATTGAGGTAATTTAGCTGCAGAATGGCTAATCAGAATGTATTGAGCGTACTAGGGGAAGCCATGTTGGAGAGGAGGCAACATGCGCGTGTTGAGGCAGGCAGTTCTCCCGCTGCGCTCGCCACTCAGCCGCTATTGGTCCTGTCAACATGCAGCCAACAAGAGCCAATCAAAACACTCCAACCACCCCAAAAGCTTCCCTTTCATAGTACAATTTGCAAATATAAATAAAGCTGGGTTTGTTTGGAAGAGTTTGGATAGCAATTAAAATTCGTCATATCTCTGGATTTCGTTCTGTTTTGTAAGATTTTGCTGTGCTGCATGGAGTATTATTTTTTAGAGGCATGAAATATATGGTACAGAGATGTCATGCAGCTCTTAATCGGCTTCTTTGTTGTATTTTAAGGCTCTCGAACACTCACAATGAGTCCTTAATTAATTAGTGCTTGACCACAGGCCCCTCTAAAGGGACCACCATCTCTAGCCCATTAACCCTGACAAACACACAGTCTGCCCATCTGATTAGAATTAGGCAAGGCCAGAGAGCCTGCTGCCCAGGCCTTGTGGCAGTTCTGTGGAGACGGGAAAGGCGTGCCAGACTGGCCATTGATAGATTGGATTTGGCCCACCCTCTCAGCCGTCTGTACCCCAAAGATACACAAGCCTTGTGGGAGCTCGAAAGAGGACGGTTCATAAAAGAAAGATATAACTCCCTTTGCAACATTTGTTTGCCTTTTTAATCATGACATGTTTACTCAGTGCTGCTGGGATTAAGAGCGAAGCAAATTCCCTCATGAAGTCGAAAGTCCAAATAATGCAAACAAAAAATGTGGTTATTTATGTGAGTTGTTATGGGAAAACAACTTTAATTATGATTTTAAGTTGTAAATTGGAAATTAAGTGCTTTGGATGATCCATGACTCACTTCACTTGAACAACCACAATTACGCCCAAATAACAGATGTTTCAGAGTTTAAGGTCTCTCATCAGGTGCTGCATATCCTTTTAATGAATTACCAAGGATTTACATTGATGTTTTTAGCAGATGCAGTTTTATCAAAGCACCTCCAAATAAAACGCACAGATCATGTTAATTGCAAGTATCAGGACAGTTAGCTGAGAATAAATGAAAAAGATCAAATCTGAGGTAATTTGATCAATGTTAATGTTGTCATTTTGAGGTATAATTGTGGTTGTTAAAGTGAAGTGAGTCATGGATCATCAAATGTTGCAGATTTACGCAGCTAATGAGAAACGATCACATGTTAAGAGACAAAAGACTCACGATTTTCAGTTTGGTTGAATGTCAAACAGTTATTCAGTAACTGTTAAAATAAGTGAAAAGATAGTATTTGGAGTAAAAGCCCACATGCTGTTGGGGGTAAAGTGACATGGTTATTTTGAATAACTATGTTACTTAAATGTGTCTCAAACCTCTCTTTCAAGCTTCTTTCAGCATTTCTTTTTACACAAATTATGTTATAATTATAATTAATTTTTAATATAATATTTACTCTACTATTATTGTGCTCTAGAGCACGACACAGGGGTCATTCTTTTTATTCAGTAAAAAATTATAATGCTAGTTTTGTAATTTAAGGACATATTTCTATGAAAGTGTACAGCACTGAAATACGCTGTGGTCAAGCTCAGACACATTATTAATTATAGCGTGATTATTTGCTTATTAGCTGGGTGCCATACAGGGTGGAAATTAGAGCCAAAATTAGAATTGAGAGTTAGCTTACATGAGGGTGTCAGCCTAATTTAATCTTTGGTTAATTTTATACAGTTTATTTAACTATCTTTTGATTTTGTGTAAGTTTATTAAAAAAAGGGAGGAATGTTTTAAAGTGCAGCAAACCAGCTAATACCACAAAACATCACAGACTTCATCAAATCCATTGTTACACAAGCTACAGAAATCTTGTGTTACACAAGCTCAAAAAAAAGGTATGAATACTGTATGTACCTTTAATGTACCAGTATTTAGGGGTAAATAAGGTACAAAGATGTACTTTTTAGCTTTGTATTTGTATACAAAACAACTTTGCACTTTTTTTCTGAGAGTATAATGTGCTGAAGTGCTGATTTCACTTTCTGGATGTGATTAAGGAACTGGATTTTTAAAGGTATGTTAGAAATTGCTAACAGGGAGTAAGAGTAGTGAAATTGGGGACACAGGAAAACATATGAAATGAATGCCAATGAAAACAAATTTCCCATGTATCATGATTTGTTATAAACATTTTGATCAGGGCCAGGAACATCTCTAAATAAATAAATCACAGTTTTTCATGCTGAAAGTTGAAAAATAACAACATCCATTACAAAACAAAAGTAGTGAATTATTTACAGTCACATACTGTACAATATTGATTTCTCTCAGCCAAATTTATTACAAATGTATTACAGCATATTATATGATGGGGACATGGAAATGTACTTGATCACAGATTGATGGACATAACACAGTGTTGCGCTGAGGAGAAAGACACTGTATTTGGTCTGCTGGAAGTTGCTTTGGAAATATACATTTCGCTTTTGTGTGTGTTGTTTCAAACTTTCAGCCTCAGCTACAGTGGAGGATTTTCAGATCAGACCTCATGCCCTGTTCGTTCACTCATATCGAGCTCCAGCGTTCTGCGATCACTGTGGAGAGATGCTGTGGGGTTTAGTGAGGCAGGGGCTTAAGTGTGAAGGTGAATGTCTAAACATTCCATTTCTGTCAGCAGTAGAAACAGAACACCATGTGATTGTCTTTTGTCACTTTCTTTGCGCTAGGCTGCGGGCTGAACTACCACAAACGGTGTGCCTTTAAAATCCCAAACAACTGCAGCGGCATCCGTAAACGACGACTATCTAACGTGTCCCTCACCGGCCCTGATGACAAAATGAGATCCAGACCATATTGCATCAAATGCTCCCTTCTTCCTCAGTTACAACATAGAATAAATGTTTGAATCTAAAATACAAATCATATGAATCTTACAAATACAACAGTTACATTGTCCTAATAATCAGTTCATAGATTTGGTCCCCGTTTGTTCACCCTATGCTAGTGCTGCATGCTTATCCTGTTTATTAACACTACTCATTCTCTGTCTGTCTGTCTCTCTCTACCTCTCCCCACACATCCCTTCATTCCTGCCCAGTCTCCTGTCAGTCCTAGCATGGAGGTAGGCACTAACTAATTCAGCTTTAACTAACCATCTTGTGATATTATGCGATATGACAAAATGTAAAAGGAAATGTGTTTGATCGTTTGTTTTGAAGCTTAATTTGATTACGCCAGATATAGAGTTCTTTTCATCAAGAGGTTAAGACATTTTAACCTGACACTAGAAATGTTGTGGTACACATGTAGAGTTTGTTTGAAGAAAGCTGTTAATCGGCTGTTGACGGTAGAATCAAACATCTGTTAACTGCTCTCTAATCTGTTCCCTACACCTAGACAGGTTACAGCAAATGAACTGCATCTGTACTTAAGCTGAACTGAGCTGTACGATGCCTTACTTTCCACGCGAATCTACTTAAGGCCTTTGGTGAAGTGTACAACATGGCAACAGGAAGCTATTGATCATTTTCCTTCTTTAGAGCACATTGAATAGTTGATTATGCACACCTGCGTGATGTCAGATCTATTCACTACAGGTGGTAAGACATCTGCAACTTTGCCAATCAGCAGCACATTAAAGATCAGCTTGATGAGAAAGTTGTTGTTCTGAGTTGATGCAAATTCATCAAAGCTCAGCATATACAACAATCTCCCTCAGCATGAACCTCATAGAGCCCTTGTGTTTTTTGTTCACCTAATCGAGGGCTGACTTCGCTCGGGTTAGTACCTGTGAGCTTGTGTGACAAATGAATACTTTTAATTTGCTTTTGATAATAGTTATTTAACATTTGCAAAATTTAATGACTGCCAAAAAAAGCACAGTCACAGGTTTCATCCAAAAACTTTTTAAAAATTCGAACAGCTTAGTTGTCACACACTTTACTCCAGTGAATATTTCTCAGGGTGGGTTTATTTTTGGAAGACCATTTCTGTATAAATACATACCTTAAAGTCTTGGCTAAAATCTATTGAACAATAAAACTTCTATTGCTCAGGAAAAAAATATATAGTTGGTTTTGTGTATATATACAGTATATATAGAGAGAGAGAGATAGATAGATAGATAGATAGCTAGATAGTTGTTTTGTGACAACATGCCCCAGTTGTCACACTATATGGGGGTAAGTTGTCACAATGGAACCTGCCATTAAACAACCTGTTTATTAAGCTTTTCAGCAAATACCTAAAAGGAAGTAAACGAAAATATAGAGCAATTGGTTTGACAAACAACATTGTAATTAATTACATTATCTAAATTATTCTCAGTGTGACAACTTGCCCCAATTTAACACACAACAGTTTACACTGACCTGACATGTATTAAAAATACCAAAGTATTGAAAACACAGTTAAACCTGTGACATAGCCCTTGTGTGTTGTGTTGATGTCCTATGCATCACGATACACTACATTATTTGTTTACAGCAAAAAACACCATCAGACTTCTTTCCTGGAAGAGGCCGTTCCAACTCTCAGTCCTATATTGGTCGGCCAATAGAGTTAGACAAGATCCTGCTGTCTAAAGTGAAGGTGCCACACACATTTGTCATTCATTCCTACACGCGCCCCACCGTTTGCCAGCACTGCAAGAAGCTCCTCAAGGGCCTGTTCCGTCAGGGACTACAGTGCAAAGGTACGAGCTTATCCTCAATATTTCAAGCCATGGTTGTAGAATGATCCTCTTGAAAATATTACGCTTTATTGTCATACAGTAATTGTTTTAGTATCTTATTGCTTCGCATAATAATGTGCCTTGTCTAAATCCCCTCTGATCCTGATGTTTCCGTGTAATTCTGATTCTCTGTAATAAAACTGCATTAACTCATCTAAGCCGCCATTGCAGAGTGATTACTAATTGCTGTGAATCATTTCTTTATCCAGAAACCATTGCAGTTTATTCACAATATCCATTTAAACTAATTACACAAATTACGATAAGTACACAAATGTGTTTAATATAATATTCGCTATAATTTCTCCAGCAGATATGATATTTTGTTATTATTATATGAATGATGGACTGTGTTAGACAGATAATGAGGCTCAGTAGGGCTGTGTTCAAAATGGAATACTAGCATACTGCACAGAATATATTGTATACTACTGCAATTTTATAAAAACATATGAAACAGTATAACTGTGCAAATATTGGCACATGTTCAGTGTTTAATTTAATGCATGCTGTAAATAAATAGGTTACTTTCCATTAATTTTTAATCCAGCTTTGTGTAAAAAAATTTCTTTGGCAATGTGGTTAAATAATCAGTTGCAATGAATATGTTAAAAATCTTGGTTGAAATAGACACTTTTCACAGACTGATGTCGCATTTCCACAGTTATTAACATCGTAAATCTAGCAGAGTTTTTTTTTTTTAATGTTTTAAAATATATTGCACATTTATAACACTATAATTTGTGTTATATTACCTTGTCAGTAAATTACAGAAAACTAGTTAATGCTGCTGCATGAGCATTTCTAATACAATCTCTTCATATTTTTTCCTATTTTGCAAGGTTGTAGTTGTAGTTTTGAAATTGTAGTTTCTGTTCATGTAGAAATGAACCTGCCTATGACTGCCTGCTTCTGAGAACCCTGGAAATTTGAAAAGGGTCCTTTGCTAGTTTAATGCAAATTAAATGCATTGCATTGTGGGAGACAGAACTTAGCACGGTGTGCTATGGTCTTGTAGCTTAAATGTAGTATTCCATGCATTAATGAAATCTGCTGCACAGTAGTACATAGTACACGCTATAAAAATAGTATGCATAGTATACTATTTTTTCAAAACATAGTCTATTCTTAGTCCATTAGGTGCCAATATGCAATGTATTGATGCTTGCTTTACAGATCCTTCGTTCTGATAACACCGCAACTATCAGTGTAACAGATCACAGAATTTGTTGATCCTTTTGTGTCATCTAGAATAGAGCACAAATATAAAGTGACACAACAGCTGCTTTTTATATACGATGTGTTTGTGTAAGAGAAATATATGCCATGTGCCAAGCAGTAAAGAGTGCAGTTGGCTGGGCTGTTCCAAACAGCTTTAATGTTCATGTGTTCAATGTGCGAGGTCTCAGCCTGTCAGCCACCAGCACAACAGGAACTCATATGTTTATGTGCCAGATTGGTAGTAAACTCTCTCCCTCACTCCTCCCTTTAACTCATTCTCCCTCTCTCTGTCATTCTTCTCTACTCTCTTTTCCCTCACACTGTCTCAGATTGCAAATTCAACTGCCATAAACGATGTGCACCTAAAGTGCCAAACAACTGCCTCGGAGAGGTGTCAAGAAACGGAGGCAAGTCTAACTTTAGTGTCTCCATGCGATTCAATGATCAACACTGCAATTTGACGACAAAAACAACATTTATTCGACTAAACATTAAGCGCCATGTGAACATCATTCTTCATTTGTAGCATAATGTGCTCAGATGAAAAAACGGGTGATGTTGTACGACTAAATCTGTTTATTTATATCACTTATAATAGTTAAGCTCAAATTGATATTCTCAATAATTTATTACTTGTTACAATACCAGAGCAATAAAAATTGAATTTCTTTCTGTACATTAACAGTAAGCATAAGATCTGATGCAAAGGCTAAAGAGCATAATGATATAACTGCTCTGTTACAATATTCCCTATTTATATTATAATATGATATTATTAACAGTACTTTTCTGAATGGAAATTTGAAACTGCTCATTTTCATGTTCTGCTTTCTATGGTTGGTGGTGTTAAACTGACAGCTTTTTTACACACATTATACATCACGTGACTTACTTTGTCTTGGTTTGCGGTCCTTTTCGCTCCAATCCTTTTCTTATCATGGCTCTTAGATCTGTTGAGTCCCGGTGCTGAATCAGATATGGTCATGGAGGAGGGTTGTGATGACCATGACGGGGACAGACATAGTCCACTTATCGATGACATGGAAGAGTCTCTGGTGGTAGACTCCGCTGCTCTTTTGGAAGCTGGACATGGTGAGCTTGGAGATTTCCAAGACCAAGACACAGATGAATCCAACAGAATCATCAGGTAGCTAGCTCCTCATCACCTCTAGAAGCACTATAAACAAAACCAACAATACAATTGGTTGACATTCATCCAAAAATATATTATCGCCCACTTGTCTCAGTCAGTGATCGCATAGAAAAACTACTGAATGCAAAATAAAGAAAAAAATCACTGCAAATAGTACTGTTCTACTACTAGTGTTCAAAAGTTTGGGGTCAGGAAGATTTTTTTTTTTTTTAATGTTTTTAAAAGAAGTCTCTTATTCTCACCAAGGCTGCATTTATTTGATGAAAATACAGTAAAAACTGTAATATTGTAAAATATTATTACTATTTAAAATGTATAAAAATGTGCGCTGGTTAATATTTCTGTGGAAACCTTTTTTTTCCAGGATTCTTTGATGAATATAAATTTCAAAAGCATTTATTTGAAATAGAAATATTTTAAAACATTTTAAATGTCTTTACTGTCACTTTTGATCAATTGACTCAATTACCAACGTTTTATCAATTTAATGCTTCCTTGCTATGTAAAAGTATTCATTTAAATAAAAACAATTTTCCTGACCCCAAACTTTTAAACGGGAGTGTTACTATTATAGTATAGGGGACATTATATAAAATAAAAAATACTTAATATTAAGGACAAATACATAAAATACACACCAAGACAGGAAAAATACAATTAAAAACTGAATTTACTATTAGTCTTGCTGTGTTCTAGGTAACAATTTGAGTTAAAACATGTTGTAGATGTTTGTCTGTTTGAGGTCAAGTACAAAATAAAAAAGGAACAAAACAGTATGAGTATTCTAATGCCATGAAATAGTTTTTGACCTGCAATTGACATGTTCTAGAAGGTTTTGACATGTCACCTTGTTTGTAAGCCCTTCCACCAGCAACAACATCCCACTTATGCGGGTGGTTCAGTCTGTCAAACACACCAAGAGGAAAAGCAGCAATGTTATGAAAGAAGGCTGGCTTGTGCATTTCACCAGTAAAGACACGTTGGTAAGTGCTCTGGGTTTCCATTATAAACCTTATGAATTAATAGGTGAATTACAAAGTGATCTTTTCTTACTGTACATGATAATTTCTTTTAACTGTTGTTGTTTTTTTTTCACTCTAGCGTAAGAGACATTACTGGCGACTTGACAGCAAGTGTATTACCCTGTTCCAGAATGACACTGGGAGCAAATACTATAAGGTAACTTAAATAAAAAAAAATAAAGTCTGATACTTGAAACGCACATTAACAAATTAATCTAGGAAGTATCTAGAGGGTTTTCATCATTTCCTTTGATAATGTTGATAGTTTGTCCTGATAGGTTTCATGGATCACTGCACACATCAGATCCACACGCATGTCTCTGCAATACCATTGAGGTTTCAGCTTTCAGATAAGACCTCTTAACCTTCTCCAACAGGAAATTCCTCTATCCGAGGTGCTGTCTCTGGAACCAGCGAAAACATTCAACCTTCTGCCTGAGGGTGCCAACCCACATTGCTTTGAGATTGCCACAGCATCTCTGGTGTACTATGTGGGAGAAAACCTGGCTCGAGCCGACGGGGGAATGCTGGGCTACGGAAGCAGCGTGCTTGTTAGCGGTGTGGGACAGGACGTGGCCCGCATGTGGGAGATGGCCATCCAGCATGCACTTATGCCTGTCATCGCCAAGGGCATATCTCACGGCAGCCATCACAGCTACCACAGTATGAACTTCATGGTGAAACATTTAGGGGCTCATGCAAAGACCCTTAGAATGTTTCTGGGGGGAAAACACAACAAATACAGGAATGCAGTGCAGTTGAAATGTTCCATTGTGTACAAATTTGTACTGCATTTGATAAATACCTTGTTGGTCATGATTCAAGTACGTTCTATGCGTATGCAGGTGTGTAGCATGAATTCAATTCGTACATACTATGTCCGGCATTGCCATGAGACATGCAATATCAACTGCACCGCAGTTCTTAGAAAGTGTCTACTTTACTTTGGCCATTTTATGCCTACTGTTTCATGTTGCATATTTTCATGTATTGCTTTTGGCATATTGTAGTAGGAAAGTATTTGGACACAGGCTTTTGTGAATGATATATGTGACCCTGGACCACAAAACCAGTCTTAAGTCGCTGGGGTATATTTGTAGCAATAGCCAAACACACTCTATGGGTCAAAATTATAGTTTATTTATTTTATGCCAAAAACCATTATGATATTAAGAAAGGATCATGTTCCATGAAATATTTTGTACATTTCCTACCGTAAATATATTAAAACTTAATTTTTGATTAGTAATATGCATTGCTAAGAACTTAATTTGGACAACTTTAAAGGCGATTTTCTCAATATTTTGATTTTTTTGCGCCCTCAGATTCCAGATTTTCAAATAGTTGTATCTCGGACAAATATTGTCCTATCATAACAAACCATACATCAATGGAAAGCTTATTTATTCAGCGTTCAGATGATGTATTTGAATTTTGAAAAATTGACCCTTATGACTGGTTTTGTGGTCCAGGGTCACATATATATATATCACATCCAGACATTTTGGAGAATACAATATTAATGGCAATTTATTATATTCAATAAGAAAATGAGCACCTTGAATGTCTTAATGTCGATGAATTTGACAAAAATATAATAATTTATAGGTATTTGCAAATATATATATATATATATGTGTGTGTGTTATTGTAGTATATATACATGTTATTGTAGTATTATATAATATGGCATTACATCATATTTTGAATTAGACTTTAAAAAATTAAAAATTAAAATTTTAATTAATTTCATTAATTTTTCAATATACTTTTGTCATTTTTATTATTTTAGATATAATTCTAGTTCTTTAACTTAAACATATTTTCAGTTATTTGCTAAGGCAGCATTTTTTTAAATCTAATACTTATATCTATATTATATTATATGTGGTATGTTTTATTTAACACTGGTGGGCCACCTCAGTGCAGTATTGTGCAGGTTAAATTGTTAATCTGGTTTTAAATTTTCTTTGAGATGATTTTGAGAAAATCTTGTAATGTGATATGTATTGTCACGTATTTCTTGTTCTGGTAAATTAAATTAGTAAAGGTGTAAATCTGAGGATATGGCATTCAATACAAAAGAGACATAATGAGTTTGTTCGTTTGTTTGTTTTTATACCTACAGAAGAGGTCTCCATTAGCATCTCTGTATCCAACTGCCAGATCCAGGAGAATGTGGTAAGCTTTTTCTTAAATTTGAGACACATATATCTCATATTCTTTCTGCATCGTGCTTTGTGTCCAAATACATGTGCAAGAGCTCAATGTTCCCGTCGGCTTGCCTATACCTGCAACCTTGAGTTCCAGTGTGATATAAACACAATGCCTCTACTGGAGATTATTTTGATTACCTGCTCGGCCATGAGGTTGCCATGGTTACTCGAGTCTTTCTGACAGTCCTAGTGAGATGTGGAAATAGCTCTTTAGGCTACTGGTCTGAATTCAGCCATTGTTACAGTACAAAATAAAGAAAGACTAGATCAGAAGAAATCTGATGTATCAAGCAGTGCTTCTGAGCTTTGGGAACAGCCTATTTTGGCACATACGCTTACATTTTGTTTCTGTTTTTCTTACAGGATATTAGCACAGTGTATCAGATTTTCCCTGATGAAGTACTTGGCTCTGGGCAATTTGGCATTGTCTATGGAGGTAATGTACCAGTCTATTTACAGGGAGTTCTCTGACATGAGCACCCGGTGAGGAAATGTTCTGGAATCTGTGTATTAAAAGAAAATAAAATGTGTATTTTACTGTATTTTAAATATTTACATTTACTATACTTAATATACTCAGTATTAAAATGTACTATAATTAATATTTTAATTAGTGCTGTCAAACGATTAATCGCGATTAATCACATCCAAAATAAAAGGTTTTGTTTACACAATATATGTGTGTGTACTGTGTATATTTATTATGTATATATAAAACCACACATACGTACGTATACAGTATATATTTTGAAAATATTTACCTGTATTTACATGTATATTTATATTCATATAATTTATATTATATATAAATATATTTAGTATATAAACATAACACATTTCTCTTAAATATATACGTGCATGTGTGTGTATTTATATTTACATAATAAATATACACAGTACACACACATATATTACATAAACAAACACTTTTATTTTGGACGCGATTAATCGCGATTAATTGTTTGACCACTAGTTTTAATATGTAAATAAAAATTTTTAAATATTTTGATATTTAAATATAGAGCTTTTTTTATTTATTTATTTTTTACAAATTGTATGTAGTAAAATGAGTGTGTAATGAGGGTAAACATTGTAATATTTACAGTAAATACACATTTAAATATAACCATACTTCACATACATTAATGAAAAAATGCACACCACAATATAGATCATCCTTTCTGATATAACGCAGGGAAACATAGGAAAACAGGCAGGGATGTTGCCATCAAGATCATAGATAAGCTGCGATTTCCCACCAAGCAGGAAAGTCAACTGCGTAATGAAGTTGCCATTCTCCAGGTAAAAACACAACTAAGACACACAATACAAAAACTGCAAAATTTAATGGACAAATATAGATTTTATTTATATATATATATATATATATATTAGGGGTGGAACGGTTCAACTTACTCACGGTTCAGTTTGTATCGCGGTTTTAGAGTCACGGTTTCGGTATGGTTCGGTAATTATCTAACTACAAGCAACAGCACAAATACATACAATAGAGTAAAGATACAAATAAAATAAACAGTGATTTTCATTTTTTTTAACATTAACATCATCTACCATTAGTTTTTAGGTACAGAAATTGAATAAAGTAATGAAATGTAAAACAGCATTGCACATTTGACTGTATAAATTAAAGATT
>NW_015544247.1:1302377-1369970 GCF_001515605.1 Sinocyclocheilus anshuiensis
CGGTTTTAGAGTCACGGTTTCGGTATGGTTCGGTATGTGCTATGTTTAACTATAATGTCTAATAAAAATATACTGTAATAAAAACTATACTGTCAAATAAAAATAAAGAAAATAAGAATAATCTATCTAACTACAAGCAACAGCACAAATAAATACAATAGAGCAAAGATAAACAAAATGAAGAGTGCTTTGAAGGTTTTTTAGGTAGGTCTAACATTAGTTTTTTAGGTACAGAAATTGAATAAAGTAATGAAATGTAAAACAGCATTGCATATTTGACTGTATAAATTAAAGATTAATCTTTATTAAAGTTCCAAAAGCTATTCAATCAAGAGCAGTGAGTGATTTATTTGTTGTTACTGTTTGAGTATTAAGAAAGTGCTGTCACTTTAAGAGAATGCACTGATCCAGTGCACTGATACAGTACGTTCAGCCGGCTATGTCTGCTATAGGATACTTACCAAGACGGGCATTTTGACATAATTTTTGTGTGAATTTGTACATTTAAACACAACACTTCAGAGAAAGCTTAATATTTGCGCGTGTTCTGAGGTGTGGGTTTGCGCGCTTTGGATGAGTGTGCGCACAAATCTTCTCACTGCGCACGCGAACTCGCGTCCTCTGGCTCTTAAATGTTTAAACTGGCAAAGCTTACATGAGTTTAGTTTAAAGGCAAATACACAAAATAATGATCTTTAAAAAAGCATCATATGACCCCTTTAAACACAGCTATCAACGTGTGCTGTTCAGGTCTCACCTGTGCGCGCACGCTATCAGCACCCGGGTGATGACGGAATAAATGCTCATATTCCAGCATACGGCATTCGCATTGAACAAGAGTGAATGGTTTGTTCACATTTTTTTTTTTTTAATCGCTGTTGTTGTACTGTACTGGGAAGCCAGAATGTGCATCCATCAACAGAAACAGCCGAACCCTTTTTTTTTTTAATGTGTTATTTATAGCAAACCATAGGCCTATTACAGATGCGTTGTCAGCTTTAAGTTGAACCGTGGTCCTAGCGCATGCCGAACCGTGTGTGGAGAACCGTATGGTTCGTTTTTTTTCCGCGAACCGTTCCACCCCTAATATATATACATACACACACACACATATATATAAGAGTATGGATTTATTGCAATTATATATATATATACTATATATTACTCTAGTTTTCAGTGTCTTATGACCCTTCAGAAATCAGAGAACAGTTGTGCCACTTAATATTTATTTTAATAACCTGTGATACATTTTTTTAGGATTCTTTGATGAATAAAAAAGTTCAAAAGAACAGCATTTATTCAAAATAAAAATCCTTTGTAACAATATACACTACCGTTCAAAAGTCTGGGGTCAGTATAATTTTTTTCTTTCTTTTTTGAAAGAAATTAATATTTTTATTCAGCAAGGATGTAATAAAATGATAAAAAGTCATAGTAAAAACTAATAATGTTAGTAAAAAAAATTATTTTAAATAAATGCTGTTCTTTTTAACTTTTTATTTATCAAAGAATTCTGAAAAAATGTGCCACAGGTTCCAAAAAATATTCCGATGCTGATAATAACTAATATGCTGATTGATTATCAAATCAGCATATTATAATGATTTCTGAAGGATCATGTAGCACTGAAGACTGGAGTAATGGCTGCTGAAAATTCAGCTTTGATCACAGGAATAAATTAATTTTTAAAATAGAAAACTGCTATTTTAAATTGATATAATATTTCATAATATTGCTGTTTTTTGTATGTATATTTGATTAAACAAATGCAGCCTTGATGAGCATGAGAGACATTAAAAAACATTAAAAATCTTACTGATCTCAAACTTTTGTAAAGCAGTATATGTATATATATATATATCATTCTAAAGACATAAAAATAGAAGAATAGAAATAGAATATTTATTTATTTTAATAATAACAAATATAATAGATTATTATTACTATTATTATTATTTGATTATTTTTTAAATTAAATGTCAATATTACAGTATTGATCATTTTGGAATTGTTATAATTAATATAGATGTTAATACAGATGTCACATATGTCTTATGTAGAACCTCCACCATCCCGGCATCGTCAACCTTGAGTGCATGTTTGAGACACCAGAGCGTGTCTTTGTTGTCATGGAGAAGCTCCATGGCGACATGTTGGAGATGATACTGTCAAGTGAGAAGGGGAGGCTGCCAGAACGCATCACCAAGTTTCTCGTTACGCAGGTTCGTCTCACAGGCACTGTGTTTCGCACACTCTTGACTCCAGCCCAACAATGGCAGAATCAGTACACACAATCCCATATAAATATTTAAAGCGAAAAAAAAATGGTAAAGCTGGACCTTTGCTTTTGCATTTTTTATTTATGATGTTTTATACCACATTATAATAATAACAGCGTTCTACTCTTTTCCTAGATTCTCATCGCTCTCCGCCACCTTCACTTCAAAAACATTGTTCACTGTGACCTCAAACCTGAGAATGTTTTGTTAGCCTCCGCTGACTCTTTTCCACAAGTGAGTAAAATCCGAACAGAACGAGAAGTGACAACAAAAGAAAGGAAATATCTGAATGAAGTGAGGCCACACCGAAATTAACATAAATGGATCTGTTTTTGTAAATGTGCAAGAATAAAAGATGGTAATTATAGCGTTCTCATGGTGTGTTCGAGGCACAGGTTTGTGTGTGTCTCTACATTCTAATGAAAGATTTCTAAATTATCCTCCCATTGTTTCTTCTGTCTGCTGCACGAGCTTGTCTCTGGAAGCTCTCAAGCAGAAAGATGACTCACTGTTTGAGCGCAGGCAAACATTTTGGAAGAATACTAAACAAATCACTGCGTGTCATTTACAAATATTTGGCAAAGGTGGAAGCAGGACTAGAGCTGTCAACATCTGAGCTCGGTTCTCGTGTCCTCAGGTGCTTGTTGCTGTGCGCAAATGTTTCAGAGGTGGAAAGTGTAGATCAGCAGGAGATACATTGTAACCACATCCAACTGGGTGATAATTTCACTTGACTTTCGTTCAGACCGTGACAACTGATCATTATGGCGTCTGTGGTGTTAAAAGCTAGCGCAAGAACAAAAGGATGTTATTTTTTTGGTCTTTTGTGCATCTCAGTCCTAGTCGAGTAAAATAGCCAATTCCTCCCTGTGTCTGCTTATTGTGAAGCTCATTATTCTGCGGTTTGTCTTGCAGGTGAAGCTGTGTGATTTCGGTTTTGCACGTATTATTGGTGAGAAGTCTTTTAGGCGTTCGGTGGTGGGCACCCCGGCGTACCTCGCCCCGGAGGTGCTTCGGAACAAGGGCTACAACCGCTCGCTGGACATGTGGTCGGTGGGTGTCATCGTCTATGTCAGTCTCAGTGGAACCTTCCCATTTAATGAGGATGAAGACATTCATGACCAAATCCAGAACGCTGCTTTCATGTACCCGCCAAACCCCTGGAAAACAGTCACCCCAGAGGGTAAGTTTTGGGGAGAACGGATAGTATGTGGCACAACCTTCAATGAATGTGGAATGAAGAAGGTAAAGTTGTGTTTAAAGGTATTTGTTCACTCTGAAAATGAAAATTGCTTCATCATTTAATCACCCTCATGCCGTTCAAAACCAATAATATATTCTGAAAAGCTTCTCAGTGTTTTTTTGTCCAAACAAGTCATTAGGGTCCAATGTAGGGGTTGACCGATATGCATTTTTCAGGGCCGTTGCCAATACCGATTATTACAGATCATGTAGACAGATAACCGATATTTTGAACCAATATATATGTCTGGTGTAAAAACTGGTGTCAAAATTAAGAATAACAAGGGCTTTCGATAACGATATCGATAACCATAAACATGCTTAATATCGGTGCCGATAATCGGTCGACCCATAGTCCAGTGTTGTTCTGAGCCCCCTTGAATTTAATGATATAGACAAAAATTTTCAAATATATCATCTTTTGTTTTCCATAGAAGAATCAAATACATGTTTTGCTGAGGTAATACATTTTTATTTTTAGGCAAACTATCCCTTTAACAACAAAACCTTTTGTCTCCGATCAGATTTTGTAGTAAATACATTGAAAAGGTTGTGAAATACTGAAATAACCATTTAAACCAAGTCAGAAGCTGTATTAACCTCTCTAAGCTGGAAATGATTTAGAATCCAATATGCGTGTTAATACTCAAAATGTAAGCGTTAATCCAGGCACAGAGCTATTTTGCGAATCTAACCTCACATGGCCAGCTGTATGCGAATAACCTTATTAGACTAGTTATTACGAATTAACTTCCATTAGCTAATGTACGAATATGACCTCACTGCACAAGAAATGCTATTTCTAGCCAGCCTGCTACTGATATGCACCTAGTTATGTGACGTTAAACTCTATTTTGAAGTCATACTTCAGCTTGATGTTCCTACTGAAGCTCTAATTATCGCCGCCCTGTGACTGTACACATAGATGACCTCAACTCACCCAAATCATTTCTGCATAGCTTGCGGTTCATGATCTAGGAAGATACAGTCAGTATTCATTCAAAGTAAAGGCTTGAATTGAGGTCTACGATAGGTAATATTTACCTTTAAGTCATATGCAATCTGTATGAATAGAACTGACCTCCATCTCATTACCTTAACTAGATTTTTGATGCCCTCACCTTTGACCCTGTTTATTCACTAATGCCCTCCTTCTTCCTCATTAAAATAGCAAGAGAACTAGAGACCACACTTTACTTACTTAAGAACACAGGCAATTGGAACAAATTATTCACATAGATTTTTATTTTTTTTTATATAGTTTGGTTGGTATCAAGTATGACCATTTTAACAATTTGTTTTTAAAACTGTTTTAATTGAATTTGTTCCTGTTTACTGTGAAGTGAAAATATTTAAGTGCCATAACAAACAGTATCTGCTTCATAAAACAAGTTACAAAACATTTGGAGAAATTTCAGAACAAATTAGGTTAGATTTGTTTTTTTTACTGCAATGCATTTCATTGCATGTGCAATGGTAAATACACAGAATTTATATTTTTGGATTTTCTCTGTAAAAATATAATGTAAAAAATATAAATATAATTTTATATTTATATAAAAATATAAATTCATTATAATGTAATAATAAATACTTGAAATAATTTTGACAAAATATGAAATGTATTATTTTTCCAAAATTGATTTCAAAATTATTATTATAAAAAAGTGTAGTGTAGTAACATTAAATGTTAAACTGTAAAACTAAGCTAATGGTTAACTGTGTAGATGTGGGAGAGAGAGGTGAAAGAGAAGGAAAGGGAAAAGAAAAGATGAAGAGAAGAGAGGGCAAAGGTTAAGAAAAGAGATTGGTGAGAGCGTGCTCAATTTTTGTTACGACCCATTCATGTGAATAATGCCAAACGATCCCTTAGACTAAAGCGCGGAGGCCTCAAGGTTAAGAAACTTTGGAGTGTCTCTGAAATTTGTGACCCCTGAAATAATGTTAACATGATGTTGGTTTTGCTCACTATCCATCTGGACACAAAATTCTTCAGGTTTTCCACCACAGCCTGGTCACTGACAACCTGTTTTGTTGTTACAGCAATTGACCTCATTAATAACCTGCTGCAAGTCAAAATGAGGAAGCGCTACAGCGTGGACAAGTCTCTCAGCCATCCCTGGTTACAGGTTAGAAGATAATGACTTTTATATGCCCTGCGTAAAAAAAAAAGAAGCTATGATATGCACACAAAAAACTTTGTTTACCCCCACAGTCACATTAGGCAACTGAAACGGGCACAGTTACCCCCCACGTCTGTGTAAGAGAATATTAATGTCTCAACAAGGCGAGAATAACCGTTCAATGCCAGTGACTGGTCATCTTAATTGATCATTTCTTACATGCATAGCATGTGATAGATATCACGCATTATAGGAAATTGTGTAAAAGAGGTTTAGAAATGTTTATGACAATTATAATAACTAGAAAAATATTTTACTGCTGTTCATGTGCTGCAATTTTTTCATCATGTTACATCTTTGCTTTCGCCCATTTAATTTGTCGCAATAATTTCTTCCATTTCTACTCTATTTTTACATTTTCAAATTAACCTTTGAAAAACAAACAACAGAGAACTGAATGTAATGTTTTCAGACACTTAACTCCATGTTCATAGCAAATGAAAGTGTATTCTATTTTAAATTGATATTAAATGCAATTAGCTGAACTTTGAGTGTTTTTCTGACTCACTTTAGTAGGACTTCAGTACATCTTTATATGCAATATCATAATTACTTCTATTGTCTTTGAAACATGATTAAAGTTTACTGTTGAATGTACTAACAAGCATTTATGGTCAAATAAAATATACTAATAATGTAATTTATGTTGAAACTTGTATTTGAATATATTTGTAATTACACATTTGTAATTTAAGTTGCTATTTAAAATATATTTTAAAAATATTAAATAGCAAATGGAATATTATAATCAAGTACTTTAAATTTGCTTTATTATGTTAGTCAACATGTCAAAACAAGTGTACTTCAAAGCACAAAAGATTATTAAAACAATGAAAAAATGTACTTTGTGTTAAAATAGTCATGAAAATGTACTGCAATCTGAAAGTACAGACAGATAGAAAGTGTTTTATTTATTTATTTAACAGTGTGGAACGTTTTTGATCCCTAAAGATATATCTTTATGACAGGACTA
Organism: Sinocyclocheilus anshuiensis; assembly: GCF_001515605.1. NCBI lineage: Eukaryota > Metazoa > Chordata > Actinopteri > Cypriniformes > Cyprinidae > Sinocyclocheilus > Sinocyclocheilus anshuiensis. The sequence continues at coordinate 1,309,055 of NW_015544247.1, forward strand.
CCAGATGTGGCTGGACCTGCGGACTTTGGAGTGCAAAATGCAGGAGCGATATATCACCCACGAAAGCGATGATTTGCGCTGGGAGCATTTTGCAGAACAAAATGGCCTTCAGTACCCAGCCCACTTAATCAACCCTCATGCCGATGTCCGTGAAGAGGCGGAGTCTGACGAGCTCGTGATGGGCATGCTCAGCGACAGAGTCAGTGTTCTGTAAATTGCTGCCTACCCCTTTAAGGGCACAACAACGGAGCTCAAGCCAACTCTATACTGCAAAATCTCCACTTTAGCCAACTGTAAATGCCTTGACAAATCCTAACAAAAGTACCGCACAATTTCATTTAACAGTACACTACAGATCAAGCACAAATGTCATTATACACACAGTGCCTAAGCCACAAAAGCCAATCTAGCCATACACAGAAATACAATCATACCCAAATATACTGTATAAAAAAAATCTAACAAAACAATTGCACTTAAACTACTATGAACAAACATAACTTACAGGCTCCTTTTGTTCTTAAGGACTTTGGAGCTTAATCTTAGAATAAAATTATGTATTAGTATTAGTATTATTATTTTTGCCATTACACGGTCGAAAACACTGTATCAGCACTATTTGTATAAGTCACAAAAGAAGTCACAATATATAAGAAATGTGTTATAAAATTAACTTATAAAGTCTTTTATTAACTAAATTATTCTGCTAAGAAATACCACCACAAAGATTTTGGTGTGACCTGTTTAATTGACGATTACTTGACGAATGTATAGCGGAGAGCATTTATAGCTTTTGTGGTTTTGTGTTTATGTGCTTATGAATGTTGCGTGTGTGTGTTTGTCTGTGTGTGTGTGTGTGTGTGTGTGTGTGTGTGTGGTACTTTGGGGGTTGGTTATGTTAGTATTCTGTGCAACACTGCATGTGGACTGGAAACGTTTTTTTTTTTTGCTTTCTTCAGAGATGTTGGGATAATAAAGTGCAGCTGGTTGTGTACACATAAAGTATTATGTGCTCATGACAGATTTTCAGTGTGTTTTTTTCAGTGTTCTCTTTAAGTGAGGATAAGAAGTGTAACACTGATATCAGCAATTCTGTCCAAATGGCTGATTAAATGTTAACAAATATTTCTTTAGTTATATAATTATGGGCTGGAATGAGTGCAAGTCACAGAATGGCAGTTTGGAAGATAAGAGCCCAAAGGTGAGTGATAAAGCCATAGTGCTTGAAAAAGATCATGTACTGTGGGCTAGTGTTTTTGGCACGCTGCTGCTTCATTGCCAAATCAAGAAGGTGTTATATGCTGTCTGCCCTCAGGAAGAGTGGTTCCTAATCGACAGATGGCGCTGTGTGCTTATGCAGCATTAAAACCTGAAAGTTGGTACGGTGGGACCATACAGTCTATGGGTGGGACACTACAAATCTCAACATTTTACAGACGGCTACAGAATTAGATTAGCAGACAAAATTAATACAACCAAAATCAAGTAATGTAATGGATGTGGCCTATTACCAAATGTGAGTATTAGTATGGGAAGTTGTAATCCGTAAGGAGATTTTAAGTATTTAAACAAAGAATAAAGTTGTGTTAGAATTTTTCGTGATTGAAAACGAGGCTGTGAAGGAAATATACGCCGTAGGCTACAGTGTGTTTGGTATAGCCTATGGACCTATGGATTTTAATGCCATGATTTTCCACAACAAATTAGAGTTTTGTTTTTTGTCAACAAGATTCTACATCACCTAATGATTGACAGCACAGCTAACAATATTAGCTACAACATTTTGTAAAAACTCAATCGCGAAAAATTAAACATAGCATCAAAATATGGCCTATCTTTTTCCGTTTTTAAAATTCCCCGTATTATCACTTAAATCTCTTACGACGTGTACAAGGAAACTATTATATTATTAGGATAATTCATTCATTCACTCGTTGATTTTTTTTTTAATACTGTCTGTTTTAAACAGAAATTTTTACTTGTTACGTATAATGTAAACATCTTATTTTGCGCGACATTTGTTATCGTAACCTAGGCTATATGTCGTTAAACGTTTTTCTAATTTCTATCATTTTCTCATTCCCATTTTTACACATTTACATAGGCTGTATTGGCTATTGGCTACATATAGGCTATCCAGCTCGTCTCCAAACGTATTTTATCAGGAAAACGCGTTTTTCTTACATTTCCCTAACTTTTGCCCGTTTAAATAGAAAATGTTCCTTTCTAAAACAGCAGTCGGTCTTCATGAATCATTTTTACACAACGCCATCAGCCTATTCCTGGACAAGAGATGACGAGCTCAGACTGAAAGAAAGGGAAGAATCTTACAGATGGGCTGTCTATCGAGTTATGCATGATTTGAGTCTGTTTTTTCTCTCTCTCACCCAAACTCCTCCCCACAATAGATGGAGAATAGAGCCAATAGTGCAGGTGTTACACGACCAAAAGGAAAATGCACGGTATACGAGTCATATCTCATTTAAAAACAAGAAATTCGATTGAAAACATGGATTGAAGAAATGTTTCATCTTTAATCTCTAAAAAAATAATTAAAGACAACGATAATTAAAATCTTTAATCTTTAATCACTAAAAATGATTAAAGACAACATTCAAAATAAAAACCTATAGTGTAAAATAAAATAGGTTAGGAAATTATATGAGTGAGATTCCTCGTAGAATTAGTATTTTATATAAAATATAGTAAATTAATCTAATCAAACAGTCGATACTGATAGCTAAATCATTTTTCACAATGCTGAAAATAAATGTATCTATTATTCATTTAAAATAGGCCTTACTTTAAATCTACATTAAACGAACAAGTCTTAAAATGTCTCAGTAACAGAATGTCCACATTCGGTAGTCTTCTAAAATAAACAACTAGTGAAGAACTTAATTTCTCAACAATAAAAACAGTTACGAAACAAATACATTAACCGTTAAAATATGTAATATCCGCGTTTCCTGCAAGAAGGGGCAATAATCAAGTAATATAAAAGCAATACATGTATTAAATTATGCCTTAGTAGATTTCTTATTAACACATTTGTGGTTACGAAACAAATACATTAACCGTTAAAATATGTAGGCTAATATCCGCGTTTCCTGCAAGAAGGGGCAATAATCAAGTAATATAAAAGCAATACATGTATTAAATTATGCCTTAGTAGATTTCTTATTAACACATTTGTCTTTTTTTGCCTCTCATATATTATGTATCTGCTGGAGTTGCACATGTTTTCTAGGGAATGTGTACTCGGAAAATAGTTAGTATGCAAATGAAGAATCACAGCTTTGACAGCGAGTAACCATATGTTCTGCAATTGCATATTTATGAAAAAAAAAAAAAAAAAGGAGAGAGACAGACATATATCCTGAAAGGATTGTTGCCGTAGTAACTCCGTTTTTCTTCATCCCGGCTGCGTTGGCACAGACAATTTCACCAAAAGGAAAACAAATATAATAGTTTCGCACGTCTGAATTATTTGGTTCTGTCAGACAAAACACGCAAATATTTTCCCCGATTCCGTGTTGAGCAGCAAACATGAAACCAGACGGTGCAAAAAAAAAAAATTGCCGAATAAATGACTTTTCAGTTCACGAGTCAAAGAGTTAGGCTGCTTCATTTCTTTGTGTGATATTAATTTCAAACGATAAAGCATACTTCCAGAAGTCTAAATATAAAAAGCAGCCAGTCTGTTATAATTTATTGGTGAAACAGTAGCCTATTTTATAGACTTTTTGTTGTAAATTGACATTTAATCAGCAATGTTTCAATTATCTATTGACTGTATTATGCATAATATCTTTTACCTTGAATCAAAAATGTCTCGCTATACTGGACTGACTTAAGCGACCCATCAAATTAAATCTTGATTATGTGAAAACAGGTCAGTGTTGCGCGTGGCAGGTATCTGTGGGCAAAACCTGCACGTGCAGCTGTGAGCTATACGCCGCGCGACAGCTTCATCAACCCCCAGTTATCCTCTGGAAATTAAAACAAAGATTAAAACATGTTAGAAAAATGTTTTGCTTTTATATTATCAAATTCTTCCAGCTAGAAAAACATAATTCTGACCTGAGATATGTGCAAGACTATGGTCTTATCGGATCAAAGGATAGCTTTAACCTCAATCATAACGTTGCTATTTTTAATACTAAAATACAATTTACATAATCAAAAATAAGGATAAAATATACATGATATAAAATAAAATGCAGAAGAAAGTTATGACCATACTCAAAACAATACAATAATTAACTAATGTTATGCTTAGTTTTATCCTCGGTTATATAAAATGTATGTTTCTGATAATGTACAAATATTTTAAAATATATATATTTTAATAAACATGACAGTTAAATGGGTTCAAGACATTTTAAATGTATGTTTTTGTCTCATTATAACAATGATTACAGTGTTAAGGTAGAACGCTAGGGGACGCCAAAATAGAAACTGATACAGATCAGATATTGACAAACGAGTAAGTGTGTAAACAAATATATATATTTTTAAAAAGTAAAGAAAAACGGTTCAACAGAAATGAAATAATTATTAATTTATTATACATATGAATAATAAAAGCATAATAATTATACATGTAATCAATCATTCATATATTTTTGCATACTGCAAAAATGTTTTTATTCTTTTAGGCTATATAATTTATTTTTTGTGTCCATCAGTGTAACTTGACACAATAATTTAAGGTTGCATATTTATGTGTCATGTTTTCAGTTTCAACGTGATTTTCTTCAATAGAAATAAATCCAAAGTGGTTAAAAAAGTGCAATAAACTCATCATTGCAGGTTGTCACTTTGACACATGCACTTTAATTTTTCTTAAAATGTAAGGTAGCAATTAAACTTACGATTTTAAACTACAGTTCTAGTGGGTTGAATTTTTTATAGCCTATGGCCATATTGCATAAACTATTTTGTGCCTAATTATCAAACTGAGCAATATGTGAACAGTGCATTTGCGTATTTTGATGAATCCTGAGAAACAAGTTTAGCAAAACTTTCAGCAGAGAACTAGCTCTCATGGCCTGCTTGTTACTTCACAGTGAGTGTATACCCGAAAACTTTCATTTTCACTTAAAATATATCCTCCTGTTCTGAATTTCTCCATTGGGAAGTTGTTCAGCTGATAAATTAGACTAGCTAAATATTATGATAACCTTTTCCATCCTAATTTGTAGTGCAGCCTGCACACATGCTAGAATCAACATCAATTACAGTGCAACATTTCAAGTGCATGGCTCAGAGAAATGTCAGGGAGTCAGTGAAGGGGAACGTGGGGTGTTCGGGGTGGGAGTCTAGGTGGCCGATATACATTTCCACAAACCCCAACTCCTTACATTAATTCCTTACATCATCACCATTTACAGTGACCAAAATACTGTCTGGTTCACCTATTCAAATCTCGAACGTGGCAAAGATTTCATTTAAACCCTGCTTATGCTTTTATGTTTATGTTGATCAGTTCAGAGTTGTTTGGGCAACAGTGTGGATAAGAGGCTCATGCAAATTTCTGCACAGATCGGTCATCCGGCTGTGTAAACTGTTTCTCTAGCAAAGCAAGGAAACAAAAATAGCCCTGTTATTCCACCACACCCAACATGTTGCTAAATGAGGTTATTCTGGGTTGACAGAGCCCACTGCCTGGACCACTGAGAAGTCCCTCTGTGCTGGGAATTCAATAGTTGGCACCGGCGCACATACTCCAGCCTTGCACGCAATGGGCTCATAGCGGAAGTGGAGCGATGGTCGGGTCCATTTCCGCCCACTGAAACCCATCCCCCAAACAAATGACCACCCCTTCGTACTAATGGAGGCGAATGCTGTCGGATAGGGCACGCTCTGCTGGGATTGGGCAGAATGGATGCACAGGGATTCTCTGCGTGTTTGCGTGCTATGTGGTGGAGATTAGTGAGATTACAGACTTGGCAGAGGGTGGTGGTGGGAGATTAAAGGCCTTCCTCTGCACAGCAGGGCAATTTTAGTGTGGCTTCAGCAGGCGAGGCTGGGCAGTCTTAACAGCAACATGAAATAAATGTGGTGTGCAGATGATTGCTCTGCTCCTGTAGAACTGACTGAACAGAAACCTCAAGTCAGGCTTACTTTTGGCATTAAACAACAAACAGATTAGAAGTTATATCAGCCTACGTGTCAATGTAGGTCATGCACTGATAATTACAACATGCATTCTTTTTCCTCACATGTAGCCGTAAATTCATTCACTCTAAACCCGACCCTAACAATGCAATCCTGCAGCTCAGCACTTTTAAAGAGAACTTTAAATGCATTCCTTTACTTAAACATTTGCACCTGACCCCTTTCCTTATTAGCGACAAGCTTCTTAGACTAGCTGAAAGCATGTAATTATATAATGTTGTCAGGTCTTAACGTTAGGCGGAAATATGGCACCAGCAGATGCACATGACTTTAAAATATTATCAATCATACGTATCAAGTATTTGAACATTTTATGTGCAAATTCTGAACAATAAACTAGAGAACCTAACATAGTTTTCAATTTGTATAAATGTAGAGTAAAAGCTAATTTAAAAACTTAAAACTTTAAATAGCCTGTGCCACTTAATATGCTCAGTTTTTAAACTAATTACATTTCATGTCACAGTGAAGCTAGGCTTTATAAAATAATAATACTATAAAAATATATAAAGCCATCAGATGAGTATTTGATCTGCAAAATTCTTATCAATAAACTAGACAATCGTTTTAAAGACGCAAAGGGCTATAATTACGAACATAAAATCACAATATAATAGGCACATTTCAAAATCTTAGGTAGGAAAATACGGACATATTTCCAACAAAGTTTGTATTTTATCTGCAAAATTCTTATCAATAAACTAGACAATCGTTTTAAAGATGCAAAGGGCTATAATTACGAACATAAAATCACAATATAATAGGCACATTTCAAAATCTTAGGTAGGAAAATACGGACATATTTCCAACAAAGTTTGGAGATATTACACCCTCCAAAAAAGTTTGGCATCAACAACAGACTTTTAATGGTTTATGATAGAATTGACTGGCATGAAACTTGTACGACTGTCACCAACTATTTAAAGAAAAAAGTATTCTTATTAAAGGCACAGTGAAAGAAATCTGATTTACAAACTTTGTTTATAGCCTGTGCCACTTAATATGCTCAGTTTGTAAGCTAATTACATTTAATTTAGGTTGCAGTGAAATTAGGCTTTATACAATAATAATGAAAAATCAACTAAATTGCTGAAACTTGTATTTTGATACTAATTATTACACTTCATAACACACAGCAGTTGGGTAATTTTCATTCAAAGCCGGCAACTATGTAAAAACTCTCTAGTGATGTAACTGGTTGCATACGACAAACTTGTTCTTATTTTGCACACAATGACAAAAAAGCAAAAAGGCACAGTGATTAAATACTGGGTGTATTAAGCAAACTAACCGAGGCAACTTTTCATGATTTTTATGCATCTGAAATAAAAGCAGACGGGTTACGATCAGTGAATATCTTTCAGAAATGAAATTGTGATGATATGACAGATGCTCCCGTTTTGAAATAATTAAACTATTCTTTTTGCAAGTATCATGTGACAGTATGCCATTTGCCGTTTTAGTTGTTGCTAGCATATGTGCAGGAGTTTTTCTCTTTTTTTTTGTGATGACTGACAGCTCATCTTTTTTTCCTCTTTGTTCTGTCAGTTTTGTCAACGGTTTAAAAGTTCTAAAACCTCTATTTGATCATTCGACACATAAAGGAGTTGGTTTTTGGAGGCAGTATTTCGTTTCCTTTCTACACTCTGTACAATTCTCTTTCAGTGCCCTATTGTTTTGTCATTCACTGTCCATAGTTGAAATAACGCACCTGACAAGCAATCCAACCGCTTGGACCAAATTAGACATCATTTCTCACAGAGACAAAAAAGCCTGTCTTTCTAGGCTCAAAATGTCCTCTTCATTTGAAGTTTCCGATGATTTGGTCAGTGTGTTTTTAATCCTATGGCCCATGACTAAAGTGTTTCCACACCTAAAAAGCACAAAAGTTTTTGCTTGAAGACTGCTCTCATATAGAAACTGTCTAACAAAGGAAAACATTGTATATATAAAACAGCTTTCTGTCTAAAATGCTTTCTGCATTAACCTCCTATCATTGTAAACAAACAAAGTTCTTTTATTTATTACTTTCCACAACAATCAGAATGTTGTGGCAGCATTTAAGCAGTAAACAGCTATCAAATCTGCCTCCTAATACTTTAAGTGCAAATATATACAACACATAAGACTCGTTTCGTTCCTGTGACAAACAACATGACTGCACTCAGTTTCATATAGCGTATCTTCTCAAAAGGACAAAGAACTTGGAGGTCATAATGAAGGGTATGTGCAGTGGTTGATTTGAAAAATTAGTAATTGTGCAAGCATCTCTCCAGCCACTGGCTGTTTTAATGAGTAAATATTAACAGTAATGGCATGCAATTTCCCGTGGTGGTGCTCACCTTGCTCTTGGTTATTCACTCTAGTGACACTGGCTTTGTTTAGCTGAGGCTGTGCCTTACATCACCTTGGTAACCATAATCATAAAAGCCCCCCTAAGTGCGAAGGAGAAAATTAGAGTCCAAGCTTAATAAGGGGTCTTATGATAAACCAATGTTCTAAGGGATAAAATGAGAGGACATTTTTTCCTCTCTCTCTCTCTCTCTGCAGATATGAACATCATGTCAATGGTATTGCGAGAAATTCAATAACTGTCCATTAGTGAGATCCAAGGATAGCTCAAATTTGATTGGAAAAAAAATAATAATGATGTCTGTTAATAGTTTTCTCTCCCTCACGCTCTCTCTCTCTGGTTTTAGCCGTTGCAATATACAATATACTCTGTTCCTCTTGTAAATAGTTTTATGCCTAATTTTAATTCAAAAGAAGATGATTTCCTTTATCAATACACCTGCAGAGAAGAAGAGAGTAATTTGGCAGAACCGGGGGGAAATGCTGGTGGTGGGGGATATCGGTGATCACCGTCATACTCGATAAGGTGAGGAAATTAGAGATTTTTTTTTTTTGCATTGGTCCTCTTAGTATGCTGACGTTCTCTGGTGGAGATCTATACGCCAACGCACCAACTAAATTTCAGTGGAAAATGGCATTGGCTCTATTATGTATTTAAAGGTGTTTTAAGGATTTTTTCCTCCCACAAGCCACCTCTGTAAAGCCGAATGAGAGTCTTGTTTTGATATTTTCCAAAGGTCAACAGCCTACCGATACAGAGCCGTGCAATGACAGCAAAGGTTAATTGAAATGAAACAATTATTTTTGGTTACTAAATACCATTGCTGTCAGCGCCCATACATTCTTACTTTAATTGTCTTTCCAACTAGTCTCCAGCTGAAGAGACTCTCATTTGGTGGTGCAGGTGTATGTCCATGTGTGCAGAGCTCCTCTGAAAACCATCACTGTCACCCATGTGATATATTCACAAACTTTATTCTCTCTGTGGCATTAAGAACGAGCCACACAGTGTGAGGCCAACTGCTCGCCAAGAAAGGAAAGAGAGGAGCGAAAGGAGGGAGAGGAGAGCAAAGTTTACCTTCCACTTCAGTAGCTCTGTAAAGAGCTGAAGATGAAAGGTGCTATTTGGTTAGTGGGACAAACTGAACTCTGATTCTACAATGAATAGAGCTCTTCATGGCCCCGCATACAACTCTACACTTGTCTTAATGGGACAATTGTATTTCTCCTATCACATAAAATGTGCAGGTATTGGATATAACTCACACAGAATAAATAGATTTAACCACAAACCATGTAATGTAAAGTTCAGATAATGGTAAGCCTAAGAATTCTAGGTAGAGATGTGCTAAATGCAGCAACGCTAAATTAACTATATTTGGATGTTTTTTATGCTTATATCAGTAACAAACTTCTTTAACCAGTGAGCAGCAATGTAGCACGACCAAACAGTATTAAAGTGCTGTTTTTAAAGTAGTTCACCTCAAAAATGAGCATTTGCTGATAACTGACTCATCCTCAGGCCATCCAAAGTGTAGATGAGTGTTTCTTCATCAGAACAGATTTGAAAAAAATTTTGTAAATCTATCATTAAAATGTTTTAACTTGAAACCACTGCTTCCAGCTAAAATATCAGTCCTCTGCATATTGCTTTCTCCAGTAAAAAAAGATCATCTTACGATTTTTCTAATTATGAATCATCTAATATTCACAGATCAAACACCGTTCACAAGTGAAAACAGTGCAAACAGGTCTAAACAAATATGTCTGTGGATTTTGGTGTTAGAGGACATCAGGGTATGGCTTTTTTTCAGTGTTATTATTGATTATGGACTCGTATTTTGGCCAGAAGTTATGGTTTAAGGTTAAAGCGTATCAATGATGGATTTGTTTCTTACAAATATGCAGGTTTTCACGTCACAAGATGTTAATTGATGGACTGGAGTCGTGTGGATTATTTGTGGATTATTGTGTTTTTATCAGCTGTTTGGACTCCCATTCTGACGGCACCCATTCGCTGCAGAGAGAGGATACAGTGTTGAGAAAGTGATGTGATGCTAAATTTCTCCAGATCAGTTCAGAAACAAAACACAAACTCAACTACTTTGGATGGCCTGAGCAAATCAGCAAATCTTCATTTTTGAGTCAACTATTCCTTTAATGTCCAAGCTGAAGTAATGATCAAACCCGCTCTCCTAAATGGTTTTCTGGGTTTTCGGTTCGTTCTGATAATTTGTGAAAATTATTCATTGATTTGACTCCCTGTACTATATTTCATAACTTGGTTATGTAAATTAGAATGTTTTTCTTTTTTGCTGCATTTAGTGTACTCTTTAGTGTCTATCTGTCTATGCAGGTATATAGAGAGTTTTGCTTTCTATTTACATTAAATTTTTTTCACCACACGTCACAAATACTTTGCCTTCCTGACATCGGTCTTAGCATAAAGACTCTAATTAGAAAGTCACATGAAGTGAGCCACTGTGTTTCCAGCTTTAAGCACTGTCACATGGCTCAAAAATAGCTGCTGTTTGCTCAGTGTGACTGGGGGGAGTTTACCTGTTTTTCAGCATATCAAACACCTTTTCAAACTGCTGCTTTGACAAGTTCCTTGGCTGTCGCCCTGGCTGAAGTGACCGTGGCAGTAGCTGTGTATACAAACAGGATTCTTCGGTTAGTAAATATTTGTCTCACTGCATATTTAAATTTGAGACTCAGATTCTAGAAGACTATAAAACAAGTTTTTTTTGTTTTTTTTTTAGGTAAGAATACTAGTTGCTGCTAGGATACTAAGAATATGTACATGAATGTGAACACACGCTTAATTGTATGACATGCTTATGTACTCTACAAACATCTCTATATGTCCTTACCTGGGTCTGTAACACCCTTAAACCTGAAGCAAATCCTACCTGACAATTCATATAATATCTGGCATCAAACAACATGTGACATGTCATGCATTTACTGCCTGTTTACAAATATACCAATGGCTAAGGTTGCCTTGCTCAGTGTTGTTTACACCAGAGATCCAACAGTATTAATCTCTGCTCACTGAAAGGAATCTGAACAGACAGCTTGCATGGAAGAAAGCATAAACAAACCTACAGTGGCCTCATGCTTTTACAATAAGTCCTGAGGACAAGAGCTGTCAGACACTATCTGCTGACCCAGTCCTCGGCTTTGAGACCTATGTGCCAAAATCACTAGGTATTTGTATGTTTTATGACCAAAAACATACTTGTGTTTAAAACTGATTTATTTTTATTTATTTTTTTTTTGTAGCCATTACTCCAGTCTTCAGTGTGACATGATCCTTCAGAAATAATTTTAATATGCTGATTTGGTGCTTAAGAAACATTTCTTATTATCCATGTTGAAAACAGCTGTGCTGCTTAATATTTGTGTGTAAACCATACACAAACCAACAAATAATATTTAATTGAAATCTTTTGTAACATTATGAGTATGTTTGCTGTCACTTTTAATCAGTGCAAAATATTAATCCCCCACCCCCCCCAAAAAGGAAAAAAATTCAACAATTCAACTCAAATCATTCGCTAAAGTACTATTTAAATGATCGTAAAAAAATTCTACTTTGTGAACCCTGGTAGCGCTTTAGTTGCTTTTCCTCAAATCTAACAGCACAAAAGAAACAAACAGCATGAAATTTCAGGACTCTCATAAACTATGTAGACATGTGAAATGATTGCGACTGGTTAACTGCCATTTTCAATATTTCACTGTCTCTTTGTCTTTGGGGTTTTAGCCAATCAGGAACAATCATAGCTCATCAATGTAGTGCTTCAGAGAGACTGACCAGTGATTACACTCTTACAAGACAAGTGTGTGTGCTGTGCATAAGTGTGTGTGTAAGATGTGATGCTTGTGTGTCTGTGAGAGGTTGGGGCCCACATGGGGGCTCAACTAACTTTTTAAAATTCTTGTCAACCACTTCTTTTTTTTCTTAATTCGGAAATGTCTATATCATTTCATATAAACATGTCCAGCATATAAATAAGACTAAATAGGAGAATTAAACATTTTATGCTATTTTCTCTTCTTCTCACTGTATTGATATTTTGAGCATGATCCACATTTGGTGCATTCTTCATAATTAAACTTGTTGCATATTACTTTTTTTTATCAGTTCCTCATTTGACCTAATCTCTTTTTTTCTGTAGGCAGCAACTACATACCCATTCTTGTGAATGGTTTGGATCTGTAAGCTAGCCACAATCCAAACATAAAATAAGTATAAAATCAATCCGCCCCTCTTAGCACCTTAGCTAAAATAAACAGTCCTGGGAGAATAGCTGAAACATATCCGCAGTCACTGAAGCACAGAATTAGGTGTGCACAAGCAACAGTAACAAGCCAGAAAGGTTTATTTTGAAGGTGAAGCCTACTTATTCCTTCTCAGCTCCATTATCACATATGAATATTGTCCCTAAGTTCAGTGAAAAACATAACTGAGCCAAATACAAAAGCCTCCACCTAACATACATGTGTCATTTTAGTCTTTAGTAGTTTAAACCATTCCTGCTCACACCAGGGTTATGTGACAATTTCAATCAAAATTTCTATTTAATCCCTGAATTTAAATAGTAATGTATGCAACAAAAAAGATGCAGAATTACAATTCAAATTTAAAAGCAAGGAAGTAGAATTAAAATGAACTATAATTCTAAATAAACTTTAAATGTTAGTTTGACACATCCAGTAAAAAGTTTTAAAAGCCTTGAAGTTGAAAGGCTTATAGGCCTTACAGACAGAATGACAATATAGATAGATAGATAGATAGATAGATAGATAGATAGAACAACACTGAGGTGTCAAAGCGGCACTCGTCGTTTCTCTTTTAACCGTTCGACCGACTGCTACATGGCCTTTTGCAGTTATTTGTGTTTGTGTTTCACACCTTTCTGTAACTGCATTTTGGAACAAACAGGTATTTACAGTTCATATTAACCCAACGTGCACCACAGTGTTTGTACCCTGGGAAAGGCCCATCTCCCCGAGGGCTTGCTAGGCCAATCTGGTGGTGTTGTTTCTAACCCTGGGAATCCTTGTCCACATTGTGCACACAGTGAGAAAGGTAATCCGGATGGATGGTCTCCATGAATCACCGCCACATTAAGAGTTTCAGCCCTCTCATTATCCTGCACCACATTTCCCCCAGGGGGCCGGTACTGTGCCTGAGCCTCACCACATACAGCCGCTCATTACCAATCTGCCAACCGAGGCCCGGCTCGGCCAGAGTCCCTGGTCTTGCACAGGTAAGGGGCCTGGTTCCTTTCTCCACCTCCATACAACATCCACAGACACAAGGGTGAACAGAAACAGCATGCCTTTCAAAGGCGCTGCAGGTGTCACCATCCCAGAATCCACCAGCAGAACCCCTCCCCTCACATTTGCTGTCAAGAAACACAGAGGCTGATGGGAGAGCCTGAAATAATGGTGCGGTAAGTGTTTGACTCTCTCATATGTATTCCCTCATGAGAATTTATATTCCCACAATTTTGAGATACTGATATTGGTGGGAGAGTTTGGGTTAAACGCCACTCTACCAATTAGGCTTTTTTTTTCCCAAGGATGTTTCCCAAGGCAAGGATGACAGTCATAGCATAGCCAAATGTAATGTCTTTTAAAAAGCCTCTTCCTGCAAAAAGGAAGCATATTTGCTTTTTAATTTGTGCCTAACGTTCCACAGTGTTTTTTGGAGTTTGTATTCAAATATAGTAACAAAGTTTGAAACTAGCCTCAACTGTAATTAAGGAGCAGAAACGAAACATTTTATTTATTTATTTATTTTAGGAATTAGCAAATGGTTCACTAGGTAATTTTGCTCAAATCAGTGGCAGATGGCAGGAGGGCTGCAGGACCTGCTTGTTTTTGCTTTTTATTAGCTTTACTTGGAATGTACACTTCCTCTTATTACTGGCTAAAGGCTAAAATACAGATGTGTCTTATCAAACTATACTGAGATTTCTGCCTTTTTTGATAAAGTAGACATATATTCACAAGAAGAGGAAGCTGGCAATAACGATTATGTGTGATTATGTTATAAACACTTCTATAGTTATAGTATGTGTTCATTATAAACAATGCAAACAGAATATCAAGAATCAGATTAGGTGATCAGTCCACACCCCAAATCCCAAATAAACAGTGGATGTTGTACAATATAAAAACATTTAAAGCAAAGACATAAATTCAACCTCCACTTGTAAAAACAGTACTTATATAGGCTTTATATTCTGTGTTCCCCACAGATTCAGCAGAGATGCATTTGAGATGCTTGGGAGTCATGTTTGTTTCCAAACACATGGCATTGTTCGGGTGAAATTCGATATCGGAGTGCCAGCTGAGTAAATGCGTGGGTTTTGCAGCTGCCGCTAATCCAATGTCTTCTGTTCCAAAGCTGAGTTTACCTGCACGGTCACCACTCATTGTCTTCAGCAGCCTCTACTCATACTTTATCACGTCACCTGACAAGAAGGCATGCTTGACTTTCCTAGGCCCTCACTGATCCAATCCAACACTCCCTTGAGTGCAGTTTATAAAGTTAATTTAAGCTCCCTCACTTACGTCTGCTCTGCACCGGACAGAAGACAACATTTAAGATAAATTAAATATTCAGGACTAAAGCTACATGATTAGGCATTAAAAAGGTAAAAAAAAAAAAAAAAGGCCTGAATTTTTTCACATTTTTTCAATCAATTAAAATAAATAAATAAATACCTTTCGTAGTGTATCACAGTTTCCACAAAAATATGAGGCAGCATTTTTTAAACACTGATAACAATAAATATTTCTTGAGCACCAAATCAGCATATTAGCATAATTTCTGAAGGATCATGTGACACTGAAAACTGGAGTAATGGCTGCTGAAATTTCTGCTTTGCCACCACAGGAATAAAGCACTTTTTTAAATATAGTAAAACAAAGAACATTTTAAATTTGATTAATAATTGACAATAGTTCTATTTTTACTTATCTTAATATCTTAAGTATTCCAAACTGGACAATAGTGTACAGTATATATATTATATATTGTATATACAACAAAAACATGGGATTTGTATCTCTAATGCCATTCTAAATCCTTTTAAATTTGTGGAAAGCACTACACGTATGGATTGAGGATTTTGCTCACATCAGCCAAACCTCTCTAAGAGAAGGATAACTCCGAGTTAGCTCATGACAATCTCTCATCGGGTTATTATCCCATTAATTTCCGCGAATAAGCCATCTGATGAAGAAGCCATGCTACTGTTAAACACTCACTTCTCAGGGTCTAGTGGTCTCAGGGGATCTGACCTCCACAGAGTGGACTGTTGATGTGTTTGAGCCTGCTGCTTACATGTTACATGAATTTCACGCTTTCTTAAGCTTATATATAACAAGTAATTTTGATGTTGAAGAGTTCATGAACAGCTTTAAATCCAATGACCTAAAAATATACAATGTGAATTTTCATAGAGAATGTGAAACCACATTCTTACAAATTTACCTTTAATGTGCACAATTAAGCAGGATGCATGACATTTCTTTTTCTAAATTTAGCCTAATATAAAATTCTTTCTACATTGTTATATTTCATGCTATCTTTAAAATCTGCTAACTATGCTAATATTAACATAAAATACTGCTGAAGGCATGCTTTTTCCCCATCCATTTACTATGAGAGCAATGCACAGAGTGGCAAGAGTTAATTCTGTCAAATAGCATCACGTTAGCAGCGATAAACATGGATCGGGGCAAAACAAGTATCTTAATGCCATGACTGACAGATGGCTGTCAAATCAGATGAGAGTGATAAGTGCCTTGCCGTTTTGAAAAAAACAACAACTTCCTCTTCATGACCCTCTGACCCTTGACCTCTAACCTGACTCTTGTTCTGTTTTCTTAGCTCACAGAGGGGATTCTCCACAGGTGCAGGACCAAGAGGTCACAGAGTGTGTAGCAAGTGACCACCAATTGATGCCCCTCCCAAACAAGCAGAGAGCAACAAGGATCTGACCCATGGGCTTTGTCCCTGCTCTGTGTCATTGTGAGAAAGCAAGATGATGATATTGAATGACTACGAGGAGGAAACAGCATATTTCGAGCCCAAGCAAACAAGCATCACCCTAAAGCCAAAGGGGAAAGCATAAGAACCTATTTAAAGAAATAAACAAACACAATTCTACTGCGATTCAGTGTCGAAGATAATTACTGCCCATAATGTGAAGAATAATTTAATTTCAAATGTTAGCTTCTCAGTTAATGTGCTTTTAATTTTACTGCACTCATTACACTCTTCCATTGTCTGTGCAGCCTATATACTAATTCATACATTCTCTTACTCTCACTCACTTGCACATTCGATCAAGCATGCATGTTCACACAGTCAAGTCGAGGCATTTAGACACGTTGCGTTCAGATTCCTCGTCAAAACTGCCAACGCGTCCCTATATTATATGGGTCTGTTTTATACTACAGCATGTATCTGAAAAGATAAAAACGTAAGCGTTTCCCTCCGCATTTCAAGCAAAAATAGGCCGTTAATCCCTCCCTGTGGCTCGACAGGTACACAAACATAAAAACTAACAGGTAGCTTGGCAACTTGGAGGTCGATAGCCTAGTAATAGTGCAGCTCCTTGTTCTGACAAGTCAGTAATTAATTCTCAGGGTTAGGTGATTTCTTCACGACTTTGGATTGGTAACACATGCGTAATGCCAAATTGGATGATTGGATTTATTTAAAGCTGTTGTCGGTAGAGTTTGGCCAGATCGGTAGGTGGGTTTTGGGAAAACTTGGTTTTGTACATTCAACGCGTCCCTATATTAAATGGGTCTGTTTTATACTACAGCATGTATCTGAAAAGATAAAAACGTAAGCGTTTCCCTCCGCATTTCAAGCAAAACTAGGCCGTTAATCCCTCCCTGTGGCTCGACAGGTACACAAACATAAAAACTAACAGGTAGCTTGGCAACTTGGAGGTCGATAGCCTAGTAATAGTGCAGCTCCTTGTTCTGACAAGTCAGTAATTAATTCTCAGGGTTAGGTGATTTCTTCACGACTTTGGATTGGTAACACATGCGTAATGCCAAATTGGATGATTGGATTTATTTAAAGCTGTTGTCGGTAGAGTTTGGCCAGATCGGTAGGTGGGTTTTGGGAAAACTTGGTTTTGTACATTATTTGTCAGTGCTCAATCAAGGCGTCGCTTAACTGCTCAAGTGGTGATTTCAAAGGCTCCGTCCCCCTTCGGTGAGACAAATGAACGAGTGCATGTTAAAACAGGCATGTTCGAGCCATTTAAGAAGTGTGAGCCACACTTCAACCATATCAAAGCAAATAACAACAATTATTTCTCTCTTTCAAACCCTGGCGGTTATTTGTACTTATAGAGGTGTAATGAATAATAGCATTTTACTAGAGGAGGGGAGGGCTCTTTCTCCCACCGGAGAGAGGAAGAATGAATTAATAGGCATCACACCACTCAGCGCAGTGCGTGGTAGAGGAACAGCATGATTACAGTATGCGATCAAGAAAATTAGTTGTTTCATTTGAGTATATCCCCAGCATGCCGAAGCAACATAACAACTTGCTTTTGTTTACAGAATGCTTCATTATGTAAAGACAAGCTCAAGATTCCAAACACCTGCTACCACCAAATCACATATTCAATTATTGTGCTTGCTTAAGATCATCCAAATATTTTGTCCACTTACCAAGAGCAAAAACAGTACTAAAGTGATTATGGCTGTGGAGTCAAATTTCTGCTCTGAAGCAGCAGGGCTAGGGAATAGCGTGGCAGCAAACCTTTGTGAAATTGACTCGCGTGTTTCTCTAGAGGTCGTCTAGCAGGGTCGGAGGTCGTAACCTGTGGTCATTATTCACCCATAAAGTACTTTGATGAGTAATGCGACACTTTGTCGACAAGGTTTTCAGATAATTGTCCCAACAAAATACAGTGATTGAGTTACTCCCGGAAGGCACAACATTATCATAGAGATATGTTTTTATGATCTGAATTTTAATTTTGCTTGTGTCCATTTCACTGCAGTGCAGCAATGCATTTATGGGCAACTGAGGGAGTTGATGTACAAGTATTCGTCAAGAGTGATAAAAAAATAAACAGCTTTGACTTTTTGTTTGTATAAAGGGACTTCAAGAATGTGCTGGCCATGAGATTTACTTGTAAGACTAATTATAAAAATAAATGAGGAGGTTTTCAGATAATTGTCTCAACTAAATATTGTGATTGACATTTTTTTAAACAATCTGGATTTTAATTGCTTAATTTTGTGCGTGTATTGATTTGACCGCAGTATGCAATGTTTTTATGTGCTATTGAAGAGTTCATATGCATGAATAGTCATCAAGAGTGATAAAAAGAAACAGCATGACATTTCTTGATAGTGACAATAACATTTTTTAACAATCTGGATATTTATGAGCACATGCACAAATAAAATGTGATTTAAAAAAAAAAACAGATTTGACTTGTTATTATAGAGGGAATTCTTTGGTCATCTGTTCTAGCTACAACACCAATTATAAAAATGGAGTGTAGACATGCCGGTAGAATCGGCCATTTGAATGGTTGAGATAAGCAGCCTTTATCTTTTGGAACAAGCACCTTCCTAACTTTCATTCGGAGCTCCATTTAGCATATTGCTGCATATTACGGTATTAACTTTGCTGACTTCATATAGAGTCTGTACTCGGGGGTCTCGCGGAGGCCAGGTCTTTCACTGCGTTATTGTGTGGAGATGGAGGGCACCATCGAGAGATCTGCCAAGGTTGCCTTGTGTGCTTTTTTAACTGACAGGAGTCCTGCGGAAATGGGGTGAGATTGGGGGAAAGGCATTGCAATGGGAACTACACTCAAGATTTGAATTGCCTTCACTCCAATCAGCTTGGTGTAAGTTAAATGAAGTGCCTTTGCCGCTCCCCCTTCATCCCTCTCACTCCCCATCTGCAGAAAGAGCCCATGCAGGAGGCTGACAGCGCTACAATCAGTTTGCCATTCACCGCTGCCCCTATTTTAACTTGTATGTGTGGAAATGGCATTGATTGTTAACTCCGACCTTAGCAATTAGAGCCAAGAGAAATATTTGAAGAGTTTCGAACGGAGCCTCATGAGTGTTTTAAAGACAGATCAGTTAAGCATTAAGGGAAGGGAAACACCGTTTTTGTTTTCGCCCATCTACCGGCATTGTTTCCGTCGAGTTTGGTGGCGAAAACCGGGGGCGTCTCCGAGGCGACGAAAAGCACGTCTCGCTCGCGTCAGCGGGGGGATCGCACGGGAGCCCGAGCGACGGAGTCTGCCATTAAAAGATGTACAAGGAAAATGTACTATTTAAACAAATACTTCCCCTCGATTGCACACACAAACACATGCAAATGCATTGACGCTCACAATGGATAACTTGGGCTCAGTGTAGGAACAGGAGGTGCTGACTGAAGTATTTGTTTAAATGAATCGGCGCTATGAAAAAACAGATGCAACAATTAGGAGCCCCATTGCCGCACACCGGAGACATGACAAGAGTGCATGACAGTGGCTTTCACCCTCACTCCCCCTTGTCTTCGACATGAGTCCTCTAACAATCCCTGTCAGGAACACTCTTTGAGAAGTGCTTGCACCAGACAATGGCTCTTCACCCTTATTTTGTGCTCTAAGTAGTGCTGCAGAATGCTGGAAGGAGCTGAAAACAGGCAGTAATGTGAGAAAGACGGGCAGCCATTGTGGGAAGTGTGAAAACCAGAAGGACCCTTTTCAGAGGCTCGCCTGAAAGTGCTATGAAGACCTTTAGTCCTTTGCTCTCCCTGAATCCCCAATTAGACAAACATTAACATCAATTAAGCCTTTATAGGACACAGGTTCCATATAATTACCTTAATGGGTTGACGCTTTCTTTACCAGCAATTTCTTAAACAAACTTGAGCCTTTGTGAGACGGGCTAAGAAAATTTTCAGCAGGGAGTATTTGC
The DNA here is from genome assembly GCF_001515605.1 of Sinocyclocheilus anshuiensis. Taxonomy (NCBI): domain Eukaryota; kingdom Metazoa; phylum Chordata; class Actinopteri; order Cypriniformes; family Cyprinidae; genus Sinocyclocheilus; species Sinocyclocheilus anshuiensis. The sequence goes on from NW_015544247.1 coordinate 1,329,581, forward strand.
TTTTGTCAGGCTTTCTAAAGAGACAGACGAATTGTTCTATTTAACAACAAACACCTTCAGAGAGGAGCCTCAAGCAGGCCCAGTTCCCACCACATCTGACTCGACCGTTCCAAGCTGATTATCCAGCGGAGACAAAAAAATCTGACCAGCCGGGAGAGCGAGGACACATGCGGTGAGGGGCAGCACACAAAAGGGCCCAGTGAGCCCAGCCCAGCTATGTGAGCAGAGCACCAGAGAAAGAGCCCCTCCACTTGAATTAGCTCTCTATTTAATGTCCCAAAGAGCCAGATCCGCTCCCTGTCTGAGAAACAAAGGGGGACGAATTAGAAAAACAGGATCTCTCTTCATAAAACAAGGCAAATTCGCGCTGGCGAATCGCAAAGGAGGCGCAGTTAATTAAACGCAGACCCCGTTTTGTTCTTCCCCTTCCTGTCCTGCTGCCCATTATCTTCTCTAATCTGTAACGAGGCAGGTTGCGGTGGAGAAAAAAAAAGTGTTACGGCATCAATCATAACCTTTTATTCGTGCTTCAATAGAACTTACATGCCACAAACACGTTTATTGAATTATAAATATGGCCGAGAAGAGAATGCACTCCAGTATACTTAGTATAACCAGAAGTAGCCAAAGAAAAACCCGCTCTGACAAGGGTGCTTGAATTGAGAATTTTGGAACAAATTGCTCACGAATCAGTAGCACAAACAACACTTTAATCACGGATATTTTTATTCTACTGGCCCTGTGTGTCCCTAAAGTGTGATGATTTTATATTCAGTCACATAATAGCTTGTGCCGCAGTTCTTTACATTCACTTTTGAATGTGGTTTGATATACTGACTGATAAAGTTTTGGCGCTATAAAATACCCACTTTCTGTGACCATTATCAGTGAAAAGAAATATTCACATACAATATATATCACACACACAAACAGGTGTGGTTACATGGTCAAGCACTGATGAGAGTGGTATATATTAGGTGGCAATTGGCCTCTAGAGGGCAATGGTTCCATAGCCCACTCAGTCAGCCAACACCAGGCATCACGTGTCTGCCCCCAGTGTGAAAAGGGCTAAATATGTAAATCATGCTATTTGGCATCTATAATTGGACATACTCTTCAAAATCCTCCCTAAATATGGAAAGCTGTGTAAACCACCACACAGATATTAGCATATATACATTAAATCTACATTAGCATATAGATATTTGAAGCTAGCAAATCATGTCACCTTCATTGAAAATAAACTGTGAGTCTTTATAATAATTGTGACGTGTGTGAAACCTTGCTAATGGGAAGTGATTCATTATATCACCTCCAGTCTTCAAAAAATCACAGTCCAGAGGGTGGTATTGTTATTTGTCTCACACCTTAACAGTTGATGGAGTTGCAGAATGAAACACAAAACTGCTAGCATGGTGAAAAATTCAAAGCTAGCTTCTTCAGAGGTGAAATTTGATTAATGGCATTTAATAACCCTTTTTAATGAAGTATGTTTATTTTATTTTATTACTTTTTTTTTACTAAAAATAAATGTTTCCAACCTAGTCTCTGTAAACTATTCTAAAAAATTAACATGACAAAATGAAGCCAAATATTCACACTTGGAATATTTTTGCCATCAGTTTTGTTGAAACTACACATATCAGGCTTTGTCTGTGATACTAGGCTTTGTCTGTTTGTTCTGAGATCTAACACGAGTTTGGACACAATCTGAGGAACATTCAACAGACAATTATGTCTCAATGCAATTGCGTTGCTGTGACTATGAGAATTTCTTAATTCAAAACAAAAGCTTTCCAGCCAAAATCGTGATGCTGGCAGCCAATAAAAAAATGAAAATATTTTGAAATGTAAAATAAGACAGAGCTACTGATGTGAAAAACAATAATTACACAAAATTGTCTTATTAGAAAAAAGAACTTTAATATATCACATATTAATCTGCCACTGTTGGCATATCAAGCAATGGTAATTTTAAAATCTTAAATAGCTCTCTATGAGAAATAAGTTCTCTATGGATACATTTGAATCTGCAAATTAATGAAGCTTTAAAGAAGTAATATATATATATATATATATATATATATTTATATGCTATTTTTACTCTCAATTAAAAAATATTTCTAGATTCTGCTGCTGCTCTGTAGATTTGTGCAAATACGAGACAAATTTGCATCAGGTTTTAAAAACATTTTTATGTCTTAGTTTTGCTCTTTTGTCTTGGTTATTACTTTTACCTAAGACTTTCTATGTGTAAAGTCAAATCATTGATGATGGACACACAGCGATACAGTCTTTGTATTTAAAGCAACAAATGTCACAACAATTGAAACTCGGTTTTCCTTTGTGACTGTATGAATCCTTCAACCCATAGGAGTTAATTTCCCTTGGACTAATCAGTTATTGTCGGCTCTTTCTTTTTTTTTTTTGAGAAATATCATTCACATTCTGTCAAAATCACATAGCAATTAATGTATATTTAGATTACATTAACAACCAGAAAGTGGTAAAGCTCATAGTACTGGGCTAGGTGAATTGACATTTCAATTGGAAATCCCAGCATGATCAGTCTAATGTCTGACAAAAAAGAAAAAAAAAATATTACGACTCTTTGTTGAAACTCTATGTTTTCTAATAACCTCCAATCAATTGGAAATTGATTGCTTAATAACCATTTATTCAATCGCATATTAAATAACATTTTTAGAACTGTAAAATAAGGTCCTAATAATTACCCACTGCCATATTCTCTCAACTAATCTGTGTGAATTTATGCCTTAATTCAATATTCCCTTTTGTTCTAACCAGTAAAATGAGGACTAAAATGGATGTGGTTATTAGCTTTGGCTCCTGCTGTAAGCATTTATTACTGAAATCATTTTATCTAGCGAATAATCAGCCACTGAAATAGCTTTATCTAATGGATTTGTCTGGTTATATGAGTTCTTCAGCTTTTGCGTGTGCCACCCTCAAACTCTCCCCAACAGAAAAGAGTCCTGCTTAAGCCCTGAGACTTGCTCTAAATCACAGCTTGTCCAATCAAACCTGCTCTGTGCAGCCTGCAGTATTACATTTCCAACACCGTTAGTCTAATGAATAAATACACATGCACTTAGATTACAAACACACTTTCATTCATGTTAAAATCTCCCGGACAATATTCATTTGCAGCCCATCTCCTTCCCGGTCGGATACACGGAGTGATAATAGCCGCCACCTTTAAAAGTCATGCTCCAAGGCTTAATCTTTACAAGCAGTAAGTGGCAACATGTCCTACAAATGCGCCGAGGTGATTTTTATCTAGGAGAAGAATGCCACTTGTGTTCAGGTGGTAACGTAGTTACAGAGACTGGAATTACATGGTGAAACAATCCTCAGCTCTGTGTCTGTGCTTCTCCACTCACCACAGTGGCAAAGCCTGTCACTGGAGCCATTTAATCAATGCGTTTTAAATACATCCAAATGTTTAATGATTATAATGACTACATGCTACATCATAGCAATAGTGCACCATTCATCACATATACTATTCCTATTTCTATGAACTTGATGTCTTTTTTTCTTTTATTTAAAGGGATAGTTTACCAAAAAATGAAAATTCTGCAAAAATGTTTCTTTCTTCTGTGGAACACGAAAGAAATGTTGTCGACAGAATATTTTGTTTCTGGGTAAACTATCAGTTAAATATTTCCAAATCTGTATCATTTTTTATAAAAACAAATTAGCATTCCTAGAAATGCATGCGATATTATTTAGCGTCTATGTAGTGATATACAACGGTGCAGATAATTTCTTTTCCTTCTACTTGGGAAAGCGTACAGATGCCGCTATCTAAAATAAATGTTTCAGTGTTCTTCCCATCAAGTGGATGATTGATGTTGCCTCATTTCTGTTGGTGACCGAGTTAATACGCAACATAAATAAAGCTTGAAAACAGCTCCAGTCCGCATTTGCTCAACTAAATAAACACATCAGCACAATTTGTCAAGTCTTCAAATAGTCATCGTGGTCGACTTGCCAAAAAGGGCTGGAAGCGCGGGGCCTTTTTTTTGCCGAGTATCGGGCGTGCTTCTTTAGGAAGTGTTCAAACATGGCACCTCTCTATCTCCATTCACACCCTCTCCTCCTCATCACCTGAACTGTCTGATGCCTGTCAATCTGGAGCCGTGGGAGGATATGAAAGACGGCTTTGAGTTGTGGTGGCGTTGATGGGGAAGGGATGGAGAATAGCACACCAGTGGTGCCAGCAAGAGAAATGGTGCGGATTCTTCATTTCTCCCCATCAGCACCCAGGGCACTGTGAGGCTCTTTTAAAAGAGCAGATTGACTCCCTCTGCCCCCCTCTTGAATGAAACCCCAACCCCGAGCAGATGTCAGAGATGGGAGCCAGAGACGGGCCGTTGAGCCGGCCACGAGGTGTGAGTCTTTGTGACAGGTCCGCTGCTAAAGGACCAGACACAGCGGGGTTTTTAGCACATCCACTGGATATCTGAAGTCCCTCAGAAATGGATGGAAGGGCCATCGGGGGGTGGGAGCGGGGGGTGTTTCATTGTGAGAACCCCACTGGCTTCATTTAGCCAATGTTTACAGATGTATCCTGGGCCGCAGGAGAGCAGTTCAGCATCATGTCAAAACTACGATCGGTTTTCAGAATTGGCACTGCTGCGATGGAGGAACAGAGAGTCGCTCGGAGGTTAAGAAAATGATCCGTTTCCAAACGGATGAAGGCTAACCCAAATGACTGATGCTTAATGCGTATAATCCTGCAAATAAACAAACCTCGGCGAGCGTCCCCTTCTGCGCAGCAGCCTTGCGCTTCTTCGAGTCCTCCAGCCTTGCCAAAACGTCTCACGTATCCCTAAGAAAATAAAGAATTCGTTAAATTAGTCGCTGTGTTGACCACAACCGAAGCCCTTAATGCGAGCATGTGTGTCTCCCCAGAGCTGGTGGGCGACTTACGAGCAGAAAACATTTCAACATGGCACTCCATTTTACCAACTGATGGCAGGAACAGAATGTCTGTTATCATTTATGTATTCACGGTTGATTCTGTGAATGTAAGGGCTGAGAGCAAACGTTACGCTGCGCAGTGGCTGTGTGTACTAACCGAGTGGGATACTGATGATCAGAGTTTACTAATCACTCGAGGTGATGGGATTCGGAATTATTTCACTCTATCTGGAGTTCAACAACAGCAGATTTCGCATGCTAGTATTACTATCTTTACGGAGCAGTATGGATCGTTGTGAATGTGTGCGTGTGTGTTTGTGTGTCTCGGTGTGTGTGTGTGTTCCTTGTGGAATAATGTACCCCCTGAGGTGCTCTATCTCAGACAATACCTATCCATATCCCTTTTCTGGCGCATGTAGAGGCCCAGATGGTTTAGTATTCACTTCTCTGCCAAGCAGATGGACCTGCAATGTACTTCAATGGTCTCAATTATATATGCACACAACTACCGAGAAGGAAACCAGAAGCAGAGAAGTTTAGGACCATGATTTCGCATATTGGCCACCCACCAAGCTTGGAGGCCTCGGTGATGTCAATGTGTTCGAATGTTATGTGTAATTAATAGAAAAATGTACATCCCACAGGTGCTGCTTTTCTTCATTGAAACGACACAAAAAACATTTGCTACGGTACTTGCCAAAAGATACATTTCGTAAATTTAAAGAATGAGTATTTTTTTTAATAACCGAGGAATAGGGCTAGCAACCACAACAAACAAAAAAAAAAAAAAGAAAGAAAGAAAATCAACAACCAAAGTGTTACTGAGGAAAAAAGAAGGTGAAATTCCCAACCTAATAAAGCTGAAAAGCAGTTAACTCACCAACACAAAAATGCTCTGTGTGGTACTTCACAGCCATTACACTGCAGCATGTACCACATTTTGGACTCGCTTTTGCCTTGTGGACATAATAGAGGGTATCGATGTTGCTGTTATATTTGGTTGTCAGTATCTTCAAGTGCAAACACTGGCCAAACTGATGTAAACACTTTCTGTTTTAATAAAGACTGGTCAGGCCCAGTCTAATTGGCCTCTGTTGATGGACAAACCCCAAACGGAGAAACCTGAGAGACATGGAGAGGATTTTCTTCACTCTTGATTCAGGCACTACGACTAGAGGCTATTTTTCACCATCAGAATGATGAATAATACTAATAATATTTAAAACGGATTTAATAGATTAGGCCATTTTAAATGAATTTTAAAGCCATGTCATTTTGACCAGTTTTATTTCAATAAGGACATGATGAGACCACCGTTTTTTTAATAGTTAGGCCTAAATTGTATTTACATTTTTTTGTATTTCATTTAATTTTAATTTGTATATTGTGTGCAGTTCCTTAGTGGTTGTAACATTTCAATAAGCTTAGTAATGAAACCATGTCATGTTAAAATCACAGGCATAATTCTCCCACATCTACAGCAAGACAAATAAGTGTTAGCATTGCCACTTATTGTTACACTTGTGTAGACATGTCAACGCTTGTTTTCTTCATGCATTGAAATTTCACTGTAAAAACCTGTCAAATGGAACTTTTGAACTGTAACTTGAACTTGTTTTCGGTTAAACAAATTCTCAGATGGGCGTCACTTAGACAACACACAGTTTTCTGCTGAAGCCAGCTGCATTCTACATTGTGTTACCAATAAATACAGTCTATAGAGTTGTCTTAGCTGTCAGCTACTTATAGCTAGTATATACAAATATATAATTCTTTTACATGCTGGAGTTCAGCAAATTCCAAAAGCAGCTTTGGTTCTGGCTTCAGCTGCAAAGTTGACAGGTCAGTGGACTCTCTGCACTAACTTCTTGAAGGCAGGCATCAGACACTGTGTAATTAGATGACTGTCTGTAATTACCACTATGCCATTTCAAATGTCCAGCGTTCCTGCATTATAATCAAAAAGCAACAAACACCCAAAGCCACCTGGAGAGGTCTGTGCACATTTACTAAAAAGGGAAGAACTTCTTCAAATGACAAATAAAATGCTGTCTAGACTTTGACTAGTTATTCTTGTTATTGCTCAGCATGATGGCATGGGAACAAAAAAATTATTGGTTTTATTGGTTCTAAGTTCGAGCAAATCAACTTGATGACAAAAATCTACATAACTATAAATCTACAATCAACCTCTATATTGTCAAATTCTGTATTATTAAATTCTTAAATATTGTAATCGAATTAATTACATTATATGCGAATTAATCTCAGTTAAATAAATATATCAATAAAAACACGCATAGATGATAAAATAAATGAGGAAATGATCTCGTGTGCGCGCTATTTTTTTAATCGTTAGTTCGTTTAACGTTACCCGTTTGGCGTCGCGGTTGCAGATCGAAGTCTAATAAATATTAGACTTATTATTAATATTTATTATAAATATTAGACTATTATTAAAGATGGTAATCGAAATAATTACATGATATGCTGATTATTTAACCGTATTTATCTCTATTAAATACATAGTTTATTTATTTTAGAAAAAAACACACACAAAGGAAGATGATGAAATCAAGGAGGAAATAATCTCGCGTGTGTTATTTTCTTCTAATCTTTAGTTCGTTTACCTGTTTGGCGTCGCTGTTGCAGTTCGGCGTCTCGTGACATTAGAGCCTTGTTTTGAAATGGCGTGTCAACTGTCAAGTCTAAAGCACAGTTTGTAAAGATGCGCATCCAGACTACTATGCTGGGTACAATTTCGCTTTTCAACTGAATATCTTGTACTGTGTGAACAGCAAATTCAATTTGTGCTTCCAGCTTCATTCGCTCTGAAGGTAGGAAAGTTTACTTCCTCATTAGGGAATTTAGATACGGGTCATTGGAAATTATTAAATGTTTCGTTTTTTAAAACAACGTTTTTTTAATTAATTGGTTTATTTGTACATTTTTAACACATCATTTCTAATCGTAAATTATTAAAATGTTTAAAAAAAGCCAGCCCTGCTTTCCATGACGTAATATAGGCTACTGTTTTGCATGTGTATAAAACAAACTTCAAAAAGAAGATAATGCCCAACTACTACTACCAACAACTTCAAAGTTAGTGCCAACTATGCTTTCCACTGTGAATCCTCCCACAATATCTAAATATGGCTGCATAATTAGAAACCATTGTGTAACATAAATAAATACATCTTAAAACTAGATATTAGCTACAAGTTAGAACATCGAGACATTTTTTTCCAACTGCGAGCATAAGCTTTGAATCCAAAAGCAAGCTGAGCCTCAGACATTCGTATGTCTGCATAGCTTGCCTTTATGTCTGCACCCTTTTCACAAGTGCTTTCTGAATGAGCTCCTGTGTCTGATTCCAGCTATGACTTCCTCGTCAAGCGTCTGCTTCAGCACACACATCAGCACCCTGCTGTACCATTGTGGCCTGTATTCTCATTTCCACACTAGGCATTCCATCTACATTTGGGCCATTACAATGGTGGCCCAGCATGTTTTCTCCCCAATTCAGCTTAGCCTCTTCAGACTCTTCCATTCCTGTCCCTACATATTTTCTTTGAAATGACATATCATGTCTAGTTACTTAGAAGTATTTTAAGGAATCATATACCCAGGGATCTGATGTAGGTTTATGAAGAATGGTTCTCAAGATGTTTTAGGTCATTCAGCCAGGATATATGTAATTTGCATTATGACGTAAAGCACTTTGAAAAGTTAGGCTATTTAGTACACATCAAGTTTCATAGACGCCTGAACAGACCATTACACAGACATTTTTTTTTTTTTGAATTTTTACAGAACAGAGATGTAAATATCATAGCTTATCATCAGAACTTGGTTCTGGAGATGGGTTTGAATGGGGCTTCAGGTATTCATGGTCTTAGATAGAGTTGCTGCCATGCATGCAGTTCAATGGCAGCCATGGAGTGGGACTCTGTGGGACTTAGCAGCAGGAACAACACACCAGGCCCTCAGATAATGGACTCGCTGAATGTCTACCATCTGGTGTTTGTTTAATACACAGAGAAGGTCAAACGGCCAGCGATCCTTTTCTACTCTCCTGCATTCACTTCTTAGATTGGGGAAATCATTGATTTTACCCCTCTACCACATGATCTTTGTGTGTTGGAGCTCACTATGACAATGACAACAACCTTATTGCTTAAAACAGCACTCTGTAGGACTGAAACAACCTGAATTCAGCTCGGGAAGTGAATGCTCAGTGGTGTGTCTTTGCTTTGATTGAGGCCTCCAGACACAAATTCACCTCATGTCTTCATACATTCGGGAAGGCTTGAATTATTGGACTTTCATTTGCTTTGAGCTCCCTTGCTTATCCGGGGAGGCTGGGTGCTTTACGGCTCGATGGCTTGAAATTCATACGTTATATTACCCTTACCAGGCATTCCTTATATTGTTTTATTACGAACCTCTAGGTAAATCTACACACTCGTTGCCTTTCCATGACATCTTATAGGGCCTTGCGGTTTTGAAAGAGTGAATGGAGGCTCATTGCCTCTTTCAGTTTTATTCATGAGGCACTCGGTTGCATCATGTACCCAGGCGGTGTCCTCATCGGTGGAAGTTACACATGCTAATGATCTATTAAGTGCAAGACTGGAGAGTAAACCATGACTAACTGCAGAGCTGAGAGAGAACGGGACACGTGCGCAGTCTCATTTGGCAACAAGGCAGGCTTTCCTCTCAAATGTGAGGCAACTAAATACACTTAATTGAGAGTGAGTGGACATAGAGGACAAGGGTGAGGAATACAAGCTGGAACTTGGATTTACTTGATTACGAAAACAAATTTAAGGACCTTACTCTTTACAGTTGTTAATGAGAGATTTAATTTCATGCTAATGAGCTGGAAATATATTGTTACAACAGGAACTAAACGGAAATAGAAACTTCTTTCACTATGGATTAAATTATTCCTCCTACTGCTACACAGAGCATCATTATGTGGTGGCTGCGTCAAATCTGAGAGGGTGGGAAAATTATGTGTATTTTTACTTCATCCAACCACAGAAGAAACATGCTTGATAGAAAGATGATATAAAGATGATTAACACATTGGCACCGCACATGAGGAGCCGGTCTGTGATGCCTTAAGCCTCCTCATAGCACAGACCTCCTCAGGAGGGAAACAATGCAGCTCATTAGAATGGGCAGGGCTTCTCAGAAGTGCACAATGCTTACAACCTCCACAAGCAGGAAACAACTTTGAGCCCGGTCCCAGGAGGTCAGTAGCAGAAGTGGCAAAATCATTTAAATCTTCTTAATGAACTGTTAATAGGTCAGGTGTCTATGCCTCCCCCTTGAGTTCCTGTGTCAGTCTGCTGGATCTTCAGCCAGTCAGGAAGTGGGGGGAAACAGGTCAGGAGGTTGCACTTAAAACCCATTCCCATGGAAATAAATGCTTGTATATTCACACTAAGTGTTTTTGAAAGTGTGGCTGAGAAAATTACAGCATTACGCATGTTTTTATCTCTTATGCAACATATGTGAATTGATAGCTACAAGCACTCTGATGATATATGAAATCCAGTGCATGATTTGTGTCCATATGTTTGGCACTACCAAGGCGCGCATGCTATATCCAGCATGTCACAGATCATGGCTGTGTGTTTAGTAATTTGCTTGTTGTGGTCGTACATTACTTTTGTTACTAATTAGCAGGTCAAATCCTCGGTAGCGTAGTGAAATAGCACTTTGAATCGGTTAGTGTTAGTGCACTGCAAAACCAGCTTGATCATTTACTAGAGATAGAGGCCACTGTGATGCTAATTTTTTTCGCAAGAAAGTTCCAAGTTTTTAGCCGGCATTAACTTATATGGGTTTTAATTATAGTATTGTGTGAAATTCAAATGAAGCCTTCGGGGGATTTCATTATTTAATCAAGGAAATTCTGTCTACAATCTTTGGACTGTTTTCCTCTTTCTGCTTTTTCACATTCACTAGCATTGAGCTAATGAAAATCTTACTGCTGGATTTTGTGTCCTGGGATCTAGCACATATTTCCCAAATGCACTGATTTCATAAATATAGTTTACTACTTGTGCATGAGGTGGATTCACATTCATGTTTTATCAATTCCTCCCTTTTTTTGGCTTGATGAATGTAAAGCAAGTTGAATGCATATAGACGTATACACCATATAGCAAGTGCCTTTTTCATGGATCAGAACACATCAGTTGAGATTTATCCATGTTCGTTTTTAACAAGTGATGTTAAATATTCTAATGGGCAAAAAAAATTAAGATATCAGCCGAAGAGGTTTTCATCAAGCTCTGGTTCAATTAATTATTCAAAGATTTTAACATTTTTACAATACGCCAGAAGAAAACATTAGCCTTTTTCAAAGTATTTTTTAATTTCAGTTTGCACTGCGGAAACATTTTGATGAATTTGATGAGGGCTGGGGATTTCATGTTGTCCCACTGGGAGGAATTATTTGATTCTAAAAAGACACATCATAATGGAAAATGTGGAATGAAGGAGATTGCAATAGATTGCTGTAATTCAGACTCTTTGGCAACGTCTTAAATCGTTGCTAGCTCCAATCCCAACCATCAAAGAAATGCTTGACTACAGTGAGAACCACTGTACCACTTTTCACCACAGGTAGCGATATAATGCAGCCAATGATTAATTTTAATTAAACACATTTTGGAAAATGATATTGAATGTTTGAACCCCTGGTGCTTTAATTACTTTATTGCCTCTCAGCTCTAACTCTGAAATGCTTTGGCTGGATGACATACTGGAATATATCCTAAAAAAAAACTCACAGCTGGTATGCAGAGAGCTTCTTTTCTGATTTCTATAGTGCATTTGCTATAAGGGTGATACAATCCAAGTATGTTGAAAATTAATACCACTAAGAATGCTAATTTGCTCGCAGCCTAAGAGCTGTTTAAAATTAGCTGTGAAATTAAAGAGAACATCTAACCCGTACTGTTGACATACAGCTGCTGTTATTCGTTTTATTGTCAAATAATTGCAAACGGTGACGTAAGCAGGCTTTTTGACCTCAGAAGGTCCCTAAGTTCCCTTTAGACAGCTGGAGAAAGTGAAACGTCCTCAAGACACTTGGGTTAAGGCTCACCTTAAGTGCGGTTAAGGAGGGACAGAGAGGCCAGAGCCTCGAGTTTGGTCCTCATGAGCTCTAATGACCTGACAAAAGTCAGGATTATTGAATGTGCAGAGAGACAAATGGCATCTACAAAGTGTTTGGCCTTAAGCCTCTTGAAGATCCTCAGCCCAAACAAGACAATTCCTACAAGCCCTTTACCCATCCTTTGTCTATGGGCAGAGAAGTTGAAACAGTTTAATGGGAGGATTACCCCGACTCGAGCTGTTCTGAGAGAGATGAATTGATAAGTTCCTGTTGGGGTTAAACCAGGTGGGAGCAGCTATGCAGACGCTTTTTGTAAGCAGTTCTAGAATGGTCAAAGAGGAAGTAGTTTCACCACGGGGGAGCTGTTTGTAGTCTTTTACTCAGACGTATGTCATATAAAGACGTCTTCTTTGGAATCAGTAGGTAAAACTCAATTAGTCCTAATTTTTTCTTAAGCTCAAAACTGATTTTGCATCATGATTTCACTTTGATTAGAACACTGTTAGAAAAGAATAACATTTTATTCCCTTTAATAACAGTCACAAAGATTTGTAGCTAGTGGCATACATTATCTGGAAGCCTGTGTCTTGTAGTCAGAACAACATTTTCCTATTGCGCACCGATACACTGGTGTGTATCAAAAGAGATTTCCGTAAACTAAGCCGTGCTGGTCTGAAAAGGCCTGGGGCAATGGAACCAGCAGCTGATAAGATCTTCATACTTGGCTAGAGCTGGAGAGGCAGTGAAGAGTTAGACAGGGAAGGCAATACATCAAACCTGCTCCATGGCTACCGTTAAGAAAGGAGTATAAATAGACAGGTTCTCATGGTGCCTCTTGAAGTCTTGAAGCCCAATTAGACCGGCTTGCTCTTAATACCTTAGATGCCATTTACTTTTTTTTTAATTCAGAAATCCAAGGTTTGAGCTCTGGTGACATTATGTTTTATGTTTGCATCTTTATATTTTGCTATGGTCCAACAATGTAAAAATGTAAATACTCAGGATTTACACAATGAGATAAATAAGAAAAATTATAAGAATTTTTTTTTAACAATAAATGTAATAATGTATAATTTAAATAGTACATCTTGTAATGTATGTATACATTTTATTGAAATTGTATTTTTTATGATAATTTTTTGCTGTGTCAGATGCTATATTTAACCTAAAACTATTTAAACAGTATTTTTCGGTTTATTTGATTTTGCAGCTTTTTTTCTCATATTTTCCTCATATTAATTGCATTTAATATTTTTTACTAATTCCTTTGTCATACTACCTTTAATGTCAAAAGTAAGACTGAAACTTGTTAAACATGAAAAATGTTGATCAGTTACAGATCAGTTAATATATAATATAATATAATATAAACATGTTCTTTTTTATTGCTTAATATAAACATGTTCTTTATGAATTCATATTTTTAATTCACTTTAATATAATGTGATACAAAAATAAATGTTAATTTTGATTTTGATTTTACAAGTCTATGGATACATTCATTATTTATGTGTCAGCTATGCATAAATAAACCCTTTTTAAACGCTTTGGTAAAATTGTTTAAGTTCGAGCTACTATCTTTTGTGTTAGCCTTTCTACCCTACACAGCAAAAGGCACAGACAGATTAAATGTATTGATCGGCTTAAATAGCCCTGTCTTTAATAAATACTACATTATGATGGTGAGGTTCTGTCGGCGTGTTGGCTGATGAAGGCATGCCTCTTGAAGTCGGCAATCAGAGGAAGTTTGGGGGAAAGATAATCTTTCGCTCCTAGCATCCTCAGAGACGCAGGCCAAGCAATCAGGGGATAGCGGTGATTGCTTGGGTTGCACTTGTGAAATCACAGCCTGCCTTGGTCCCAGACCTGAAGGAGATGCTAAAATCGACCTCTTCTAAGTTTCTCTTTTCAAGTAAATACTGATTGGGGCCTCCATAATCCAGCTAGCACCTTCCTCTCTTCAGACATCTGGGGGATTCTCACATACAATCTATCATAAACCACAATAGGAGTAATTTATTGTACTTGAAATACAAATGTATGGTGACTGATGATGTGGCTTTCCATAGTTCAGCTACGCATGAGGAGGAAAATACAAATACATGAAGCCTTTTTTTTTTGATAGATGATGTATTGGTGCATAAATTAAATATAAATTCCTAATTTTTTACACCATCGGTTAAATGTGAAAAAAGGGGAAAAACGTGTAAAGCATGTTCCATGTGTAGGTGGGAAATTGGCAAGTAGACAAGAAGAAAAGCAAGGACCTGCTCCAAGATGGGTTGCGTTAAGATTTCACACATGCAAAAAAATCCAATAAACAAATAGCCATCCCTTGATGGCTTGAAATCAGATGCTAAATGAAGTCACTTGGGATGGAGCCGACAAATGTAGCCAAGGCTCAGAGAGCATCTCAAACTCTGTTGTTTTCTTCTGACCCGACCCCCTAAAAAGCCTTTCCCTGTTTCATACTTCTATGATTGAATTCAGTAGGATCATGTATCCCAAAGAAAAGGCAATTAGTAGATGACACTGAAATGGCAAAGGAAACAAGCTTTAAACACAGCAGAAGACAGCTGTCCAGATATTACCAGTCGCCGGAGCAAACTGCACCCGATTAAAGTTTAATGCGGCTTTTAAGCAAGGATTTTGCTTATCAGTGCAGTGGGGTCTGAGGGAAAATATTGTTATTGATTCCATCATTTTAGACGTAACTGATCCTTTAAGTAATTTCTCCAGGTTCCTGTGTGTCAGTTTTTAAGTGTCTGCTTGGGTTGGATCACTGAGGCCTGAGTTCATTTAGAATTCAGAGCTTAATGCACAAAGTGTTCCCAATACGATTTCAGTCACATCTGTTGGAGGACGAGACGTTTATTCCATCGGAGACCCGACCGACGACAACATTGTCTACGTTTCAAATTGGGGCAACTGAATTATGAAAATGAAGTGCTGTTCAGAGGCATCTTAATTGATGGGAAATTCCAAGGGAGAACATCTTAAAATATTGATCCACCACTATCTTAAAAGTAGAGAGCCATTTACTGATACTGATACTGTGACTTTATTTCGAACATGTAAAAATAATAAAAACGAATAAACGAAACAATATTAATTATTGTAGTTGTCCTAAAAGGAGTAAGAAGAAAAAACTTATTTAATAACTTATTTAGTCCTACCCCTTCTCCACTCCTCATTAATAATCAAGTTAATTATGTCATCTCGATCCTATCTTAATACATTAGTTGCAATTTACTACATATATTTGTTTATCCCCATACACCAAAAAAAAAAAAAAGATGCATAAAAACAAATAACTAAATAATCTATATGAGCACCAAGTCAAATCCCTTGCTCCTCCCTGTACCTTGTGAAAACCATGTTTTTTTTTAATTCTGCTTTTTGAATTGGGCCATGCACTGAGCATTGCTTGAGCACTAAACTTCACTCCACATAAAGAAATACAAAAACTTCTTAATGTTGTACGGACACAGATGATTTAAATAACACTCTCTCCTTAATTTAGATCTCTCTATTTTAAAATTATATTTACGTCAATTCATTAAGGTATACTTTTGATTAGATACATTTGTTTTGTTTTTCACTCAACATATTCTTTTGGTTTGAAATTGTGCCATTAGTATTTTATTAAGAAATGTAATTATTGTCATGCTTGGCTATTTTGTTTTATTTTGTTCCAAGTTATTTTTGGTAAATAAAGTTTTTTTTTTTGTTGAAAGAATTGAATACTTTTCTTCAGCAAGAAAGAACACATTAAATTGATCAAAAGTGACAATAAAACATTTATTATGGTACAAAATATTTCGATTTACAATAAATGCTGTTCATATCAACTGTTTTTAATATTCAAAGAACCCTGATAAAATATATCACTGTTTCCCAAAAATATAAAGCAGCACAACCGTTTTCAACACGGATAATAATAAGACATGTTTCTTGAGCAGCAAATCAGCATATCAGAATGATTTCTGAAGGATCATGTGACACTGAAGACTAGAGTAATGACTGCTGAAAATTAAGGAATAATTTACATTTTAAAATTATTTAAAATTGTAATATTTCACAATATTAAAGTTTACACTGTTTTTTTTTTTTTTTTTTATCAAATAAACGTAACTTTGGTGAGCATAAGATACTTCTTACTAACCCCAAATGTTTGAATAGTATGTGTTTGACCTTAAAAAAACGGTGACAGTGGATAGCATATATTAATATTTCAATGGTATTAAACGTCAACAGACCCAAATATCTATTTAAGGTGAACTCAATATGAAGATCTAATTAAGGAAAAGCTGGTATAAACTCGCAGATTAAAATTCTGCTTTGAAATGGAGTGAGAGAGACTCGGCAACAAAGTTTGGCTCATTGTGCAGGTCCCTCCACTCCATGAACAGACTGCAGCGATATACAATAGCCCCGCTCAGGAATGGAGGTGTGGGCTAATTTGTCCATCTCCTGCAGTAACCCTCCACTGCTGTAAGAGAAGAAAGACCACATTCAGACCTCAACTGGATTAGACAGGCCAAAAAGAGCAGGATGTTGAAAGAATGGGAAGCTTTTGTTACATTCCCTTTCAGATCATATAAGATTTTGATTAAAGAACAGTGGTTTTAATGCATATTGGTCGATTCAAATTCAATCTGAACTTTTCAGACATTAACGTACAAACCGACAACAGTAACCCGAGCTTAAGTAGTACATCTTTGGCACATTAAGGGTTCTTCAAGAAAGGAAACCAAAGACAGAAAATATAGGTTCAGGTTTCAGGCTTTAGCCAGTGTGAAAATATCGTCAATTCGATCAAAAATTTATAATGCAACTTTCCAGGTCTTAAATTTCCTTCGGCTGCACTTGAAATGGGCACTTGTTTCCCCATTATGGCTTTTTTAATCTACTTATGTCCGACTTGTCTTGCTTAAAGATCACTCCACCGTATTGGATGTTCAGTATCTAAGGTATGTGTTCCTCTGCCGGGCCTGATGAAATAACACAACAGTTTACATATTTCTAAACCCGATCTGCAGACCGATTGAAAAATCCATACCGACAATCAAATTTCCCTGAAAATATATACATACAAGTCTGCTTTGAGGTGACTGAAATGAGCAAATTTGGTTTCAGGAGACAGGAAGAGAGTCGGGCCTAAGGAGCACGGATCAGGCGGTAAATGGCTACTCATCGCGACCAGGAACGAAACTCATCCATCCCAAGAGACCCTTAGAGAAGGGTGAGAGAGGCAAGCGGTGAGGAAGGAAGAATATGCGCTGCTCTCTCTACCTTGCAGCTGGTATGAATTATTCAGCTAGGGGGAGGGATCGCCTTACATTAGCCATCTTGTTTCTTGTGCCTTTAATGACAGTTGTTGTAAACATACATAGACAAACATCGTTCACGCTCCTACACAACTCTCTCTCATCTGACTGAGAGAAATATTTCAATTCCTTCAATCGCACGTTTTTTTCCCCCCAGCTCCCAAGAGATTAATGAAGTATATCTGGTGCTTTTTTCCCGTGTTGCCCTTTAATGTGCCTTTGTGTGTTTTTGAAAGTCGGGTGGGAGGGAGGGAGTTCGTAGCGAACTGTCATCACCACCATTTTCCATCAGGCATAAAATCAGGGTGACGAATGACATGTAAGTGTTTGTGTGTCCCCTGCTTGAATTTGCAAGGTCAAGGGGAGACATTTGGCCCCTGCTAAGAACTAAAGCCCCCGGTATTCAAAACATTTACCCATTCATGTTTAAGAGATGGCCTGCTTAAATAAATGATGACTGTTTACATTAAGGCTTAAGTGTCTACCTTTTCACACGGAGGAACAACAATTCGGTCTCACGTGAGTAAAACCATATCGCTGGCCTCGAGGCCTTTCAGAGAGATATTGTAGAGGGGCGACGTATGTTTTCCTTCCTATCTACACCTTTGGTTTCCCCTGTGCTTGAATTGTTAATGCTTATTTCAAGATCCAGAGACGATACAGGATATTTGAGAAGCCCGAGATATTCATTTTGTCTAGTGCACACTTCAACAGTGCTGACTGCTGGACTGAATACTCATCACAAACAAATCAGGATCCCCTCAAGGGCTTGCTGGTAATTAAATGATACTATTTATCACAGTGAGCCTCTAATTCCTATACATCTTCCCAGTGTCACGGCCTAGGGTTCAGAAGAAACGTCCAGGCATTTGGTCTGCGGCCACTTGAGGTGGGTCGTCTGTCAACGGCCAGACTTTAGCCACCGCCGCCTGAATAAGCACACTGAGAGCTGCTTTGTCCCGATCTGCCCTTCGCACTCAAGCAGACGAGAGGAATGTCAGGTCTCTGAGGTGAGATTGCGTGGATAGCTTCGGCTGATCACTTGAGGAAGTCCCACGTGTTAAAGTGAGCCTCTGAGGCACCCCGAGGCAGCTTAGGTGAATCGCCATATTGATACACGATGAAAACCGGGGGCCCTGCAATCCATCCTTAATCCTATAATGCAACACTGCGCCGTGGATTTGGTTATCGGCCGGTTCTCCAGTGTCACCCGCGGAGGCGTATCTATGTGACCTGACATGGTGACCACGATCGCTGACTCGCCTATTCAACTTGACTCAAGTTGATTCGCTCGCTTGGATCTAGAGTTTCCCTTTCTCCCTCTCGCTCTCCCTTTTCCCTCTCCCTCTTCCTCCCTCTCTCTCCTGTTTCTATCTGAGATCAGACAGCAATGTTACTACACCACATCTTGATTTGTTTGTGTTGTGCGTTTCAGGAACCGCTGAGGAAATGGAATCAGAGAGCCTGAAATTATCTTTCATTATTCAAATGCTTTGCCAACTAGCATGAGCTATTTTATCTCTATTTACTCTGTGACCCGAGATCAGAAGTTAAGTGGCATATGTATGTCCATTAGCTGCAGGATTGAAGCTCCCTCTCACCCACCACCCTGTTTTCATAATTAGCCCTTCCCTGCTAAATGTCAGAGTCTGCTGCCGCACATCCATCCGACCGGGCCCTTGGCAGCATACGCTAACTCCTAAACAACACTGATATGGCTAAGTGTTTCAGGAAGCGAGGCCTCGGTTCCAAGGGGTTACGTAATGGAGCCGGCTCCTTCATTAAAGGCTTCCTGCTCGCCGTTGAGTGTGCCTCGGGTCCCTGGGCTCCTTACATTGCCATTCATGCTGCCCACATGCAAACAAATATTAATTTTACCCCAGCACAAACAATAACAAAAGCAGATGTCAGTCAAACACTCTTGAGTGTGGCGGTGACCTGCCGTCTTAGGGAGGATTGGCTGGGTGGGACTTCAGAGGCCGGCTCTGCAGAGGCTTGGTTATGTGGAAGAAGGCGGTAGGCGGACTCTGGGCCTCGTTGTGCTGTGTCCCGTCTCCACCATTAGATGGAGTGCTTGCTGTCAGTGGAAATGAGTCTGTTTTGTGCTCACATCTCACGTCAACTCCATGCAGGCAGGGAAACTGATTAGATAATTAGTATCACCATTGATTATGATCTTATTATTCAAATGATAATGCACAGATACAATCATTAGTTGATATGTGCGCTGTAAATGATTATTTATAAGCATGTTGCAAATACAGAAAACAACTTGATTTTGCAGTTTTCTTTGTTTATTAGTACTTAGATATTAAATATCTTGTAAGCGCTTCAGTGTAGTGTGTAATGTTAATTTTGCATAAATATATAATAGGTATTCCCTTCACTCATGTACAAGTAAATTATGCAGAAGGTATTGCTTACAAATTAGAAGCATTTTAATACACTCTCAGAAAAAAAGCCTAAGATATAAATGCCTCATACATCTTTGTACCTTATTTACCTGTAAATGGTACATATTAGTACTTAAAGTGATCATATAAATAGCTACCTTTTGAAAGCTTGGACAGCTTGGTACCTTATTTCTAAGTGTAGTGTTTGTAAGGTTGAATGTGAACATGCAGTACAATAGACATCTTAATGTAGTTTATTTTTATGATGGCAAAACTGAATTTTCAGCAGCCATTACTCCAGTCTTCAGTGATCTGTCAGAAATCTTTCTAATATGCTAATTTGGTGCTCAGGAAACAATTGTAGTTAAAAACAGTTGTGCTGCTGAATGTTTTTGTCAAAACTTGTCTTATAGTGCATTTATTTAATGTCAATTTAATGCAGCTTGTCAATTTAATGCATGCTTGCTAAAAATTATTTTTTTAAAAACCTTATCTATCTATCTATATATATATATATATATATATAATATACAAGGGTATAAGGGAGCAATATCTTTAATTATGTTGTTTTTAGATTATGTGATTCCACTGCTATTTGAGAGTTTACTTTAAGTAAGCTACCCCAACATAACACATACTGAATTGTGTTTACATAGCTCATACACTCTTAAAAATAAAGGTGCTTCAAAAGGTTCTTTAAGCGATGCCATAGAAGAACCATTTTTGGTTCCACAAACCTTCTCACTTTAGAACTCCTTCCTCATTCAGGCTCGTAAGGAGATATGAGAGTACTACGAGGATGTTTGGTATGAGCAGTATCTGGAAAACATGGCTTGTGTGGCCGTGTTTGTTAAAGAGGTGGGGGGTCTGACAAAAATGTCCTCCCCTCTCTCGGAAGATGATAGTGAGGTTGCCGATAGATCTCCAAGGTGCCAATGCCGAGAGTGGGGACTCGCTGCACTGACGCTTGACAAAATATTTTGGTAGGAAATAAGTCATTACCAGAGCCAATGACAGGCGGACGATGAGTCTGGCATTGATCGGCGGTGGAGGGGGGTGATGATCTGTCCATGCTTGCAAGTAACTCCATAGGGCACCACTCTCTCAGATTTCCCTACTCTGTCCCCATAACCAAGAGGTGGCCTGTGAAAAAACAACCATAAAAAAAAAATCACTTCATCTCCGCCCCCCACCCCCCTCACAGTACGACCCCCCCTCCCTTTCAGGGCAGGGGACGAGCTTCTCAGGCTTTGTGCAATTAAACACTCCATCTGTCTGAGAAGCCTACGTCCTCCTGGAGCATTCGCAGCCTCTTCTAATTGCAATTCTTATTAGAAATCAAGCACCACACTGAAGACACAATGCATGCATTTCAACATCCCCTCTGCAAAAGAAAAGTAGACAAAAAAAATCAAGCTAATTAATGATTATCCATAAGCTGCTAATCTGCATAACTGCGGCCATCCCTCTAGGGTTCAGTTTAAGCCTGATTATGATGCCATATATCAGCTTACATTGTGCTTTATTCAAACAAACGGAGGGCAAACCTGCTTGGAAAACCCACGTACGCTTTTATACTTTATGTATAATGTATGTGACAATGTTTCTGCACTGCACAAAGAGTGTGCATCTTTTGATGTGTTCTTTGGGTGAAGTGTGAATTGAGGAAGGCTGGTGGCCAGATGGGACTGCTGGATCAGGTTACCTGTTAAAACTGCGCATCTGCCCCTGCAGTCAATCTCACTGATGTCTGTGACAAGTCGATGGAGCCTGTGCAGGAAGAGCTGAAGCACAGGATGGGAAGAGTGAACTGGGACGGGTCTGACCACTATAACCACCCCCCTCTCTGGGATTTCACTGGACAGGGCAGGAATTCTGTAAGGCCACTTGGTGCTCTGGAGTCAGTGGGACAGAGGGACAAAGGCAGAGTTCAGTTACACAGGGGCCAGGGCCGTGGCACCCAGTCAATACAAAATAGATTTACAGAGTCTCTTACATAAGTTTTTGAAATGTCACAGGCTCCTCTGCCCCCTCTTTGTCTGCAAACATGGTGTCGAGTATTATCGCAGATTCGTTCACACAGTCGCCTTGGGGAAGATGAGACCTTTGCTATCCTGTTAACATGTGCCTGAGAGCTTCAAAACAATATTATATACTGTACTTCACTTTTTGTTAGTGTACTTTTTGAAAACGAATTTATGACAGTACCTATATTTTTTTTTAGATTGTAGAGTGACTATTTGCATTATAAGGGTAAATACCACTGGCCATACAGCACAACTTGCACCATAATAGTCTAAATTCAATACAATACAAAATGATG
Source organism: Sinocyclocheilus anshuiensis (assembly GCF_001515605.1). NCBI lineage: Eukaryota > Metazoa > Chordata > Actinopteri > Cypriniformes > Cyprinidae > Sinocyclocheilus > Sinocyclocheilus anshuiensis. Next base: position 1,351,715 of record NW_015544247.1, read on the forward strand.
TATGACTTAGAGAGTAGAGAATGTACGTTTTTTTACTTGAGCAATCTGAATTCGAATCCAACTTGTTGCTTATTTATTTATGTATTTGCTTATTTACTTATTACTTTTTATTGTTATATTTTTATTTTATTGTAATAGTACGTTTTATTTATTTTAGTAGTGATTTCAATATTTATTTTTTATTATAATTGATCAATACTTTTTTCAGCATTATTTGATGAATGGAAATTCAAAAGAACAGCATTTATTTAAAAAAATCTAATTTGAACAGTCTTTACTGTGACTTTTGATCAGTTTGAAAAATTCTTGCTGAATGAAAGTATTAATGTAAAAATCTTACTTCAAAACCCTCTTTAAAAAAAAGCTTTTGATTGGTAGTCTGCATATATAATATAATTAGATGTACAGTGTAAAAATGGGCTACAGAAAAAATACTAAAATATGCTATGAAATACTAAAGAAAATACTAATAATATATGGTATAATTATGATTTAATAATAATTATAATATATACACTATATATTATGTATCTCATGTTTTATAATAGCATGTTACTATTCATAAAGCAAACAGTGTGTGTTAGTATTTACACTAGGGTGCAAATAGCACCTGCTTTCCTTTATATCTGCCTGCAAATAGCCTCTGCATGTGAACATTTATTGTATAAATACCCCTGCATTTACAAAGCCAGATTTCAATGGCTGTGTGGAATCATCCATAAAGCATTTGACCTGTCACTCACATAAAGGTAAAAGACTGATCTTTGCTCTTTGAATATCTCAGGCAAGAAAGGGGCCCCTGGCCTCACTAGTCTATTTTTGATATTCCGCTTGTAAGTGATTTGAAAGTTGATTGTGAGCAGACAGTCTGAAACTTTCCTGTCAGCTACTTTAAGGGCAAATAGATAGCCTCATGAATTATGCATAGGAGACAATTTTCTCTCAGTCACTGAGTCATCAATCAGAAGATTTGCGAGGACCCCGGAATCAGCCAGCCCAGGTACATTCAAAGCCTCTAATACACGGGCAGTTTGGGCAGCGTTTTATGAATTCCTCACTTAAGACAGCAGCGGTGCTAAAAAATTCCTCGCTGACGTCACGAGCCACCTAGCTTCACAATGTTACACTTTTCGTATTATTTAAAATGCACAAACCGCAGGTGCAGAACAGTTCCATTTTTCAAACAAAGATGTATTTTCATAAGGCAAATAAATGCAAATATTTGCACATTTTGTCTTTTTTTTGTTGTTGTTGCTAACAGAGACGCGTGGCTGAAAGGACCCTCTAGAGCAGCAATTCGATCCATGATTGCATGCATTTACCCATGTAATTTAAATAATGAGAGATGATTGCTTTGAGCTATTAGTCATAAGTTCCTGATCTTTTTGTTTAATCCTGGCATCAGCTGTCAGTGTCCTGGTAGGAGCTTTGGGGAAGAGACACTAAGGATATCATTTGCATCACCTCAGACTGTAATTTTTTCCCCCCTCATTTTTTTCTCCTTCTTTCTCTCACCCTCTGTCTGTCTGTCTGTCTCTTTGAGCTGATGTTTAATTCTCTGCAGCTCTCCGAGGTGCACAGGAGTTCTCATGATGTTTTGATGGGAACAAAGTAAGACAGAGCCCAAATATTCATGGTACTCATAACCAGGATGTTGTCAGCCGTAAGCAAAATAAAAGTCTTGGCAGCAGGTGTAAGGAAGGTGCAATTCTTCCACAGAGGCCCTTTTGCCCTAATGGGGACATGCTCTACAGCAGCCTGTAACACAAGGTGTTATGCATCACTCCACCAATGACAAACCCTCACAGCGTTTTACAAATGAAGTAATAATTCCCCATTGTATCGGGACCAGCTGTCTGAGACTATCAAAACAACAAAAGAAAAGAAGCGGGGGGGGAAAAAGATAGAACGGCAATTAATCACAACCATTATCTTCAAGACGAATCAAAAGGTGTCAAGCTGTTTTCTAAATATTACCGTGCCAGCAATATTTGATTATGAATTTGACACAAGACAACTACAGCAGGTATCATAAACATCTGGTAATTACACAGAGACAAAACATTTGCCTTGTTTATATCAGCTGCGGCAGGCAGACTTGTTTAATTGACTTGCATTTTATTGTTAGGCTCCAATTTTAAACTTGTGTAAAAACACATGCTATGTGTTTCAGGTGGTTGGTGGAACGATGTTAATAATAAAGATCGTTGTGACTACCGGCACAAAGTTAGATGCTTTTGATTAGCACATTTCATGTTTGTTTTAAACTACACTCTGAAAGCATAGATGGATAAAGGGCTTGTTTTTTCAGCATGAAATCTAATTTGTTTGTTGATGATGTGCTGCCATTGCAGAACTAAACTGAGCTTTCTCTCAGAAATTTCTTTGACTTTTGCTATTGTTTAGACTCATGGCATTTGCTTATCTTGATATTCTCTTTGAAATGCTACATTTTGCATACGCTTTAACTAACTTAAAGGCATTATGCCATCAACATTTAATCAATCCTGTATGGCTTTTTACTTTGAAATGTTTGTTATTATTATTTTTTTCATCCAAACAATCTAAGTCAGTGGATACCTTGTTTTAGATCCCTTTGACTTATTTGTATGGACAAAAAACACTGAGACATTTTTCAAAATACCTTTAGAGTATTTTGAGTTTCATAGATGAAAGAAAGTCAAACAGGTATGGAATGATATCAGGGTGAGTAAATGATGACAGAATTGTCATTTTTGGGTCAACCGTCCCTTTGACCTAAAATAGAATGATTAACGTTTTTATTTGTCTTTAAAACATACAGGAAAAAAGTGAAGTTACCACATCACTGCTAATGTGGAAGCACTGTCGGCCTCTTAACACCAGACATCAGATCTCTTGCTTTTACAGCTTCTGAAAGCCTCGTCAGGTAGTTGCAAGCTTTTTTCCCTCCCCCCCGAATCTCTTGTATTTTTGAGCTGGAGAGATGGCGCATTAGACAGAGTGACAATTTCTGCAGGTGAAATGTGTGTCAATTCTCTGATGAATGCTCGTGTGTCTCCCTTCACTCTCTATCCTCTCTTCAACCCCTCTCCCAAAGGTAACAGGTATTAGTAAGAGATCTCTAACATATTCCCCTGTAGGCTTTCCTTTAAAGAGCATCCTCTTCAAACGCCTCTCCTATTCAGCCAAATCTTTCATCTAAAGCATCCACTGCAGGCCATTATGAACCCTGACACTTACAAAAAGATTTTTTTTTCTCTATCACATCCACCTGCATGTCAAAGAAATCATGCGACACACATCATTTGGGTTCCTGTCTCACAGGGGAAAGAACTCACTTTCTGGATGGTTCATTGCTATTCTGAAAGCGCCGCCGCTGTTTGTCTTAGGGTTCGCTTCTTTTCCCTCCGAGTCCTATTCCTGCTGTCAGCATGTCTGCGAATGCAGGCAGGTACACACATGCGGCAAATAAGCAAGGTCACCTCCAAACCTTCCGAATGTATGAAATCTCTCTACTTTCTGGCAATTTAGTGTTCTTTTCTTTTTTGTAGCCGAGCGTGTGAGATCCATAACACGATATGGAATACATTCTGCGGTCACTTGCCTGAACTCTCGCGTTCCAGGTGGCCCCGGCGTGCTTTTCTGCTCAGCGGTATGAGGCTTTTTAGAGGCATCGTCTTCCCCCAGACACAATTTCAATGTTCAAAGCATTACGAAGAGGCATGAGAGAGATCTCACTGTTATCGCCTAACACTCTTGCTACCGTAATTAAATAGAAATGCAAAGCACAGAGCAATTCGGGCCCCAGTGAAGGCTGGATATTTCCTTTAACAGTTACAATTTAATTGGACCATATCAATTTATTTCACATTTTAAAATGTCATGGCTTTGCAAGAACTAACAAAATTTGCATCCTGCACAGAATGTTATTGCACAAGAGTGAAATAAATATATAAGTCTAAATGCCAGTGTAAATGCCAAGTATTTCGAAAGCCGCTAAAGTAGGCTTGTAAAAGCACAGCGTCCTCTCTCCTGTGCCTGCTCTTCGCAAAGTTTGCCAAATGCTTTCAGTGCAAGCAGTCGGGCTGCCTTAAAAGGATAGCAAACTGTGTCATGCCATTGTTAGTGTTTTGACGTCTGTTTTCAAACTCAAAGAATTACTCATCCACACAACCAAGGAGCTACAACTTTGACACACAGCCAATGAGGACAAAGGACTACCAATTTGTCCAATAACAAATTATAAAATACACCAGAAGCCACACTGTAAATTAGCCAAGGTCTTTAGATGCCTCTCCAATAATGAGATAAAATGTGCTGCAGTCATTTAAAGAGGATTTTATATCATATGCTTTCCGTTGCTGTCATTAAACTGTGACCCTCAAGTGTGTGTTTCAACAGGATTCTCAGCTGCAAACTGTTAAACTGCTGTAATTATGAACTGTCGGCAGTCTTTCATCGTAAAACAATGTGCATTTGCAAATAAAATCTTTATCCTCTGCTTGCTTATTTGCTTAAATCAATAGTTTTTACTGCAGGCGTAATTCTAAAAAGCATTTTTGCCTTCACTTGCAATTTCTGTTCTTTTAAACAAACAACAGCATTGTTATAGCAAATGGATAGTTCACCCCAAAATGAAAATTCTGTCATCAAAATAACATTAAACCTTAATGTTTCATTGTGTTCAATAGATGAAAGAATGGTTTGATACTGCAGAAGGTGTTAACTGCCCCTTTAATACGCTTATAAGGTTTAACAACACCAATATAAAAATATGAAGGACATAAATGCTCCTTAAAATGTTATTCACTATATTATTAACATATTCAGTAAAATGTCCGTTTATGAACAATTTCAATAAAAGGATAGTTCACTCAAAAATGCTGTCAAAAACTCTTTCAATTCAATTTCCTCATCCGCATGTCTTTACAATCCCGTATGACTACCTTTCTTCTGTGGAACACAAAAGATGATATTTTGAAAAATCTCTCAATTATTTTATGTTCTACAGAAGGAGGAAATACAGATTTGGACTGGCATGAGGGTGAGGAAATACGTAAATGCAAAAAAAAAAAAAAAGAAGGTCTGACACATTTTAAGTAATTTAGTCCCTGGCATTCCCATACATTGCAATGCTGTTTGAGTAAAATGGTAAACAGGTAAAAGCTGTTCATGTACCGTTAAATATGACAGCTAGAATGCTGAATTGACCAATGAGCATCCCGAACCAGAACTTTAATATATTATAGTGTGTGTGTGTGTATATACACACAAATGTGTAGTATATTGGAAACCACAAATCTTTTACATTCACACCATGCATATTCTATAGCTACAACTGGAACTGTTTTGTTGTTATTGTTTAATTTTGGAACATTTTGCCTTTACACCCGCTCTGCGGATATTTTCTTTTCACTGCTTTTGGTGCAAACTGTCACAACAGCCTTCACGTTTAGTTCTCTCTTCCAGGCCTTTGGGTGGCGTCTTGTTGCATTCAATTATGAATCCAGATTAATTTAATCCAGTCCCTGCTTTGTTGCTTTAAATGGGTTAAAAGTTGAAAGATGAGCAAACTGTCATGTCAGCATACTCCACCGGGGCAGACAAGGAGACGAACCTGCCTGGGAAAAAAAAAAAACTGGCTGTTCAATGAGGCCTCAAATTCCAAAACAATTTATCACCAGATTAAATATCCCTGAAGAGGAGAAGGACTTGTCCATGGGCTGTTTGTAATTCAATGCAGCAGCAACATTGTCAAGTGCCAAGGCTGAACTAAGAGACTTATTACTCCTCTGTGACAATTTTAGCCCCCGGGTGTCTGCAGAAAGCCTCTCGTTACACGTAAAAAAGTACCCCCCTTGTAAAAGTGTTGTCTGCGAGTATTTAAAGTCATTATCGCACAGTATTTACAAAACATCCCATCAGAACAGTTTGACATTTGACCGCCTATTTTGCTGATTGTGTACAATAGAGGTGTCATGGTGCTCAAAAAGAGCTCTTTGGAATGTGTACAAACTTTGGGCAAAGTTTAGGTTATCATGTAGCACTCAACAGAAATGAAGACGTGCTAAAAGAGAGATAAGACGAACATTCTCTCCCACATTCCTTACCTGCACCTTGTGGTGAGGAACCAGTTCACTGACACATGATGAATTAGCTTGCTCATTACCAAGGACAGGAGTTTTTCTTTCTAAATAGAGGAAAGGGCTCAGAGCGGCAGCTTTCCAGGCGTTTGTCACTGACTTAATGACTCTGTTGAAATGTGGAAGTACACACTGGTAAAACAAATAAGCTAACACAGGCAACAAAATACCAATAAGAACTGAATTTGTGTGTCTGTAAGTGTATGTTTGTTTATGTTTACTGTATACTACTGCTATATATATTTCATGATGTAGTAACAGCTTTGTCATTTGTTTTTTTAATAAGTCTGTAATCATCATTTTTTTATGTCAGTTACATAAAAAGTAGATGGTTATTAAATAATTAAAATAATATAAAATAATAAGTATTACAAAATAATAGAAAATATAAATTTTAATTGTATGTAAATTTCGTCTTCATCTTCTTCCTCCTCATTATTATTTATTTTTTCCATGTGCTTTTAAGATTTTTTTTGCATGATTTAATGATTTTTAGACTTTCTTAATGTTTTTTACAATGACTCAACATGACATGATGACCTAATGATTATCAAGTGATTTTTTCTAAATATTTAAGATAAAAAAGCAATCTTAAATAAAACATAATATACTTTTTTTTTCTGTAGTCCTCAGCATGTTGTATATGATCTTTTCAAATAACTCTCTCCGCTTTTCTAAGAGCTTATAGATACCAGAAATAAGTCTCCTTGGTTTTCAATCAATGATGTTTCATTAACTTTAGGCTGTGTTGTCGCTCATCATCTACAAGTGGATACATAGAGCTCTTGTTGCCTTTATACAACAATTAGATGTGAGCAGTGTGCAGAATAATGTCACAAAGTCAAAAATTGAATCAGTCAAATGTAGTGATCACAAAAAAAAGGAAAAGGAAAGTAAGATAACAACAATATCTGATTTCCGAGGCTGGAATGTTTCATAACAGACGGCATTATGCGCATGAATGAAGTCTATTGTCTTGAACAGGCTCAAATATGGCAAACAACTCAGTTTTATCAGTTCTAGTAGTCATCTCAAAGACGTGTTTAGCAACAATGCATGTCAGGATCACGCAAGAGAAGAGGAAACAGTTCAAATATACCATGCATCTGTGATATCCATCTGTTTAGAATTAGGCTTGGGATTTAGGAGGCAGTCAGTCATAATATTTGGCTATCTTGGACTTTTTTCTCTGGAAGACCTCCCCCGCTCCGTCCTGGGAATCACCCTCCATTTGCTACTACAAATAAACTTTGGATTCATTCACCAAGTTTGGTGACAATTGGATGTAAACTGTTTTCATCACTTTAAAGGGAGATTTGCCTCCTTGCCTCTCTAGTGAAAACACCTTTTGACTTGAGCCAACATTGCAAATTATCGAGGAAAAACAAACAGTCTGGGAGGGAGCGGACCTTTTTGTTCCACGCATAGATATGGATGAAAAGCCCCTGTTTTGGCAGATGAAGGGATGTCACTGACATGGTGAACACACCTGTTATTCCGTCTCTTTTCCATTATGAACGCCTTCACAACAACAAAGCTGCTCCGAGCAAAAGATACCACCCATCCACCCATTCTTTCGTCCACTGTCGTGTTTTCTCCACAAGACTGAATAAACCCCATTAGCACCTTTAGCGTAATTATATCCTCTCAGGTGTCGTTTAATGCCTCGACTTGACAGGTTTTCAAGTCTCCCTGTCATGTTCTGGAAGGTCAGAAGCATTCATCTGACGTCAAAGGATGGGGCATTTACATTTCGACAAAAAGACATAAAATAACAGCGATGCTAATGATCAATTCGGGGTTTTAAAGTGTTTGGGTGTGGCCCCAGAACACATGTATCATCATACAGACACACACACATTGTTCACCTGATCCCAGTCCTTGTTATGGTCTTTGTTTCCCCTCCTCTGACAAAGATCCCCAACAAACCGTGTTTCACCCTCAGAAACACAATGTAAACAAGTGACTGATGGCTTCTAATAATGAATGTAAAGAGCCATTGTTCTGCGTGGAGTCATTGCTTCATGTAAAGATTTAGTGTCAGGCCTCAGGGTAGCTACCTAATGCTTGTCTCACTTTTCCTCATAAACATCAAAGAGAGCTTGTCTTCAAAAGTCACAATAAAGCACATAGGTAGAGCCCTGGAGTTTTGCAGGGCACTCATTCAGCAGACACCCACCCGTGACATTGTGCCGATGGGTAGATATCTTAGATGTCAGGGGATGCCCTGCGTGGTTTGCTCCAAATGAACTCGGCAGAGCTGCCAAATCCCTACAGGAAAGGAAAAGGTTGTGTGTTTGTTGATGTGAGGAGGGCTTGTCTTTTGTGAAGGTAATTATCCAGTGTGCAAACACAGTCTTTTAGTTGCACTCTGAGTACAGATGTGTGTTTTGTTTGTCTTGTTTGTGAATATGTAAGCATCTCCTAGGGGAAGAAAAAAAAAAATCAAACCACAGGCCTCAAGGTCAGAAGTTCAGCCGTGATCTCAGTTCCGCCTGATCATGATATGATTTCAAATTGATATTTGGGGGTGGGTTTTTTTTTCAACTTCTGGCAGTTGTATATCTAGGGGGTTGATTTTTACTGAAAACAAATTGTAATTATTTTTTTCATATATATATATATATATATACACACACACACACACACACACACACACATACATACAGGTGCATCTCAATAAATTAGAATGTCGTTCATTAAATAAATTAGAAAAGTTCATTTATTTCAGTAATTCAACTCAAATTGTGAAACTCGTGTATTAAATAAATTCAATGCACACAGACTGAAGTAGTTTAGTCTTTGGTTCTTTTAATTGTGATGATTTTGGCTCACATTTAACAAAAACCCACCAATAACTTTTCCACGACATTCTAATTTATTGAGATGCACCTGTACAGTGGCATGCGAAAGTTTAGGCCCCCCTTGCAGAATCTGTGAAAATGTGAATAATTTTAACAAAATAAGAGAGATCATACAAAATGCATGTTATTTTTTTATTTAGTACTGTCCTGAGTAAGATATTTTACATTAAAGATGTTTACATATAGTCCACAAGACAAAAAAATTGCTGAAATTATTCAAATAACCCCCTTCAAAAATTTGGGAACCCTTGGTTTTAACACATTTCTATTTTGAATAAACTGTTTTTTAGTTTTTTTTTTTATCAAAGAATCCTGAAAAAAAGTATCACAGGTCCCAAAAAATATTAAGCAGCACAGCTGTTTCCAACATTGATTATAAATCAGCATATTAGAATGATTTCTGAAGGATCATGTGACACTGATTACTGGAGTAATGATACTCCACAGGAATAAATTATATTTTAAAGTATATTAAAATAGAAAACTGTTTTTTAAAATTGCAATAATATTTCACAAAATGACATTTTTTTCTGTATTTTTGATCAAATTGATGAGCATACGAAACTTATTTAAAAGACATTAAAAATCTTACTAAATCCAAACTTTTGAATGACATTGAATGTACGGTATGTATGTAGGCCTATGTACAGTGGTATGCGAAAGTTTGTGAACCCCTTGCAGAATCTGTGAAAATGTGAATAATTTTAACAAAATAAGAGAGATCATTCAAAATGCATGTTATTTTTTATTTTATTGGGGTTGAACAGGATGAAGATGTCCAAATTTTTCTTATTTTGTTGAAATATCATTTTTTTTCCCCACTTTAGTACATTTAAGTTGAAAACTTTTTGAATTTGAAGATCAAGGTAAATTGTACTTAATTTGTCTTCCGGGAAACATGCAAGTATCTTCTGTTGTTTCCGAAGGGCAGTACCAAATGGAAAAAAAAAAAGATATTTCAACACAATAAGAAAAATGTGGACATCATCCTGTTCAAAAGTTTTCATTGTTTTATTTCATTTTTTTAATCAGCAAGGATGTTTTAAAGGTACAATATATAGATTTTCGTGATAACATATCCAAAAACTACTTGCACAGTGTTATATATTTTATGCAGTTGTGTATTTGTTATTCCAAAAGTTCCCAAGGATTTGTAAATATCCACATATCCTAACTATGGCAACACACAGACACAAATACTGCTGTACAGTTAAACTAAATCCATTACGGCTGTCGCGAATAAAATGCAAATTAAATGAAAAGTGTTGACCGCAGCATTAAATTTAGGTCTGCTCAGTGTTGCGCCATGATTTTTTATGCGTTTTTTACAGTGTTGCGCATTATAACCAATCACACACGAGTCTGTTGAGCGTATGAATGCAATGGCCAATCAGAGACGTTCAGATGAGTTTTTGTTCAGTGCACGGCGCTCGCTGACTGAATTCAGCTCTCACGCGAATTCTCTCACCATAAACAAGATGTACCTATGATGTAAGAGATTCATTCATAAAACCATGTATCGGCCTAGACCGCTTTACTGATTATAAGGGGAGTTTTTTGAGAGTGCTTAAACTCGCGCTAGACTTCAGTCAGTCATAATGTTCTTTGACAGTGTAAATGTTCTTTGCTTGCATTCTCTGTATAATTTATTCGCTGTTTAAATAACTATGGAAGGTACAGGTAATAAAAAAATTAATTAATTACCTCATCCGTGAACATCCTCCTTCATAGCGTCATCAAACCTAGCCTTTGTTATTGTTTTGAAAATGCGACCTCTAGTGGCGAAAACTTACATGTTGTGTAATGTATGGATAAAAAGTGATAGTAAAGACTTATATTGCTAGAAAAGATTTCTATTTCAAATAAATGCTGTTCTTTTTAACTTTATTCATCAAAGAATCAAATAAAAAAGTATCACAGTTTCCAAAAAATATTAAGCAGCAAAACAGTTTCAACACTGATTATAAATCAGCATATTAATGATTTCTGAAGGATAATGTGACACTGAAGACTGGAGTAATGGCTGATGAAAATTCAGCGCTGTGTCACAGAAATTTTTTTTATTTTAAAGTGTATTAAAATAGGAAACCAATATTAGAAATTGCAATAATATTTCACAATATTACCGTTTTTTTTCTGTATTTTTGTTCAAATAAATACAGCTTTGTTGAGCATAAGAGACTTTATTAAAAAAAACATAAAACATCGTACTGATCCCAAACGTTTGAACAGCAGTCTATATTTGTTATTTTTGTTGTGTTATATCATAAAGAATTTCAATATTTATTATTATGCAAAAATTATATTTATACATGTTTCACAAACTACAACTCGCCCACACTGAACACTTTTGCTTCAATTAAGTTTTATTGAAATCTAGTTTACTTATAAAGAGAAATCAAAGTAATTATCAGTTGAGTATTTTTAATTCTACATCATTTCCAATCAAGCTGTAGTTATGCAAAAAATATTTAATTATGTGTATTTAGAATAAATAAACTGCAATCTCTCTGAAATTAGGCTAAGCCCATCAAAGGACTCAGCCATTTTATTCTAAAAATGTAATTTCCAAAAAAGAATGCTATTAAACACAATACATATTTTGAGATGTGGTAGAAATTTTCATTACTTTTCATTACGTAAATAAATGTCATTGCATTGTGTTATGTTTTAGGGTTAAAGGAATGGAAATGTTGCTGGTAATTTTCCACATTATCCATTTTATACTGTTTTGTTTCTTACAGTGCATAGTTAGATCTGAATTTACTGAAATTTCACACTTTTGCTTATTCTTTTTGATTCATTCTAAATATATTCACAGTTTGATTGCTTTGTTTAATTTTAGTTCAATGTGAGTGGACTGCATTTATAGGGTGTTTCTCTCCCTCATTTAGAGAAGGGGTGTGGAGGTAAAAATTTAGGTCGTGAGAGCTCACCTCTAATATGTGCTTTGGAGGACAGTTGGCTGTGGAGGCTACTGGTATCCGTGGCAACCACTGATAAGGATCATTAGTGGGGTCACTGGTTACTAAGGAAACCCATGAGGTTGTCAGCAGGCGGGGGGCAATTGGTCAGATTCGTGCTTCGGGAGCACAGCACATCCTGTGAGAAGACCGACTAGAGGTTAACCATAGCGGAGAATGTGGTTGTTGGGGGTCAGAGATATTGTCTCTGGTGAAACTGCACCCCTCTTGAAAAGAGTGCCAAAAACAAAGCTCTAATAAGTAAGCCCCAACAAGGAGCACACTTGATACCACTCTTTGTGGTGGTCTGTACCTGTCCAGGCATGCAGATGAAAACACGGGTCTGATACGAACTCATGAGCAGCCCTAAGCGAAACATCCATGTTATGAAACTATTAAAGAACAGGGGCCAGTTGTGATGATTTTTTTAAATTACTTGTATAATAGGTATTTTGACTTGACCTGGTATCCCACAGGAAAATGTTATTGCATACAGGTTGCTCATTCAAAATTAACGAAACTAATAATTATTGAAGTATCATGTTTCTTTCAGATGAATCTCTTAAAATTGGAAAACAAATAGATACAAAGAAGACATAAGATAGTATTATAAAATAAATACAGTTTGAATAAATTAGGTCTTTAAGGAATTTAATTAGAAATGTTTGAGTTGATTTTTTTTGTTTATTGCAAACTTGGATATTTTATCTGAGCACAGTTTGAGGCATTATTGAGATTCATTTTTGAAACTTCTGAGGAGACACATAATATATTTTTTTCTCATCTCATTGCCATTTTAGAAGAAACAGCTGAGATATTGCTTTATTTCATTTGTATTTTTCTTTTTCTCTGGAATTTAAACACTAATGTAAAAAAATCTTACAGGTGTTTTACCTGTATTTTGAATTTTGCACTTCATAGAGTTGTGTTTACGGTTAACAGAAATGTCTGTAAAATTAATGACCAGTTTTCTTTTTTGTTTGTTTGTTTTAAAAACAGTGTATAGTTTTTACCTCTTTGAGTTTTTCTGAGATTTTCATATTTCTTACAAAGATCTTTAATGTATGTCTGCTTATTTATTTATTTATATTTAATATGTAAATTCCCTTCTAGCCATAGTTTATTAGTTTATTAGAATATATATTTTAGCAATTGCTTTAAAGGGATAGTTCACCTAAAAATGAAAATTCTGTCATTAATTACTCACCCTCATGTCTTTCCAAACCCGTAAGACCTTGGTTCATCTTCGGAACACAAATTAAGATATTTTTGATGAAATCCGACAGCTTTCTGACCCTGCATAGACAGCAACGTAACTACCACGTTCAAGGCCCAGAAACGTAGTAAGAACATCGTTAAAATAGTCCATGAGACATCAGTGGTTCATCCGTAATTTTATGAAGCTACGAGAATACTTTTTGTGCGCAAAGAAAACAAAAATATTGACTTCATTCAACGATTTCTTGTTTCCGAGACAGACTGTCGCCATTAGCGAGAGTATCACGACGCATGTGCGTGCTGCTGCTAATGTAGAAAATGCATCCGCTGCACCTTGTTTACAATAAATAGAAGAAATCGTTGAACAAAGTCATTATTTTTGTTTAATTTGTGTTCCGAAGATGAACGAAGGTCTTACGAGTTTGGAACGACATGTGGGTGAGTAATTAATGACAAGATTTTCATTTTTGGGTGAACTATCCCTTTAATGTAATATCAATTATTTCTAGGTAAGTAATCGTTTTTTTACTGGTAATTTCAAATATGGAAGTGGAAAGATGTGATTTTTTTTTTTGCAAATAGCAAAACAAGAGAATTAAATAAGACTAAACAAGTAGCATACGAGTTTCTAACATTGAGTTATCTGTACTAACAGTGACGTACTACAGTGCAGCACTGTAGTTTTCGTCAGGGTGCAAGGCATTCATCAAGCACTCTAGACCTTTTTTTTTCTATTAATTTGAACCTTAAATGGATTTTCTCATGACACAGAGCATGCAAAGTTTCCATGGTGACGGAAACCACTGCTTAGCATCTCCTCTGTAAAAAGCCGCTGTGATTGACATGCGTTGAATACTACTAAAAGAATGTGAGGAGGAAATGTGCACATTAGAATATGCACATAGCATTTACCCTGTGACAACTCCCTGATGTGTTAAACCACAATTTGCCTCAAGTTGGGAAAGAAACAGACTGTTTTTAAAACACGCACCCACCAAACTAGCCATACGTGATAAGAAAACTGATTAAACATAGCTACGCCGCTGTTTAGAATAACTACGCTCCACCGAGACAATTGAAACCTTCTGGAATCGCATATTACACTGCCACAGCTAATAATAATGTTCACCGATTGTTGACAAATACATGTAAGGTGTTTGAATTGACAGCATTATTATAGATTTGTGACACTGCCTCTGAGAATTTGAAACAGATTGCATTGTCAGAAGTGTCATGTCTGTTAGCTGGATCGCTATGGTGGCTTCTATACCATTCTTTGCAATCACTGTCATGACAACCTGAGCGCCTATGGCAATGTCTGAGAAATGGCCACTGCTGACTACCATCTTGTCTTTTTTTTCTCCTGGGGGACAAAGACTGTTGTACCTTTCAAGGGTGATTCTAGGTGTATCCTGTTTCACTCTGCGCTCTCTCCCGCCCATTTGTAAAGGCAAAGATCATTAGCCTCTTAAATTACATTCCTCCTTCGCTACTTTTTCCAACAGCCCAGTTCTTCTCCTCTCCATCACACCTAGACAAATTAAACATGCTGCAAATGAGATGCTGTCTCGCCATCCACACCATCTCATAGTGTTTATTTTCATTCAATAGCTGGGGTTATTCTGAGGTCTCTATCTCAGCTAATCTTTTAAATGGTTGCTTGTCTTTTAAATCCCGTTTGATACGACCCTCTGAAATGCCACCCACATAAGGAAACTATATCGGTATTTGAGTGATCCGCTTAACTTATAAACAGTGTCGTGTTGAGAATCACCTAACAAACCTTTTGATTAAAAGCAGAGATGAAGATGTTTCGTGAAACTGTAGCTAAGTGTATAAATGTGTGTGTGTATAAAACCCGGCTATATAAGCTTATTGCAAAATTGAAGAATTGTCTGCCTTTCAGTTTTCAGTTCAGTTTGAATTTGAATTGGTCACATTCCACAGGAAGCTGAATTGGAATTTGAATGAGAATGAAAGGAAGTGGAATTTACTCAATTCTACTGCAATTCGGAGGAATTCAGCAGCTAATGGTATTCTGGGAAATGAAGTGTTCATCCACCTTGGTCTGTAAAATTATTAAATATACATGTAAATTAAGTACAAATTTAATTTGTTCATTCAGTAACACTTTAGAATAGGTAACACATATTCACTATTAACTAAGAGTTTTTCCTCAATAAAGTCATAATTTGCCTCTTATTAATAGTTAGCAAGGTAGTTGATAAGTTTAGGTATTGGGTCAGGTTAAGGGATCTAGAACATGGTCATACAGAATAAGGCCTACTAATAAACAGCTAATATGCTAGTAATATACATGCTAATAAGCAACTATTGTTAATAGTGAGAATTGGACCTTAAAATAAAGTGTTAGCGTTAATTCTTTCAAATTTCAAGACTTTGACTTATTGAAACTTTCAGACAAGACTTTTTCAAACCATCGTCTACAGTTTGTCTTAACCAATCTTTATTTTCTATTGTTAAAAATTATGTTTACTGCAATTTTATGCATTTCTTTGAATTTCAATTCATCTTAATTCTATATTTCATTTCATTTCAATTCATTCTTTATTTATTCATATTTTGTTAAATTCAAATTTGAATTGCAATTGGTTCCTACATTTTTGAATTTAAAAAGTATTAAATCAATTAGTTCTATTTATGACCATAATCGTCTAGTGGAATGTTTTTTTGTTTTTTTTTTTTGCCATTTTTAATTCAGTGAAAATGTATTAGCCTATCTCTTGGAAGCAAACAAATATTTTGTAAATTATTATGATCATTTAAAATATAATCACTTTTTTTGTCATACAAGACATTTGTTGTCAATATCGTGCTGCTGGGTCTTAAGATCACAACCAACCAATCAGCCAACAACAGCACACTAACATTATAGGAACCACGCACTTCAGTTAACCATAACCCTGCACATCCATCAGGAAACTTAAATGTGATTCGTTCTACCCTTTATTTAGTGCAGCAGTGCACACATTACATTGCTTTAGCTCCCATGCGTCCAGCTGCAGACCAAAATATTGCTGCTATTTTTTGAATCACATCAATTTAGGTTTTTTTATGTGCCGTTCAATTAGTGGCTTGTTTGGCCCATAGAGGTGCCACTTATACTTATTGACTGTGTCTGTGCCAGTCCTGGGGTCAAGTTGTTTCAGTTGGTGGTGCCAAGGCAGGTGCTAAAGATTAGTGCCGCCTAGAGTGTCTGTACCTTGAAGGGGCAGTGTTTTATTTGCAAACTGAATTGTACTAAGATGTATTCAACACAAACAGTCGGACACTGTAGTAATACTGAAACGAATTTGTTGTTTATATTTCAAGCCGGTAGTCTGGACTGCTATGAAACCAGCCATAGCTGTGAAACCATTTTACTTTTCAAAACAAAATCTAAGATAACATGATGTGTGCGAACAATCCCTTAAGCTTTATAATACTAAATATGGGGTGTTTTGCCACAGCTTGTATTTTGCATGCACTTATTGGATGTGATTTGAAGTCCCAGAAAAAACACATAATGCATTTTCAAGATCATTTGCATTTCTTTTTGCAGTCGTTTTCATGTTATTTTTTTGCAGGTGAAATGTATGTTCAAACATATGTAAATTCTTAAGTGCACATCAGCTGTGCACAAGCTTTCAACAAACACAAGCGTTTAAGCATATGTACAGTGACACTAAAACACCACTTTGTGGGCACAGTATTCTGTTCTCTGAGGTTAGAGAGGGGACCAGGTGCTCTCTTCTGATCAGATACTGTATTTCTCGTTGAGGCCTGAGGGAATAAGGCTAGCCTTTGACTCTCTACTGGGACAATTATAATGAGCCGCCAGTTATGCTCTCCTGAGGGTACAACATCTTACCTGTGCCGTGTTCATTCTGCTGATTTGTGATGTCTGAGGAGGATGTGTCACTCTTCGCCTGTGTGTGGACAGACACGCTGATGTTCCCCCACAGATGTGGTTATTATTGTAGGATCTCTTCAGGTCTTTGTCAGTGTAGCTGCGTACATGCAAAACCTCGGCAAAGTTGTTTATTTCAAGATATTAAGAGAATCATTAGACTCTTTATTGTAATCTTTTTTTAAAGGGATAGTTCACCCAAAAATAAAACCGGTTGTCATTGGCTCACATTGTTCTAAACTTGTACGAATATGATTTAATTATTTATACATACACCACTGGTCAAAAGTTGAATAATTAAGATTTTGTGATGTTTTTGAAAGAAGCTTCTTGTGCTCACCAAGGCTGCATTTATATAAAAAATACAGAAACAGTGATATTGTGAAATATTATTCTAATTAAAAATAATTGTTTTCTATTTTAATATATTTAAAAATTGATTGTAAAGCTGAATTTTCAGCAGCCATTACTCCAGTCTTCAGTGTCACATGATCCTTCAGAAATCATTTTGATATGCTGGTTTCCTGCTCCAGAAACATTTCTTATTATTATTATATAAATTGAAAACAGTTCTGCTGATTAATATACGTCTGTGGAATTTTTAATCCACAAAATGTTTTATTTATTCTTATTTATTTGTCTGTGTTTTTTGTATTCTACGGTTTTGTACCCCATTTGATTTCATTATATGAGTTTTTTTTTTTTTTTTTTTTTTGCTGATTAATATTTTTGTGGATTTTTTAAAATATATTTTATTATTATTTATTTATTTTTATTTTATTTTTATTTATATTATTTATATATAATTTTTTATTTATAAAAATTATATGGTACAATAATATAAAGGTCAGTGGAGTCTGATATTGTTTTTGTACCCCATTATATTTCATTATATGTGGGGAAAAACAGCTGTTCTGATTAATAATTTGTGGATTTTTTTGTGTCTTTTATTGTTTTATTTATTGTATTTGTTTATTTATTGTTATTTATATGTTTTTTTTTTGTCCATACAGTAATAAAAGTCAGAGTTTGTTAACAGGGCAAAAATATTATTTGAAATATATTTATTTTTCCAGAATTTCCAGGTTTGGAACAATATGGGGGTGAGTAAACAAATTTTTTTTTTTCTCTAGTTTTTGGGTAAACTGTCCCTTTAAGTTCTTGGCAGTGGGGAGA
>NW_015544247.1:1372101-1372367 GCF_001515605.1 Sinocyclocheilus anshuiensis
GCCATTACTCCAGTCTTCAGTGTCACATGATCCTTCAGAAATCATTTTGATATGCTGGTTTCCTGCTCCAGAAACATTTCTTATTATTATTATATAAATTGAAAACAGTTCTGCTGATTAATATACGTCTGTGGAATTTTTAATCCACAAAATGTTTTATTTATTCTTATTTATTTGTCTGTGTTTTTTGTATTCTACGGTTTTGTACCCCATTTGATTTCATTATATGAGTTTTTTTTTTTTTTTTTTTTTCTGTTTTATTTTTT
>NW_015544247.1:1372466-1402468 GCF_001515605.1 Sinocyclocheilus anshuiensis
CATTATATGAGTTTTTTTTTTTTTTTTTTTTTTGCTGATTAATATTTTTGTGGATTTTTTAAAATATATTTTATTATTATTTATTTATTTTTATTTTATTTTTATTTATATTATTTATATATAATTTTTTATTTATAAAAATTATATGGTACAATAATATAAAGGTCAGTGGAGTCTGATATTGTTTTTGTACCCCATTATATTTCATTATATGTGGGGAAAAACAGCTGTTCTGATTAATAATTTGTGGATTTTTTTGTGTCTTTTATTGTTTTATTTATTGTATTTGTTTATTTATTGTTATTTATATGTTTTTTTTTTGTCCATACAGTAATAAAAGTCAGAGTTTGTTAACAGGGCAAAAATATTATTTGAAATATATTTATTTTTCCAGAATTTCCAGGTTTGGAACAATATGGGGGTGAGTAAACAAATTTTTTTTTTTCTCTAGTTTTTGGGTAAACTGTCCCTTTAAGTTCTTGGCAGTGGGGAGAAAGTGGCCCATTCTATCACATGTCTAAAGAAGGGATTTGTGGGATTTGCCATCATGGTTTTGCTAATGAGCACAGAAGGAATTGAAAAGTGAGAGGCATAGATAGAGGGCTAGTGCCCTCAAGCCATTCTGGAGAGGTGGAGTGGGGGGGACTGCCTCCTTGAGAGAAGTGTGTGAGCTCATTGGAGTAGATCCATCCTCAGCTCTCTCTGTCCTTTTCTCAGGGTGGATGGGCTTAGACCTTGGCTGCTCCGTGGCCCTGAATGACAGGGTCCTTCTCACACGCACAAAGCCAACAAAGCTCCCGTCTGCCCTTCCCACCCCGCCTGACCTAGACAATGCAGGTAAGAAAAACGTCACACATTCATCGGGCCAGCCTTTGCCCCCATAGGTCAAGCCCTCTTAAGCCACTCGTTCCTCCTGTGTTAACAGCAATTAACTAGAAATGAACCAATTTACAAACAAAATGGACCGATCGTATAGGAAGCGTCCTATCCGAGTGCAAAGGGTTGGTAGTTTGGATCACACCGTCATCCCACCTCGTTGCCCTCACTCTCCCCAAAAAGAAAGGAATCCTCAAGCTGTGGAGGAGTGTAAATTAGTTTTCTCTTTCTTCTTCTTGGTTGCTTCCAAAAGCCAACAGAACACCTCTCACCCATTCCTCCTGTAATGAGGAAGGCTATACAAAGCTCTCCGAGTCTGTAAAGGTGCCATGTGCTCAAAAAAAGTAAAAAAAAAAAATATATATATTTCATTTTGATTTCACACAAGCCATTTCATTATTTAAAAATAGTAAATCCATTATAGGTTAATATCCTATTGTAAATCTAATCAAAATGTACTAAATTAATTCTAAATAAAGATTAAAGTTAGTATGAAAATTCATTTGCGTAAACTTTAATATTTGATTTTTCACTGAAATTATTGGGGGCAAAAAAAAAAAATCTCTTTTGGATGAGCTCAGTCAATGTAGTGAATTCCTAACCCTTAGTGCCAACGATTAAGTCACATTGCTTTAAAAACTGCATCTAATTACTTGTTCAAAGCCTACATAAGAACAATTCAATATAATCAGAGAAAACTGACATTTCAAGCTTATGATATGCACATATTTAATGAGAGCCCATATTTTGAGTCACGGCACTTGCTTTGCTTTACATTTGTACGCTTGACTCGGAGTGTTTGAGATCATTTTAATTCTCACTTTTTTTTTAAATTAATGTTTGCGTCTTGCAAGGTATTCCAGAGCTGTTTCCCTCAGAAAAGTAATGTGTTTGTTATTTTTGTGCTGTCTTTTATTGGACATTTTTAGTCTCGTCCCCCATCCCAGAAGGTGGATCCATACGGCTAGCATCAGGAGTGTTGCCAAAACACCTATCTAGATTGACAGGTCAAACAAGTGAGGCTAGCGATGTGATGCGGTGACCGGAAAGATGTGTTGAAGGCTGAAAGAGCGGGTGATGTCTTGTCTTCAAAAGCAGAGAGAGTGTGGACTGTGGGAAAGAGAGAGGAGAGGCATAGATCCTGATTTTGTAAGATCTGAAGTGTGAATGTGTTCTTGGCTCAAGTTGTAAGGCAGTTCACTGCTGTCATATTCAGATGCTAACCACTAAATAACTCCAGCTTGTTGTGGTGAGGGGACATCTCCAGAGAGGCTATTAATTTTTTACCTCCTGGTTTCCCCTGTCAGCTATTATATATATATATATATATATATATATATATACATAAATACAGGTATATATTACAAATGCTTTGTAATTATTATATGTATATTTTAAATACAATATTTTTAAATACAAATGTGAATCAAAAATGTTTTGTCTGAGCCTTTTTTTTTTCTTTTTTTTTACCTTTTTGGCCTCTAAATGAAGTTGTTGTTGTTTTTTTTTGTAAGAAATTTTCTACCATTATGTGTGCAAGCTCCTCTCATTGTTGAACTTTGGTGTGTTTTTTAAGCTTATGCACCAAAACAAAACTCCTTTAGTATTATTTTGTGTGGAGGTTTTTTTTTTTTATCTGTTTTTAAATATGTACATATATAGTTAGATATACAGTATAATATTTGTATGTAATTATATTACTAATTATATTATTTATCAATTCTAAATGTACACTATACTTTCAGTTTTACCTTTCAAAATCAATGTTTTTGAAAGACGTCTCTTCTGCTCACCAAGGCTGCATTTATTTGATTAAATCTACATTAAAACAGTAATATTGTGAAATATTATTACAATTTAAAATAACTATTCAGAGAGAGTGTGGACTGTGGGAAAGAGAGAGGAGAGGCATAGATCCTGATTTTGTAAGATCTGAAGTGTGAATGTGTTCTTGGCTCAAGTTGTAAGGCAGTTCACTGCTGTCATATTCAGATGCTAACCACTAAATAACTCCAGCTTGTTGTGGTGAGGGGACATCTCCAGAGAGGCTATTAATTTTTTACCTCCTGGTTTCCCCTGTCAGCAGAGCTGAATATAGCATATGCAACTGAAATGTTCACAAAATATTTTGTTACTGTGCCTTCAGTGTCTCATGATTCCTCAGAAATCATTTAATATGCTGATTTGGTGCTCAAGTAACATTTCCTATTATCATCAATGCTGAAATAGTGTTGCTGCCTAATATTTTTGTAGAAATTGTGACACATTTTTGTTTTAGGATTCTATATTATATTATATTAATATATTACTATACTATAGTAGTATATTACTAACTTGGATATAATTTCTTTTCTGTGCTTGTTTAAAGCTAATTCTCTAGAAGCGCTTGTCCTTGGTGAATTTGGAGTGGTGTCATCATAATTGCAAATAATTGCCTAAATATTTTCCCCCTGATCTCAGAATAGTCTGTGCTTTAACTCTCTTGACCCTGTCTTCTTCATTCATTACTTTATCACAAGTAACAATGTTTTGCAATGTTTGGTATCATCCTTGGCTGAATATAGCATATGCAACTGAAATGTTCACTTTAGAAGAGTTAAGAGGCTAATTATTCGATTTTTTAACATCACCAACATTAGATTTCTCATGGAGTTCGATACATATTGATGAACAGTAGGTGGTTTTTAATGAAGCAGATCACTGGAGAACTGCTTTTTCTTGTCCTCCAGCAACTATGTAGAACATTTGGATCAGGAACGTTGCTTTAGAACAATAGTAAACCTCTTGAAAATAGTGATATTGTAGATAATTGAATATTCTGGCACAGTTGAGATTAAAACTTTTCAAAACACGCTGCTGGGAATCACCTTCCAAACAACTAGGTAGCAGTTTCTTCCCTGTCATTCCGAATGTGTGCGCACAAACTGGGGATTGTTATTTTCAGGATAAAAAAAAATGTGTGCAAATATTAAAAATGGAAAATAGCACACACTCATCCTCCCAGCTCCCACGGGGGCAGGGTGATAGTGGGCACACCACTCTGGTGTCAATTTATGCAGTCCATGCTTCTGTTGCCTCGATTCATTAAGATGCTTCACGCTGCTGAAATGCCTGTGAGGAAAGAGACAGAGTGCAACAGGGAAACATTAATTACATGTGACTTAATTCTCCCTACTCTTAAAAAAAAAATGTTGCATGATAAATTCCTCCTCTGGGATTTCAAGCTAATACTCTCAAGCACAATCCAGCCCCCAGCCCGCTCTTCTCTATCAACAGCCACTTGTTCAAATAATTAGAGAGCAATATCTCACTTTACCTCCTCCTTTTTTTTCAAAACTTCTTCCCCGAGCCTGTTGCTCAGTGTCAGCCTAAAGTCCAAACCTCGTGCTGCCCCAGGTGTGCCCTTTCAGTGTTTCTTCCATCAGTGTTTATGCTAAAAGTGCATGTTGAGGACAGGATGGTTAACAACACTGCGTCTGGCCTCTCTGTGATGTTTAAACCCAAAAGGTCTGCCGCCAACCGTTCCGAACTCAAAATCTGACCATCATCCTAATTATAACCTCAAACTACAATGAATTTCTGTGCAAAAATAAATAAAGAAAGAAGACTATTAAGGTATCATCCAGCTGGGGTTTTTCACCTACTCTGTGTTCTTGCTTGACTTTGTCACCCTCACACTCTTCACCTCTCCAATCAGCCAATCCAGAAGGTCCTCATTCTTCATTGCCTTGTATATAACATCTGGCTTCAAAGGCTAAAGTTGATCCATCCATTGCACCGAGGTCCAATCTATGTTTATATGCGAAACTGGGCAAAATAACTTTGAATGCAAAAAAACATGTTTGTCTTTTTGGCGTTGTGTAGAAAAGTAAATGAGTCAATCAAAGCTCATCCAGGACAAAATAGTAACAATAACAGCTTTGGATAAAAAAAAACACCAAAAGTGTATATGACCGAATTCTTAGAGGAATACAAAGCGATGAATAATATGCCGTAAGGTGTTTTGTGGGCTCCATAAAGACATATTTCATGAATTTGCTGCTTTGCTTTAGAACGCTATTTCAGCTGTCCCAAAGGATTGCGCTGTGAATGGTAAGCTGTGGGGGAGAAATCAATGCAAAACTGTTTGGAAAAAAAGAGTTCATAAAAGGAGTTTCTTAGAATACAGTGGAGAATCTAATTACGACCTAATAAACACAGTGTCTCAAAGCCCACCACTGAGAGAGCAATGCAAATGGAGCTGGAATTCATACCAAACCACTCAGACCAATGAGCTCTGATCACTGAAAACAAACATCAGGAGGAATCATTAACAATATTTCAGCTCCAGATAAAAAGCCCAAGACGCTGTCTAATACAAGTATTATGGCCATTTGTCCATTTACAGTTTGTTTTGCTTTCTGATCAGATTACAGTCTTTGCTCCTCTTCTGCTTGTTTAGAGTCTTTAGGATAAATATGGTAAGAGTGGTACATATATAATTATGTATTCATAACAGTCCAATAAGTTAATATGTGACCCTGGACCACAAAACCAGTCTTAAGTGTCAATTTTTCAAAATTGAGATTTATACATCATATGAAAGCTGAATAAATAAGCTTTCCATTAATGTATATATTGTTAGGATAGGACAATATTTGGTCGATATACAACTATTTGCATATCTGGAATCTGAGGGTGCAAAAAAAAAATCAAAATATTGAGAAAATTGCCTTTAAAATTATCCAAATTAAGTCCTTAGCAATGCATATTACTAATCAAAAATTAAGTTTTGATATATTTACGGTAGGAAATTTACAAAATATCTTTACTTCTTAAAAAAAATTCTTTACTTAATATCCTAATGGTTTTTGGCATAAAAGAAAAATCGGTAATTTTGACCCATACATTGTATTTTTGGCTATTGCTACAAATATACCCCAGCCACTTAAGACTGGTTTTGTGGTCCAGGGTCACATATAATTATTTATTTAGCCTTTTATTCATTCGTTTTATTATTAATTTTTATTTATATGCACCACTAATTTCTTAACAATCAAGTAATAAAGTAAACATGGTGTCATTATTAATGAGAAAGGAAATTCACCTTTTAGAATGACTTGATACATTTTAAATAATATAACAAGAACAACAACCATAATAATAATAATACTGACATTTAACCAGAGCAACTTGAATTGTAGAATCATAAATTACCTGTTACATGGCTACAGTCATTTTTATACATCTAGAATGATTCAAACGCTTTTATACTTTTTATACTTTGTCTCCACACCATATCTGCATGATAATGTTATGTATGCTTGACTGCTCACAAGCAACTCCCCCAGGAAAGAATATCAACCACAAACAATTCTTAAGCACTTTGAGCGCAAGAAAATCTATCCCACTTAACAAACTGCTCGATTGTTCAGCTACTACTATTGTCCTAATACTTGTAAGCTAATTTCTGCTCTGGTTAACAGAGCAACCGTTTCAGATCTTTGACTTCTAAAACATTGCAAAATGACATCTTTCAGCACGAAAGAAATTCTCATCACTCTCCTGCAATTCGTGACAGTTTTAAAGGCTTAAACGATGCTAATGTATGCCCTCCTTCGCCGTGTGAAACCTGTAAAATGGAGTGTAACAAAGCAAAATGTCTTTAACAGTCCTGTAAAATAACAAAACATATTCCTCTTACAAAGGATCCTCACGGTACTTTGGAATTAAGCATAATGCCTCACATCACACTTTTCCCAAGTAAAAAGTGACTCTGGCCTGCTAAGGAACATGGAAATAAAAAAAGAGAAAGTGTTTTTTGGCAAAATTCATATGTCTCAGAGCTGTTGAAATATGTAAAACGAGCAGAATGTCCAACATCTTGTGAAACAGATCTAAATAGTATTAGCATTACATAAATCTTCAATAGAACTTGCACTATAATCTCCTCTACGATCTTTCTCATGCATTGTTTGCTTCAATACCTGGTGGATTACACTAATGGACAAAGCAATCTGTCAGTGATATCTTTATCTCACAGCTGTTCCCAGGTCAGTCAGGGCAACCAGTTGAGTGGTCAGTGATACACCACTCATGTAAGCTGCAAGGGCCCCGGGCCCCGGGACATGAGTCCTAAAACTGCTCGAATATCGCCCTTTCTGACCACCTTATCTGTCGCAAAAGAGTAAGATGAATTTGGACATCTACCTAAAAGCACATCTGTGAGCCTGGAGAGTTTGTGTGCATTTTTGTTTGTGTGTGTGTGTGTGTGTGTGTGTGTGTGTGTGCGTGTGTGTGTGTGTGTGTGTTTGTGCGCGCGTGTGTGTGTGTGTGTGGAGTATCACTGAAGAAATGCATTGCCTCAATAATCATGCACAATATTTATTAAACTAATCAGAATTAGTGCATGAACTACATAGTATGATTATGTAAATAATTAAAAGAAAATTAACACTACATTCAGCAGTTCCATAACATTGTTTAGCTGCATAACAAAGAAACGTGTACTTTCAAGATGAGTTCCACAAAGGTTAAAACAGATAAATATTATTATTCTTACATTGAAATGTTTGTAGAAGAGCAATAAAGAAAGGTCTGCAATGCACTTTAGTATAAACTGTGTTGATACAATTAATACCGACTAATAATAAACCTTAAGGGAATATTTTGTCCAAATAAAATCATTTACTTACCCTCATGTCATTACAAACCTCTATGCCTTTCTTTCTTCTGTGGAAGACAAAAGAAGATATTTTGAAGAATGTTGTTAACCAAAACGTTTTGGTTACCATTGACGTCCATTGTATGGACATAAATACATACATATATCATTTTCTAAAGAAGGAAAAATGTCGTGCTGATTTGGAATGACATGAAGGTGTACTAAATTATATTATAATTCATTTATTATATAATTCAATTTTGTATATATTTGTATTTATATTATTTTGTAAGTTTTAGAACATCTGTTTTGTTGTTGACACATACAGTATACATGTACAGTATGTGATAGGAAGTGAATTTACACTTCATTTGTACACTTTATCTCTATATGCAAGATAAACATTGTGAATAATTTGCGAACGTGTCCCAAAATGTTTGTCTGTCATGAACCATTAATATGAATAAAGTTTGTTTTAAAATAAATTTTTGCTCCAGTTCTTTGATGTTTATTATGGATAAAGAAAATGGTTCAACAGAGATAACCTCACATTTTTATTTATAGCAAGTATATACAACAAAGGCCTGCAGACAAGGCCCGTTATTTTTAGGTTGCCTATTATATCAGTTGTTTTCCAGATTTCCCGTGATTAGAGGCTGACTCAACTGATTTAAGACAAATGCTTTGAAACGAAAGCTCAAAACATTAATTTTGTCCTCTGGTGGGATGCACAGTTTTTTCAATTACAGGCTATTGTTGCTTGTTTGGTCTGTTCATGTTCTTACAGTTGGTAATAGTAGGCCTAAGTGTGGCTGTCTATGGTGTCTTCAGTTTTCATAAATATTCTCCTCGGTATAGACACTCGTGCTAAAAGTTTTGCCCTCACGATGTCAGTTACACCTCTGAGATGTCAGGTATATATTAATCTGTCACATAGGGCTTTGCAGGTCACTTAATTACTCTCTAATCAGATGTATTTCAGTGGCTGAATGACAGATGTACACTATTCTTACTGATGTTATTCCATTATTGGTCTTTGTGACATACTGGTCCCTCCTTCCATTACATGCAGCATATGATTGTCATCGCATGATAACCACACAGGTGCTTTGTTACTGTGGTGCAGGTGCTTCTTGTGTGTTTGAAGCAAGAGTAATGATCAGCTAGGGCTTTGCAATAATTGCAGACAACACAGCATCAGTTCACATATACATAAAATGCATTCTATTAAAACAAAGCTTTTGATAATGTTCCACTTGCCACATGTCTTCTATCCACCCCGACCCAAACTCTGTGAACCCCCTCCCCCTCGTGACCTCACAAAAACTCCAAACGCATTTGATTCATTATTTGTCTCTGCTACTCACAGATTAGCTGTCTGAAAACAGACACACATTGTACGGGCCTCGTGTATTCCAGCACATCTGTTTTGAATAAAGACTTCTCCTGTGGTCTCGAAAGACTCCCTGGTTGAATCCAAGCCTAATTTTCAGTATGACACCCTGAGGTATCGCTTACTGGGCTTTAGCGGTGGAGCGGCGGCTCTTTGTGGCCAGCAGGTCGATATATGAGAGTGTTCCTGCTGGAGCTGGGCACAGGTGAGCGCAGTAGATTAAGATAATGAGAAGAGTGAGGCTAGTCTTTGTGTCCCCTGAACACATTCAGCATCTGAGAAGGTGGTATGTGTAGTTTAGCTGTTCTGTGTTAGAAAGATGTACCATGGAGGGAGACCATTGAGTACATTTGCAGATTAAAAGACAGGACAGATTTATTGGGAAACCATGCATGTGTCTCCAGACCCAAGGATGTAGCTAACCACAGGTAAAAGTTTAAGAAGAACTCATGTTGATTGACCACAACATGAATTTGGGGGGAATGTGTTGGTGTTCCCCTCAAAGTCTGTGGAGGAAAGAAAAATTAATATTAAATCGAGTTTAATACATGATCAGAAGACATTGGTTTATAATCATTAAAACACATCTCATAATCGTCACAACCCTTATGAAAATTAACCTTGGTTGTATTAAAGTAAAATTGTAGTAACCATGGTTTTTTTTTTTTTGGTGTATTGACTAATATTATATAACCACAGTTTTACTACAAATACCATGGTTAAACTATGGTTAGTGTTGCAAAACCGTGGTTAATTTGTGGTTACTGTGGTTTAACCATGTTTGTTTGGTTTTATTTGTAGTAAAACCATGGTTAATTTTCATAAGGGGAATATGCATAGTATTTCAAAATGAATTTATGTTCTTCTTTTTATGTTCCAGGCAATATAGAAAAGGAATAAACCCGTTTTATGTGTACACCTGACTCGAATAAACGCCCAAAACAAATTCCACAGCTCACATAATGTGGCAACCAGGTTCGACTCTTGTCACTGTACGTCTCGCCAGCTGAAATAGCAGTGGTGTAAGGCTATTTCTATTTCAGCCGACCACGACAAAATCCAGTTCAGTGGAGAGCAGCTCTCTCTCGTTTTCCGTGAGTCGACAATCATTGGAAGCGCGCACAACTTCGTAAGTGAGGGGCTGCCAGCTGCCGCGACGGGTAAGAGCAGGTTGCCATGGCAGCCGCGTTCGGAGGAGAGCTGCAGATTGGCAGGAAAAAGCGTGTCAACAATTGCCCTGTTGCAGCGCGAGAGAGAGGAGCCGCTTAGTAGCCCTGCACGCCTGACGGCCCCGTGCTTTCGCCTCAGCCACCCCATGCTGTTTAATGATATCCATTCGCAGAACGTGATTGATCCTGGACTGTGTGGTAAAGATCAGCAGTCAGAGACTTTCCATTTTCTTTCCTCCAAACTCTCCAAACAAACATAACTGCCGCAATTAGTAAACAAAGGTCTGTCTCCGCGCTACGAACGCTTAAACGCGCGGGCAATTATAACCGATTTTTAAACCGTGTGTCTTCGCCACGTACAGTGACAAACTGAAGACTGCGCAAAAAATCACACTCGTGTTTGACATATTAGGGTAACAGAAACGGTTTATTTTGTCGACTTCTGATCGAAATGATCAAGCCATTGTCAATTTAGAAAGGGCTTATAAACGAGTGTAGGCCCTACACTCTCTGCTTTCCTATTCACAAGGTCCCTGTGCAGTGTTCACTACCTTCCACACTGCATCTGTAATAGAGCAACATTTTGGAATGCCTTCGCAGCGTCATCGAACACTTGATTAATATAATTTATCATAGAATGTAAATTCTAATACATGACTGTTGTAATGTTGTATTTGAAAACTTGGGTTTATTTATTTATAAATGTTTCATAGTTTATGAATTGTAGCGTTTAGTTTAGTTTATAGTTTCACAATATATGTTGATATTTGATATTTTTGACGTATAAAGATTTTCGACAAGCAAACTTGAGATTTTTCAAATATATAAAAAAAAATATCTATTGCAATTGCTCAAACATTAAGAATGTTGTGTGCACATAAATTCATATGAAACTTTTAAATTAAGCAATGTTAGTGTTTTTTCATCTAGGTGAACTGGCCATAGCTTTAACAAATGTCAGGTGGTACGACCGTGATTTATCTTCAAATTAATTCATAGTTTTTGTAAATAATTATCTCATATTTTTGTTCTAAAAATTATAGAATTAAAATAAATATAAATATTTTTTTTTACTCAAAAAAATGCAAATACTTTGTTTCTAAACACTTTAATTATTGAGAACTTAAAAAAATGGTATGCATGTGAAGGAAATTAATTTTAAGATAAATCACGGCCGGACCACCTGACATTTTTTATTCATCTAGATGAAAAAACGCTAAAATCACTTAATTTAAAATTCTAATATGAATTTATGTGCACACAACATTCTTAATGTTTGAACAATTGCAATAGATATTATTATTTTTGTATTTGTCGAAAATTCTTATCAAGTGCTGCACAAACAGACAATAGCCTACACACGTTGCAATAAATTTGAAGTAGCAAAGAGATTATGACGCAAAATTTTATGTTTACATTATAATAGGCTAGTTGAACATGAATTTATTAATGTTATCAAGGTAATATTTTATAAATAAACAAATAAGTAACGACAAACAATTAATAAATAAACAAGTAGGTAGGACGTGTGTTTTGGTGTGTACCCTTAAGTGCTCCCTTAAGTGTAGCTACTACTCACTTAAAGTGATATGCCCATTTAAGTGAGTAGGGCATGATGCTTATTTTCGACAGGAATTTGCCCAATGACATAGGCTACTGCACTCGCGCCCAGCGCATAGAAACTACACCAAAGGTGAATTCAGGTGAATCAAATGCCAGTTCACTTCGCAAGGCACTATGGGCGATTGGGACGTGCCCAGAGAGGGCTGTATTTTCACAATAGTTTTTCGCTCACATTGTCCTTTTTTATGAACGTTCTGTTTTATCACGAGGTAAAATAGCAATCTTCTTTCCTTTCTTCTTTCTGTCTTTATTTTGCTGTATTTGTTCTGTGAGGTCGATGAAACCAAACCTGTCGGTTAGTGTGGGCATATTCAGCGACTCGATACACAATTGCTTTGAAAATTGTCAAAAATATTTTTCATAAAATGCTGGCGACAAAACAGCCCGAATGTCCTCAGTACCCTGCAATCATTCCGGATTTTTACACCTTATAAACAAAGACGGTGGGACTTTTCCTTTGTGTGCAGACAAGTGCGACTTATTTGCCATACACCTCGTCTCTTCCTGAACACTCTCGGTTGAAACTGTGAATTTGCTGCCATCGGTCTAATCACGGTGGCATTGATTTTTTGAGCTCTGGAGCCATATCTGCCCTAATAGCCGTACAAGTCCAATTGACTGGTCGGAGGATGACAGACTGTTGATGTTGTTTATTTAAAAGCAAGTCAAAAGAATATGAATCATAATTGCTATAAACAACAGCAGCATGGCCACGGATCAGCACGCAGAACTGTTCGGGTGAGTAATTAAGGCTAATAAGATGCGTAGCATGGATATAACACATGTATAAAATGGACACCTGTTTTAAGACACAAATATTCGATACATATAGGTGATGAGAGTGTAGGCAGTGTGATCATCGATGGCGCTTTGTGATTTGCAGAATTGATCCGGGCCGCAGCCTGAGAGGGGCGCAGCGGGGCTGCCGTTTGTTTAGTAAACTCCCATGAATCCAACTAGATAATTGCTCTGTGAAATTGGTGGCAAGGGCAGCTTGGGTTCCGTGTTCCGCCCACCTAGAGGGACGAATGAACGTCTACATCTCTATATTTTCTCAAATTATCAGAAAGCATCGCAGCATGAGTACGAGGAGAGAGGTATTTGTATTTGTTGCATGAGGGAAGAGGACCGCGCGCAGGCCGTTGTGTGACTGTGGGGCTCGAGCTGTAGAGTCTCTGTGACGAACTTTGGGATGATGACTACGACTGTTTATTGACTGAAAAAACAACACATACGGCATAGCTGCTTCCTTCCGATACCTCCATCCATGATTGTGTCCTCACTCATTCAGAGAATCACCCCAGAGCGTTTGTTACACTGTTGATTTATTTTAATTACTCGTGCACGAACTAAAGTGCGATCCCTTTTGAAAGGATCTTTAATAACTTTTCTAGTAGCCTTCTCGTTGTGTGTGTGTGATGATAGATAGATAGATAGATAGATAGATAGATAGATAGATGTGTGTCTGAACACAATGTAGATTATACAAATAAATGTTACAAATAATAATAATAATAAAAACATTAGTATTCATATTATTATTATTAAGTCAAGAAATGAAATTTATGGCATTCTATTGTTATTATCTGTAGACATCTGTAGACATTTGTATTAATATTTATAAGGCCATTCAATGCATCAGAAATGAGGATTTATATTGGGATGGATCATATACTGTGGTGAGAAAATACATTTAGAAATAATAATAGTAATGTACATGTAAAATATGTAATATATATAATGTATTTTGATATTTAGAATATTTATATATATACCTATATATGGGCCCACTTTATATTAAGTGTCTTATCTGCTGCACCTCTCTCATTTAAATGATCATCACGTTCACGTTTTTACATTATAATTATATTTATTATTATTTTTATAATTATTATTATATATGTAATTAATTTCTGTAGTTACATCTATAATTATATTATCTATAAACCTAACCATACAACCAACCCTGTCCCACCATAATCTTAGCCATATCCCTCCTCAATGGTAGCAAAAGGGGTTTGCAATACAACATAAACACAGTAACACTGTACCTTAACATTTTATATATAAATAAATAGTAGTTATTTACAATAATATACAATTGGACCAAATGTATTTACTCTCTCTCTCTCTCTCTCTATATATATATATATATATATATATATTTACATGCTGAGGCATAACTTTTTTCACACTTTTACATTATGATGTTTTCTCACCTAAGAATGCAACGCAAACCCTCATTATCTCCTCCATTATGTATTAGTAGTCTTTCAGTGAGACATGTGTTGTTTACTTTCAAAACTGTAGACAATAAAAGACACCCTCAAGATGATATCTCTGGAGACCTGTAATGTCTACAGTGAGTGAAGCCTTTGGGTGTTGAAAGTGTGCAATCTTAAACCTCTCATATCACATGGGGGAAATGCGCCATGGCTTGATAAACATTTAAAAATAAAGAAATGCATGAGATCTCTCAAT
The DNA here is from genome assembly GCF_001515605.1 of Sinocyclocheilus anshuiensis. Lineage (NCBI taxonomy): Eukaryota > Metazoa > Chordata > Actinopteri > Cypriniformes > Cyprinidae > Sinocyclocheilus > Sinocyclocheilus anshuiensis. The sequence goes on from NW_015544247.1 coordinate 1,386,652, forward strand.
TAAAATAGCTGCTGTGACACTGATCCATTGCATTCCTTGTGTGTGTGTGTGTCTAAGGAGACCTTTGTTCTAGGTTTCCTTATGTTTACAAGCTGCCAAACACAAACACACACAAATCTGATATTATTTAGGCATCAGTCTCATTTCTGTCAGCAAACTGGCCAAATGTTGGGAAACATTTCAGGAAATACAGAAATCTAGAAGCTTCAGTGGTCATGCAAAGGCTTCTCTCCCCAAAGGAAACAATGACAACAGATATGTTTTTATCTCCCAAAGTAACAATTTACTGGGTCACAGTAGATCAGCATATTTCCTCCTTTACAGCAAAAACATTAGCAACAGGGGAATACTGTCTTGACAACAAACAAAATGTCACAAAACATTGCTTGTAAAAATGGAAAATATACAGGTCTTCTTATGCAAAGCAAATTGTTGTACAATGCCAAGGTTTCTTTTTTTTCTATTTAATTTAAATAATAAGATTGTCTAAAGGGAGAAAATTGAAACTCCTTCTATAAAGGGATGTAAAATATAGCAAACATACAGTTCTTCATATGCAAAGCAAATTGTTGTACAATGCCAAGGTTTCTTTTTTTTCTATTTAATTTAAATAATAAGATTGTCTAAAGGGAGAAAATTGAAACTCCTTCTATAAAGGGATGCAAAATAACAGTCTAGGTTTTGTACAATGCTTCTGTTTTCTTTTTCTTTCTTTTTTGTACTGACAGCAATTTAATCAAACTGTGACTTCATGCCCTACTATTTGCAAATTGTATAGCACCTCTAAAACATAAAGGCAAAACATTTCACAAACAAGTTACATGGACCTTGATTACAACTGTAAACATTCTCAGCATGGGTGAGTAACGCATCACAGGGTGGATTCAGGCTACTGCAGCACACACTGCCAGACATCTAGGAGGAAGACAATGACAAATTTAAGACTGTTATTTCTCTTTTCAATTTATGCACATCCCTCTATCCCCCCTCCCCCTGCCTCTTTGGCACTAAAAGAAATGGTGACACAGTAGCACTAACAGATGCCAGTTCATTCATCATAAGGCAAGATAAGAGTAATATAGCTAAATTTACCTTATAATAAAAAAAGAAAAGAAAAGAAAAACATACGCTACTAAAATGATACTGAGAGCATATTGACAATAGCAAATGTAGGAACGGTGAGCACAGCAAAACACCTTCAATATCTGTACATTTTAAAATGAAGATAAAGTATAGACAAATTGAAACAGAATTTAAATTAAATTGGGCATTTATTAAGTACACAAAATATTTTGATCAGAGATGAATAGGGCAATATATAGGACATTCAAGTTATATTCTCAATAGCAGATATAATGCAATAAGTTGATGTAGAATCATAGAGACATAAAAAAAACATTCAGAGTCATATGATCGCTGGATTGATGGATAAATCAAAGAAATTATATACTTTTTTAATTATTCAAGAAGTTTACGACTTTAATTCTATTTTGCCATTCTTCTTTAACTAAAATAAATAAAAGGGCATTTAATCACTTGCTTTTCTTTTTATTATTTTGTTGTAAAATTAGTTTTCTGTCGGTAAGCAACAAATAACCTTTTCAATGGTCTGCTTTGTATTATAAAATAACTCTCAGTGAACCTTAAACTAGTAATAATATTTATTTGCCAAATAATGCAGTGTTTTTCTGCACTGCTGAATTATGATCGTATAATTTAGAATTTTACTGATGATAATGACTCCTGAAGATTTGCAATAATTTTCTGCCAAGGATACCAAAAATATTTAACCTGATGCTAATTCAAATAAAGCTATATCCTTCACTATTTCTGACACAATGCACACTTTAAATATATCTCCTTAATCAGTATATAATATTAATACATTTCACTGAATGAGCGTGTGCATGTTTTCATAGCTTAAAGATGATGGCTGGTTATATACTGTAAAAATTTCATTTTTAATCAGTACTATGATTTACTTTCTAATACTGAATTCCACATTTGTGTCCAGTGTCGATGACCATATGCCACTCTCGACATCTTCATAATAGTCGCGTCCAAATAATACGTGTGACTTAATCTCTCTGTCTTCCTTCTTTTTTTGTCTCCCTCCCTTCCTCTGGTCCTCCTTGAAGTGCAGTCACTCTGACGAGGATGAATAGTGAAAACTATTCAACGAGTCACGGGCTTGTGCACAGAGCATCAGAGGGACAGAGTTGAGGTCAATAGGAGGCACCTTAAACACCCTTATTTCCTCCCAGCCTCTAAATCTCAAACTCATGCGCTCTCATTTGGGCAACCTAATTTATATAAAACTTCAAACTGAATATGTCGCGATTCAGTTTACTTGTACACTGAGTAAAGTTAAACTTTGAAAAAAAAGCACACGTTCTTATTTACTCAGTGTTTCAGAGCCTCACAGCACTTAATACTGCCTTTATTGTTTCTTCAAAAGAATATCTCTTGCACCTCAAAGCAAACAGCCAGATTTTCTCACAATATCAATACTCCCATTTCCCCCTTATACCTTTATTTAACCTGGGAAAACTCTTAGAGAACAGTTTCTCTTTTGCGGCGGTGCCCTGGATGGAGGAGGGGTTAAGGGGACCAGAGTAACATGATGCAGCACTCAACTTGGGGTTAAGTGCTTTGCTCAGGTGCACAACGGCAGTACTATACACTAGGACCCTTCTGTTGCCCATTCATTCTCTTTGGTGCCCCACTGGGGACTCAAACCCACAGATCCCCAGTTTGTAGTTGGTAGCCCTGTGTGCTCAGCTAGCTACCCTATATAGACACACATGCTCCCTCAGATCTCTGCATCTTTCCTCCCAATCCGTCCTGTGGAATTCCCCCTTGATCTCAGTCAACAATGCCTCACAAATTAGAGCGCCATTGGTTTGCAATCTCATCTCAAGTCCTTGTGCCCAAATCCTTTAGGCCTGTCTCTGTAACATCCTCAAACAATCGGACATCTTAACACATCTTTCTGTATACAATCTCCTGCAGGCTGGCAATAGAGAAGTTTGCCTTGTTTGTTGAGCAGCCAAAGTCGTCTTTTTTTATCAGTATAAAAAGTGTCCCCTCCTCAGAAAGCGATGCACTGATGAGACACTCGATGGGCACAGATGACCCACATCTATCTGCTATCTTTGGAACGATGCCACAGCCACCATTTAGAGTATTGTCCGTTAATTGTATTTCACAGGTGTAGGATGATCATCAAGAGCAGTGTTACAGCCACCACATTTTGCATAGTATTCAGTCAGGATCTCATATGCCACCATTTACTTAAGATAAACGACAGCAAGTGCAAAAACATAGCGGGCTAGTTTGCTAGCTTTGTGTTTACATGTTTGTTTAATGGTAAAATGTTATGTTTTTAACATGAAATCGATAAGGAAATGAAAAATAATAAACAAAGAGAGCATCTGCATAGCTTTTGTAATTTCACGAATAATAAGTAGGCTAAACTCGTTATGATTTTACATTAAACACAACCAGAAAGGACAATATATATCTTTATGTTTATTATTCACTCTGTAATTCGTGTGACGCAGATGTAAAATTTTCGTCACCATCACGTAAGATGTCAAAGCAAGCGTCGCGTGCCACTAGGGTCTGGCACCTGTTCGTTCCGACTTATATTTGCGAATAAGCTGCCTGTGCGTGTGTTCAAATGAAATCTGATGAAAAATTCTCGCTCGTGCACATGTTGTAAAATATGATGGCTCTAACAAATCCGCATGCATTTGCATCCGAAATTAACAAAGGAATTAAATTAGCCGAGGCATCGTTTTCCTCTCTGGTTAAGTTGGCTGTCTGTCAGCAGCGCCGTGTTCAAGGCATACTGATAAAAGGGGTAGGCGCAGGGCTGTATGAATGAATCTGTGCGACACCATTGCAGACGAATAGTTGTACAAGATCAGAAAGTAATCTTGATATGTTTAACAAGCAGCCCAAAGCGAAGCCTGATAAATAATAAAGGAGCTTTTAGTGGATCCGATTTATGAAACATTAACTCTAGGGGCATAATGGAGTAATTAGTTTTATCTCACGTTGGATGTTATTGGACACTGCGCCGCTGAATAAAAACTTTTATTTTCAGGCCTAACTGTAAAGACAACGGGGAGCAATTTTCTGCACCGGGAGAGAAGGGTGGTCTCTAATGCTGCTGGTGAGATCTGGATGTTCAGGTACAACACAGTGTTTATGTAGTACTCCCAAAAGTGTATCAAAGTTCGGATCCATGGAAATAAAAGAAATGTCAAACAAAACAAGCATTAGACTGCATAAAATAAAGTATGGACAAGGGAAACAGGTGAGGCTTTGTTTAGGTGGCTGAGGTAGATCAATATCTCGGCTTGCAGGCCAGGAATCTTGCCCGTTTTCCTCTAGCACTCTGCAGATCAGCTTACTGCTTGTAGACAGACTGTCGCCTATACCTCACTGACAGACAACCTGCCTCACCCCAAAAGACGGAATAGGGAAAATATCTTCATTCTCTCCTGAAGGAACCGGTCGAATTAGTTCGTCCAAATAATTCAAAAACAACGTATAGGAATAGATCGACTGAAATAGTCAACGTTGTCTGTAAACAGTGAGGCAAGACACGGCTTTGTGGCTTTATCAACCTACGCGTGTTTATGATGGGACCGTCTTAAAGGCCTGGCCCATCCTCCTCTGGGCCTCCTCCGCCTCCACTGAATAACCAACATAACATCTTCAGTGTTTGTCTAAAACAACCTAAATGTTGGTTTTAAAAATAATAAACATTTTTGTGATACGTATAGGCCCTAGATATAGATTTTGCGTTCAGGTTTAGTCTTTCAAGACACTATGGCGTGTTGTCCACCAGCAAGGGCGGAAGTCTAAAGAATCAATAGAAGCATCTGTGCTCGATTGGCCAAACTGACAGCACAGCGAACAAATCTTCTCTTTCTTTCTTTCTTTCTTTCTTTCTTTCTTTCTTTTTTCTTTCTTTCTAATATTTTCATTGCTTTTGTCAGACCCAATTTTATCTTATTTGATTTTATTTTGAAGATGAATTGAAGATCCGCAAGGCGATCTACCATTGCATTAATATTATTAGGCAATTATCATTATCATTATAATAATAATAATTATTATTGTTGTTGTTGTTGCTTTGTTATTTATTTTTTTGTTGTTTTGCTTTATTTTTATTATTGTCCAACAGTGTATCGCCATTAGCTTTTTCTATTTTCACTATATTCGTTTTGTTGTTATTCTGTGTTTTCCACAATTCCATTAGGTTTTAGAATTATTAAACAGAAACTGGCACTATATGATTCAGTAGACCAATTTGTTACAATGGCTTCATTAAACCCCATGGGTCTGTGTGTTTACACAATCAGGATCGCTTGTGAAATCTCTAAATTATAATAAAATAAAATAAAAATATATATAATTTTACCTACAAATAATTTTTGACTATGAAGGTTAGTGTGGCATTAAAATAAACAGCATTTACCCAACAACATAACGCTGTGACACACATATAGCCTAGTAGGACTATATGTTCACAGAAAAAAACCCCAGCATAGACCTCTGAGAATAATGTCTAATTTAACAAGATGCTCACACCGATGTGACATCACAAATAAGAGCTTGTTGCATTAATCCATCAGTCGTTTCAGAGGCGCGAGTGGGAATTCATTACAATCAGCAGTCCTTTTTGTAAGCCTGTTGGTTCCGTTTCGGACACCCAACCCGCACTGGGAGTTTGCAATTTGATAGCACGAAGGCTGTGATTCCACGCATTGTCTCGAGGCTGCTTTTGATAGATAGTGCTTTACAACTGAAGGAGTGATGGCAGGTAACAAGAAGAATTTTGGCACCTGTTGGTAACGTTTAAACCTAAAGAACATTTAGTTTAGGCTACTTAATAAATAATAAAACTGACAAAACCATAGTGGCAAAATAACATTGGTCTAATATTTAAAGTAATAATAAGAATAATAATAAGAATAATTTATTTAATATATATAGTTGTTGTTCATTGGCCTGAATGAATGTTACTACATCATGCATCCCAGGTGGTGTTTCCTTCTTGAGACTAAATACACCAGACTAAACATATTGCTTTAGCGCATGTCTTTTATGTGTCACACAACTCTCCAAAAATGGCTTTGAGGTCTGTTATAAGAAAGAACAACCGATATTAAAGTTCAGACTATTAAAATTAATAGTAAAATAATTCGGTTGAGATAGACAGACAGACAGACAGAGACATATCCCCCGAGGGAAAATGTAGGCGCAAAACAGCAGCAACGTCAAAACTGCATGATATACGAAACATTTAACAGTAGCTGTATGCCTTTGGCGTTTTAACATTTTTGCAATACCAGAAAATCTGTGAGAAAATAAAAATAAATTAATTAAAAAATAAAAATAAATACATAAATATTGTATCTTAACAGACAAGAAATGATTAGTCACCAAAAGCTGTCTACACCGCTATAGTTACAGACAATGCGGTGAAATGACCGCGCATACTCCAATTGAAAGCTTTTATTTCCCCCGTTTTACAGTAATATTTTGACATTGTGAATTCACAATATTTCTGATCAGCCGAGACAGCAATAGACTACTGCGCGAGAAAATATTGACAAAATTATTAATTTATAATCTTTTGTTGAGAAATGCTTTCATGTTCATTAGCACGCTAAGATGAGATAGACAGAGAGACGAGAGTGGGGAGAAATAGAGGTAGAAATAAATAAATAAATAGGCCAAGGGACACAGAGCGTAACTTTAGAAATAAAACTTTATTTAAACATTAAATAATTCAAATGAATCATTTCAGAACTTGACTTTTTTTATTTTTACTTAGACTAAATATGATGCACCTTACTTATTTTTGGCTGCTTATTCCATTGGGGTTAACGTCCAAACGACCTGGAACACAAATAGTCTCTCAGTGGAGACTTGACCCTGCATTGTGGTTAAAAACCGTGGTAAAGCAAGACTACAATTTAGAACAAAAACATACAAGGATTTAAATGAGTGATACTGCTCTTCTGATTGTAACCCTTCTCATAGTCACACCTTAGCCTACTTAGCGTATTTGCAAGAGTGTAGCATTTTTTTCACCACAAGACACAAAAAGCCCCAGTCTGATAATATTATAACAGATAAAATTGTACAATTAGCTTGAATGTTGTATTTTAACTAATAATAATTCGATAGAGAATTTTGTCAAAAGAAGTATAAATATATGTAGGCTATTTTAATTTGCGATATTGTCTCTGCGTGACATGAAAAGCTTCTTTATTATCTGCTTGTCAAAACACTAGGATCATTTTAAAGTATCTGGAATAACTAGAATTCCGTTTATAAAATTCCAGAGAGACCATGAATTCGAAGAAATACATTTGCTTTTAAACAATATCATTTCATCATGATACAAGTTGTTTGTTTAACTCGACAGCTCACTTCACTAAGTCAGGAGCTTTACACACACTCATTAAAACGATTATTCACGATCTGTCGAATGTTTTCTTTCACAAAGCAAATATTTTACTACAATATAGACCGGGATATACCACAAACCCTCTTCCAAAATAGCATGTTGACTCAAAGACAAAGAAGATTAACTTACTTGGTCTAATAGCAAATTAGTTTTATATGGCTAAAGGAAAAGTGTCCTTTTTGTGTGTGAAAAAATAATCATGGAGCTGTATGTCACGATAACCTACATTTGTACTCACTGTTCTGATAATAGTGAGATTTTTATTTATTTATTTATGCACATTATGATTTTATTATGATTAATATTTTGTTAAAATTGATTGGTTTTAATGTTACTGATTTATCGATTTAATAATAATAATAATAATAATAATAATGGTTAAACATTCCACAGCTTATTTGTGTTTTGTGCATATAATTGTTAAAATATTAGAAGGCTGTTTAGTTGGGGCAAATTTATGTATTATCTCTTGTGGGGTTTTTTCACAGCTTGTAAATGATATTACAGTTCGTCTTGCCACAGGGAAAAGTAAGTTTACGAGAGGCCATGTATTTTGCAAAGATATGAAGTTAATGTCACTACAGTTCTGCGTCATTCTAGCGCCCTCACTCTGCCTGGCTCGTCTGGTTCATATTACTTGAAGAGAGGAAACGTCCTTTGCATTTTACAAGTATTTTAATGCTTCAGAGTTGGATCAGCTTCGTTAAAGCTTCGTTTTACCACACCATTATCTGTGAATTGGCGAAAGGGAATAAGCGTTAAAGCTCTGAGTTATATGACATATTCGAATCTGGCCTCTTCATAGTGTTGTATAGTGAACTAATACCAAGCAGCAAAATTAAACTATCAAAGGCGCCAAGGAAGGATTTTTAAAAATAGTCATTTCATGTGCAAATAGCAGAACGGAATATTTAAGCACAGGCTGTCGCAATATTCATAACATATTTGACAGTGTATTGGAATAGCTTAGTTGATCGTACAGGTAGCATTTCTGCATTAGCGTTTTAGTCATAGAGCTCAAATCATTATTTTACGAGCATATCAAAATGCTTTATATTCGGTCAGTGACATAATTATTCATAATTTATATGCGAAACCACGTGCATTGGGGAAAATATTGTAGCTACGTGTTGTTTTATATTTACTATTTTGTTTAATACATTATTTTTAGCAAGATACTGCGGTATTAGGATGCTGATGTGCTTGCGTGCTGTCCCCAGTTCCCCCCACAGTCTCTCTGTGCCTCGGGATAATAAGCAGAAACCACGCCTTTTGTGTAGCCTGTGACTAAACCCTGCTTACAAGATCTTGACAAAAGACACAAAGGAAAAATAACTATTATTTAAAGTGCATAGCTTCATTAAGTCTGCATAGACGTCTATACAGTTCAATACAAGCGATTCGTCTTAAATATGGGTCCGCAGCGTCGAGCCGAACATTATTCCCTTGCAGATTTCAATTATTGGTGCGATTCTAGGCCTCGTTTGTGCTTCAGGTAGAGTGGTTGTTAATCTTTGTGGGTTGAAAACTCACGCTGTTGACCGGAAGCAGATGCAAACCAATTAAATCAGAGCAAACAATCACTGCCCAAAGATCATAATTTTGCTGTCACTGCTTCCAACTAAAAATGCTTTGTTCGTGATGCTACCATCATTTAACATCCACCACATGCAAGCTCTGCTTCTTTGTAATTATTACAAGGTGTACGTCTTCAGACAAATACTGAATAAAAGTGTGGACATAAAATAATTAAAATTGAAAACATTAAAATGGAATTTCAGCTGAAACATTTCGTATAAATATTACATTTAAATCCTCATAATTATTTTGCATCTGTATAAATATATATGCACCAACATTCAGGTATAAATAAGAGAGAGGGCGGAAGATACACTTAAAATAAAACATTACAAATAAAAGGATTTTGCATCTCAGCAAGTTTAGGCTACACCAAGCTAAATTATCGTATCGTTATATTAAAATATATATTATGCTTCTAAATTTGACCTCTCCTTTTTTGCTTTTGTTTTTGAGTGGTCACCCCGTTTAACATTTGAGCGATAACATCTTGCGAGGAGATATTGAGTTCCACCGGTCTATTGTATAAAGCACAGTGGTTATTGCATTACGGTTGGGCACATTTAGCACAATGTCTCTTTTAAAAACATGAACAAATTACTGGACTTCAAGTGTTGAAAGCTAAGTTGTTGCTCTGTACTATTGCAACTAATGACTCTATTGTTGGCTGAAAAACAAGAGCTGACAGTGTTATGCATTGCTTTGTATGGCCTCTACAACCAGGAGACGCTTGTAATAAATGTGTAATAAACTACAGCAACATATTTCAGAACAAATATTTCAGAACAAAATAGAATAAAGTAACCCAAAGAAATTGATGTTCAGGCACATTATTCAGGTAGGTTTGTTAGGCCTACGATAGTAGGCTAATATAGCCTAATAATATTCTAGTCTATAGCCTATGGACTGCCATTGTTTGCTCTTTTTTATCGTATCGCTAAAAGAGTAAAACATCCCAAAATATTTTGTGTGTGTGTCATATTTTTCGTCCCCCTTTCCTAAAATAAATATGCAAGTTTAGGTTTGTAACACATTGCAGGCCGGGGCCTTCAGGTATACTATACCCGCAAACTGTCGCTTAAATGTTTTATTAAACACACTATGCTAATCAGTATCTTGTCAGACAGCTACTATAAAATGCTAGCTCTTCAAAAAAGACAAAATGTTCGTAGCAAAATGTACTTAACCTACTTTTTTTTATTTTGTTCGGTTAACAGTTTAAGCGACAAACACGGGGCATAAGACCACAAAATCACAACCATGGAATTTAAAGACGACATAAACAATCACTCAATATTTTATGAGGCAGTTACTCAACACGGGTTACACGTTCGCAAAGTTAACCTATAATTACAACAGGTATTGACATTTCACTAATTACAAAAAGTATGTGACCTGCATGGTGGTGACCATATACAGTAAATATGCAAACACAAGCTAAAAGCATTCATTGCGTCCGTCTCCTTCAGAACTGTCTGTAAAGTTATGAATACTGAAAAAAAAACTATATTTTGTCGATTGATACCCATTCTTTGGTCTACAAAGAAACTGTATTGTTAATATATGTATAAAATGCACTACAGATGCATTATTCAGTCTGTATTATTAAAAGAACAAAACAACAAGGAGCCACGGATTTGAACGGGCATTGTGCACTTATAGAACCTTTATTTAAAAATGAAAATAAAACTTTGTGTTAATTTTTGAAAAATCTCACCCCACCAGTGCTCATGACGTGATAATACTGCAAACATGATGACTGGAGGTTGTTCTGTAACGTATTAGATATTTTAACATTTAAAATGAGACAAAACTGCAACCACTATTTAAATAAACATTCTAAAGTAATCATACTGCCTTTCCAAACAAAACAAAAAAAACCCTATGCTTAATCCTTTTTTTTTACTCTGGTCACATTGCACGTTGCTGACAGTGGAATAATAAACAGTTCCGCGACACTTGACGTTTGTATACAGTCAGAAATAAATGCAGAATAATAATAATAATAATAATAATACAAAATACCTGGAATTCGGCTTGCATTGTCCGTTCATTCTCCTTAATTTTTTCATTTATATATATTACAGTGTAAATTGGTGTAAAATGTTCACTTACAGTCTGATCCTGTGGATGCTAGTTAGTGTATAAGTGGATTTGATGTTGACCCTTGATTCTGATGTGTGAAGTAGTCAGAAAGTCCGCTGGAAAGTCCGGAGGAAAAACTAGTTAGGGAAGGCCTTAAGGACTCACACGAGAGAGAGGAGACCGTTTGCGGGGAGGAGGAAGAGGCGGCCCGGGAGCTCATAGATGTGCTGCTATGCGAGGTCATGGATGGGTGAGGGACGTGGGGGAAGAAGTAACTGGTCTGGCCCGCCAGTAGGTTCACTGAACACGGATTCAAAGAGTACGTCCCGGAGCAGGGTACGGAGAGCCCACATGGCACAGAGGCGGCCAAAGCGGCCGCTGTGAGGTGGTGTGTGGCGTACGGAATCTCTCCATTCACGAGTCTGTCAACAGTCAAGCCATTGGAGGCAGGGAAAGAGTGATTGTTCCCCAAACTGTTTTGAGTCAACATTGTGCTATAGGACATTGGGTGACTAGGGTAAGCCGACGACGTGCCGTTGTAACTCAATGCGCTGCTCGCCCTCGGATGGTGAAGCGAGAGGAAAGGCGACATGGGCCAATATAAAGAGCCAGCTCTATCCATAAATGTCAGTCCGGTGGAAGTAAGCCTCGCGCCTCTTTTAAACGCAAGCTTTGCCCTAGAAGTGGTCGATCTGCGCCGAAGTTTGCCCGTTGTGCCGCCAATGAACACGTCGTCGCTGGAGGGGTCAAGCATCCAGTAGTTCCCCTTCCCGGGGTCATCGTAGTGCCGGGGCACTTTGACAAAACATTTGTTCAAACTCAGGTTGTGTCTGATGGAATTCTGCCATCCCTGCTTGTTTTCTCGGTAATACGGGAAATTTTTCATAATGAACTCGTAAATGCCGTTAAGGGTTAACCGCTTCTCCGGACTCTGCCGAATAGCCATCATAATCAAAGCGTTGTAGCTAAAAGGTGGTTTCTCGTACTTGCCGTTTTTCTTGTCGCCTTCTTTGCCTCCTTCGCCCTCCTTCGAGTCCCGTTTCTCTTCCTGCTTGTCCTTCTCGTCGGTGCACGAGGAGTCGTGGGATGAATTGTCACTTTTAGCGCAAGTGTTCTCCGACTTTTGCTCCTGTGCTTGGACAGGTAAAGGAGTCTTCTCCTCTTCCTCATGCACCGCTCTGTGGTGGTGGTGGTGGTGGTTGTCGCTTTGCACGGCTTCGGGAATCAGACTGTTTATACTGAACGATGATTTAGGAATCATTTTGACTTCTTTCCTTTCTCCCATATCCAACATCACAAGTAAGATAGTGTAGCAACAACCAGCAGCAGCAGCAGTTGGACTTCAAATCTCTTGCTCTGGCAACTCCTCTAATTAAAAAAACAACAACTATTTCATGTTCCTTAAAAACACGTCGATATGAGACAGCTAGCTACAATTAATTACGGAGCCACAGACACTAAGCTGTAAACAAAATAGCTTGAACCTTTTTAGAGACTGCAGCCAACCACAGCAGCATAAGTATTAACCGCGCAGCCAATCATTGAGCAGTTCTTAGCGCCTGTTCCAGTGCGTAAGGATACACAAGATCCACCAATGCTCATGCCCAGTCAACAATGGCTTTCATTTCCCCCAGCAAACTCCTACCAAGAAAACAGACCACATAACCTCAATCAATTTTTTTTTAATAATTGTAGAGTGCTGTTTCAACATATCCATGCGTCCTCAATTTGTTTTCATACCGCAGGGGGAAAAACAAAAGGGAATAAAAGGTAGCCACGAAAAAACAGGTACTACTTCCTGTATCGGAAATTTATGGCTTTTAATACACATGAAGCTACAGCACATAGCCTAGGTATAACATTAATTGAGAATACTCGCTGAACAGCGACGGAATATTTGTAGCGTTTGCATTAAATGCAGATCCTTTCTGGCGATCGGCTATATTTATACGATGTTATATAGGCTACTTATTCGTTCTCGCGTAGGCTATATATCACATTTTAACAGTTTTTCTTAAAAGTGTCAAGTCCGCAGCTACATGTAGCAATATAGGCTACTTAGTCGCACGTTTATACAGCTAAACGATTCTGAACATAAACGATATGTGACGTTCATCCACATAGTAAGACGCTATAAGCATCTTTATTTCTAGCGTGTTAATAATCATGCTAATAAGCACCACCATGAACAATATCATATCAACAATTACAAGAGAGACAGTTGATAAAAACAACGATATAACACGATAGCCTACACTTTTTTACTATAAATAACTAGGCTATAATAATAATAGTAATAATAATAATAATCATAATAGGTTAATAACGCAAGTAGGCTAGATGATCGTTTATTTCTGGGTAGCCTACGTTTATAGATGATTAATTTAACGTGATAAACCAGACGCATGCAGTTATTTTTATTGCTTTAGCTATTTACAAGGCAGACAATAACCAATAGGCTAAATATAGAAGGTCTATTATCAGAAATGTCCGCATACAAACTTCTCGCATAAGTGGAGGAAATATAATATTTGTAGAGGATGGAGAGTAGGCCTATATCTGTTATAAGAATGTAGAGAAAACAAAGAGCTCCCAACACAAAATAAGGACTTTATATACCAGAATAGCACTAGTTAAGGCCCCTAGTATTTTTTAAGAAATAGATCTACAGTGCAAGATAGTTTTAAAATAAATAATAATAAGTAAAATCAATCGTATTAAGGACGCAAGAATAACCTCGCGAATAACGGCATCAATTAGTTGCTTTATATTTACGGTTGAAGTTTCTCTAGTAATGGAAGGGGTGATATGTGTGTATTTGTGCTGGGGACGTTGCAGGGGGGTTGACTGAACAACAGACACACGCATTCACATGTGCAAACAAATCGTACACACAGACACACGCAAACAAATAAACAAACAAGCGTACTGGATTCCCACAAGGTGGAATTTTAATAATAAACTCAGGCCTGCCTATAAACATATAGTTTCATAAAAACATTCAAATCAATCAAACTTATTTAACCAAATTCAGCCTATCACAGAAACATAAATAACAATAAAAAAAAACATAAAATTATCTATTTTTTTTTTCAAACTGTTATTATTATTTATGTTGTGTTTGTTTTGCATTATTAAATAACCCTTTATTTTATATAGAAGTGACCAAATGCATTAACCCACACCAATATGCGATAGCCTATAGCCTATGCGATATTATTTCATTTCAAAATTTAGTCAGATATTTTATGGAGAACATACCTAAGGATTACTTGTCGACATTAACTGTTTGATGCATAGGATAATATTTGTTGCACTGCACACATTTTTATTGGAATCATACATTAAACCTGATATCCAACAAAAACATAAAACTCTGGCACAAGTTGCACAGTCGGCTATAATAATTATAAATATGACATCAGTGACTGCATATATTTCAGACCATTTGTATCAACGCACATCCCACATGTTGCTTTTAATGTACTTCGATAAAGTTATTAACCCTTCAAAGCCGAAGAGAAAATAACAGTTTGAGCGGGTGAGGCTGCATGTGACTCGATCATATTAGGTTGTTTTTATAAATGACACATGTTTGTAGGCCACCTTCAGCAAACAATATGTTAATGTCTCTTCGTCACTGTCTGACTGCAACTAAAGTGCACCATAGGCGCACAAATCAAACTGATTAGAAATAGGTATGCGGATAATGCACAAGTTTTCATACTTTCCTTATTTGATTACAGTTGTCCACACATTTTCCTTTAAGTAAGTGCATTTTGCCCGTTTTCACTATTGATAGCTATATTGTTTTTTAGCCCATATCAAACATGAGCTTTCGCAGCATTGCAAAGTTCATTTTGGTTTGCGACGGGCCGTTAAAAACATGTAGGCTACAAGCCTGAGTAATATTATCATCCGGTTAATTACATAAATATGGCACATTATTATATGTGATGTAGCCTATTGTGTTTGATAAATTGTAATAAATAGCCTATTAATCGGCAAATTTTATTGTTGTTTTTTTTATTAAGCCCTGATCATAGTATGTCAAAACTATGGCCACGTCTTGTGCTAACGAACTTTAAAGTAAACGAGAGGGGGGTTAATTTGAATATTTATTTATTTATTTATTATTTCAATATTTGCATTGAACTAACATGAATGCATAGCCTACTGAGGCTACGCCTGCAACAATAGGCTATAGGCTAAAGTTAAATGTTGATGAGTATGAAGACAGTGTTTGATATTTTCTGAAATGTTTAATGAAATTATTTCAAATAAATAATGTCCATTAATATATTTATTTAGACTATAACACCATCTCCATCTTTTACAGCAGTAGCCTACGGTTGTGTTGATGATAGTAGGTTAAAGTTTTCCACAGTTATGTGGTCTCGTCCTAAAATGATTGAAATGTTCATGAGCACGTCGCTTAAATAAACACAGTTGTCACTTGCCTTAACAAACATACGCCTGTGTTGAAATGAGA
Source organism: Sinocyclocheilus anshuiensis (assembly GCF_001515605.1). Lineage (NCBI taxonomy): Eukaryota > Metazoa > Chordata > Actinopteri > Cypriniformes > Cyprinidae > Sinocyclocheilus > Sinocyclocheilus anshuiensis. The sequence goes on from NW_015544247.1 coordinate 1,402,302, forward strand.
ACTGAAACAGGGAGGTGATCCTGCACAAAGTCAAACCCGTCTTTTGGCGCTTGTCTTTATTAGAGTGCCCTCTAGCGGCGAGGGAAAATTACAGCACATTTTCTCTTTTGCGCTTCTTGGGTAAACTCGCTATTTTTTCCATTATATATATATATATATATAAATAA
>NW_015544247.1:1402608-1476869 GCF_001515605.1 Sinocyclocheilus anshuiensis
ATTAGTATTTGGTTTTCCAACAGGCTACTAAATAATTTAACAAATTCACAGGGTCGAAATGACACAACTCATGCAAAAATGTATCTCATAGATCCAGCTAGAGAATGATTCAAAGTAAAAATGATTCTTCTCTTTGTAAAGACAAATAAATAGGTAAACAGATCAATTTAAGCCATAGTCTACTTTTAGGCCTAATTTCCTCTTCAATCCTGTCTTAACTAAAATCTTGAGTTGAATGAAATTTTAAAAACAAAACTCGTAAATGCATTTTTTTTTTTTTTGCAGTGTTGTAGCCTACTATAGGCTATTTCTTTGATCGAGATATCATTTTGCTGCATCGTGTTGCTAGAACAACAATATAAATATATAAATAAAAACAATGCGAGATGTATTTATTCATAATATGCTAGTGTTCTTGCCAAAGACGACCACAAAATTAAGGTCACACATTAAGGTTTCACTGACAAAAAAAAAAAAAAAGACAAACAAAAAAGAAATCGAAATCGTGAAATGAAATCGTGCATAATCATTATCATTCTGTTTATACATTATTGTTGTGCGACACATACATCATAACTAAAATAATAGCTAATGATAGACTAATAATAATACATTTTATGTTACAAAAAGATAGTTAAAAGTTGTACATATCTGGTAATAGTAGTGAGAATTATGTATATATATCTTTTTTTGCCTTTTACTGTTTATACAATTAAAAAAAAACTTGTTTCTGAATTAGCCCTAAAATGATCAAATGTTTATAAACTCGAACACGGTGGCTTTTTGTGGTAGATCTTCTCAAGGACGGAGAACAATCGTTTTTCAGTCTGTTGCGCCATCATGTGGTAGGTAACTAACCGCATAATTGAGTTATTACGAGGAGCGTCTTACGACACTGTCAAATTACTTTATATGATCTGATTGTACATAGGTTGCAATATGCAAAAGTGCGATCAAAAGTTTTTGATAAATTAATGACGGAGCACAGATAATACTATCAGAGTTCAGGTTTTTTTTTTAGATAATGTAATAATTGTAGACCTGTTAATACAGTAAGCACTGCTTTACCTTGCTTTTTGTTCTTATTAATTTTATAACAAAGACACATACAGCAATTATTGATGACAGTAATATTTTATTGTTTACTCAGGTTTAAATGGCAATAATCATGATACCTTTTGTTCCATTTTACCCACTTCTCAACCCACCCTACACAGCATACATCTTCATCAGCACTAGAATCTTTAAATATAATACAATCAGAAGCAAGCACATTCTTTTTATTCATATAACAAAAATATATACTTATTTATGAGAGAAAAAAAACTCCTGATCTGATGGATTTTAGTTTTTAACATTAGCGTTTTAACATTTAACAGTATTTGTGAAACATTTATTTAGTGTCTGTCTTGGAATTCTATACACACAATTATTTATGTGGTATCATTGCACGTCTGTAATCACAAAAAAAGTTATTGATTCCACTAAACATCGATTCTATCAAATAATAACAATAATGTATAATATTAGATTCAAATATAAATAGCCTTTAAAAGAAGTACATTTTCAACTACTGCCACATCAAGGCAGAGAAGGTCAAATCTGTTATGTAAAAATCATTTTTTGAAAAATTTCATTAAGGCGCTCCTGTTTTTGGACTTGTCCTTGGCTCCATTCTCAGCCTGGTTTTGTGGTGGAGGAGGTGGGGCGAATGGTGGGGGTTGGTTCCTCTGTAGACTTCTTACAATTTGGGTCACACTTACTGAAGAGAGAAAAAAAGTTTTTTATTTTTATTATGATTCAGACAAACCAGTGACCATCTGATAAGAGATAAATAAACCTTTATCCATCACAATAACATTAAAAAGTCATTTTCATTTTGATTGACCACCTTGTTGCATTTGAAAGTCATTTATGATCACAGTCCAAGCCTTGATACTAGAGACTAATTAATTACCCTTCAGTAATTAGATTTTACAGCCACATTTTGAGATGCATGACTCATAGCAGGTATGGGATCTCACCTGAGTCTTGGCTCTCTCCTCCTTCAGGATAGCGGTGTTTGTTGTAATAAGTGTGGGGAGGTTTAGGTGGTGGCTCTCTCTCTGTCTCACAGCTCTCTGTGGAGTCTTCTGTTAATACAACTCCACAGTAAGTGTTAAGCAGAAGCACACACATTGGCACACATAAACGCACAGAAGTACTCAGGCTCTGTTTTTTCTCTCACCCTTTTCCTGGTTCGACTTTGTGGTGGAATCTTGTGTGTCAGATGTGTCGGCTGGCACAGACTCACACTGCACTGTGCTTTCTCTACTTGCTTCTGTGTTAATTCTGTGTGGGGACAAACATGACAATGATATGAGCATGCGAGAAAACCTAGCTGTCCAATAATCTGATTTATTCAGGAACTGATAATATGTAAATGGGTCAAAGACAAATAATGTGATAAAGAAACAAAGTAGTTTAAGAATTATTTAAGTGAAAAACCAAGAAGTCAATAAAAGTTTCAGTTTAAAGAATTAATATTGTCCAGCTATTAAAAGTGAATATATTTTCCATACACTTTTAAGAATATGTGAGTGTGCACATCTCAATCAAATAATTACTAATTCACAAATATTACATTTTTGGGTTAGAATCATGAGACATTTTACAATCTGAAGTAACCTTGCCTTGTCATAAAAAGGTAATATTATTTTATAAGCGACTTACTGACCTTGACATACTGTCATGGGGGCTTGCAAAACTCCTCTACGATATAATTTCCTGTTTTTTTTTTTAAATGTTTATATACATTGGTTGCATCACTGAGTTGTATTTTTTTCCCCCCAAATATTAATAAGCAGAAAAGCAGTTTTGATAATGCGAACACCACTGTTCATAGTAGGGTTAGTACAATTTTATTTTGTTATTAATAAAATGAATAATTTACATACGCTAATATACTAAAAGTGACAGTAAAGATATTTGAAATGTTACAAAAGATTTGTATTTCAAATCAAAGAATCCTGAAAAGAAATGTTTGTTGAGCAGCAAATCAGACAATGTTTTTAGAAGGAACATGTGACACTGAAGACTGGATTATACATTACTGTATTATGGATTATATACATACTGTAATTATTTAAATTATAATTATATTTCACAATATGTACATTCTACTGTAATTATGATCAAATAAATTGCCACCTTGGTAAGCTGGTAAGCATAAGAGGCATCTTTCATAAACATTAAAAAATTGCACACTTTTGAATGGTAGTATGTGTATGTATATATATTTTTGTTGTTCATCATTATTGTAGTTGTCAGTCATTATTGTTGTTTATATAATTTTACCCAAGACTTTCTGAGGACACCGTTGAATTTGTGCAGTTCTGAAGCTCCTTCAACCACTTTTGCTGTTCTTCTTGAGAAGAGGCGGCAAACAGATAGTGACTGCCATCACTCAACCTAAACCAGAGAGTCAAACAGATTATAGATTTGTTTTCATCTGACACGTGAGCAGATGTTCCTTTCACAATGGCAGGTGGTGTGAATCAGAACTCACATGATTTTGAATGTGTTCTCCTTTCTCCTGTAGTACGGAATGTCTTTACAGACTGCTTCAGCCAATGTAATCGGTGGCCAGCGTGTACAGTTCTGTAAATGACATGGATTAAAGAGAAAGTCCACAAAGTCGACCACAAAAACATCTCCTTGAATTGATATAATTATTGTCATCATGTGGTGGACTCACAGATGCAGGGTTGTCTGCAAAAATAATTGCCTTGCCTGTCTGGATATATAGTTAATTAATAATAAACATAGCTCTCACTGAGTCCCTCTTTCACTAGCGTGTCTAGCCAAGTGTGTGTGACTCCATGTTGTGTGTGTAGACTCATACCTCACTGGCAGCATCTTGGTCTTTAAACAGATTGAGTGTCTCCTCTTCCAGTAGTGCATAGACTGTTTCCCAGTGATCCAAGCCCTGATCCAAACCAACAGATCAATGTTACACCATTAAGTGCTCTTACAGAAACAAAACCACACTATAAACAAAGAAGTGGAGCTAAGGATGTCAGAGAAAGCTTTTTAATCAATATCACCATTGGTGTTGGTTGGAAAGCTTACTTTATTTCGTCCTTGCTTCAGTTTAATCTCCAAGGTACCCTCCATTTTGGCATGTCCTGCTCTGATCTAAAAAAGTACACTAATTACGGACCAAAAAAAAGGTGGAATCTAAAAAGAAAAGCACTTAAATAGCATTTACCTTGGTGGCAACAGTCATCCCTATTGGAGATTCAGTAGAAGTGGATGTTTGTACTTCTGGGTCTGAAAGGGGAGATGACTGAGGTTTTTCTGGTGGGGTGGATGAAAGAAGGCTTTTATCCGCTGAGGTTTGGTTGTCCACCATTTCTTCATCTTTAGAGGGTGGCTCAGGGGGTTTTGACGTAGGAGGACCCAGCATCTCTTTATCAGGGGCTGATGGTTTCAGACACCTAGGAGTTATCTTTGGTTTAGTAATGACTTCGACGGAGGGTTCGGTCTGTCTCGGAGTATCGACCTCATCTTCAGATGTGGTATGGTCAATCTTGGGGGCATTGTGTAAATAATGGAGTCTGTAAACAGCACTGGAAATTTCTGAGGATGATTCTGGGCTGTCTAGAACAGAGGTGGATGGTTTGTTGGTGGCAGTTACGATATCACTGTCACTGCTGCTGTTTCTCCTGAGGCCTGATGCCACTCTTGACACCACAGAGGATTCATTTTTACCGCTGCTGCTTCTCGGTGGGACGGCAGACCTGGCTGTAGGGACTCGGGAGGGTGTGGATGACTTATCGCTCTTGCCACTGCTGTTCCTTAGGACAGGACTGGTCAGCGAGGGACGTGGAGGCAAAGCTGGTTGCTCAGATGGCTTTCGCTTTAGGGAAGTTACACGAACGGGCTTGTCCCTACTGCCACCGCTCTGAATTTCCTTGATTTTCTTTTCCCTCTGGGACACCAAAGAAAGAGCAGAGAAATTACAAAAAGGTGAATCAAAACTGATAAATGTGGATGTTTCTATCCTTTGTCCTGTTTTTGAAACACTTTTGCAAATATGCAGTTAAAAATCGAGAGTAATGCTAGTATGAGTGAGCTATTTTATACTTTTACCTGTATTCGTCTGGCTTGAAGGGCATTAAATCTCTCACTCTGAGCTTGAATCATGGCCTCCAGATCCTCCTGCTTCTTCATCAACTCCAGAACATCTGAAACGGAGTCCTGTCCACAAATTCAGTACAGTTAGATTTGATGAAGCTGTTTTTGAAGCGAAAGGGAGTCATATGCTGCCTACATATATGTAAACATTTTCCCCAAAATTTTCCCACCCCATAGTCCTCTGCTTTGAGCGTGCTCTCATAGGTGTTGAGCCAGTGCTCGGCCTGCTCCAGCTCTCTCTGCAGCTGCTGCAGTTCAAGGTCTTCCTGATATTGAGCTCTCCTTTCGGCCCAGGCTTCCAGCACTCGCTCTTCCAGGTCCTGGAGCTCAGTTAGACGGTCCTCCAGCTGCACATACATATAGTGACTTCACATACTTTTTACAGGCTTATTTTCATCTGCTTTGACCAGCATAATGCTTTTATAAGAAGGTTCACAATGAACACTGTACATGTCAAATCACGTTTTGTTGTTAACTAAACGTTGCTTGCTTTGAGCCTTTTCTTAACCTACCTGAATACGTTTTTAAAGCATCTCAGACTTTTCATTTAAACTCTGAACCCCCTGAAATGTGCACATGGACTCAGGGCAAAATCAGGGCAAAAGTTGTGTATTGTATTCCAGCCTTTAGGCGTGACTGTCATACCTCGTGACTCATGAAGTTCCCCTCTTCCATCAGTCGTCTCCCTTCGTTTTGAACCATTTCTGATTTGTATAATTGCCTGTCAATCTGTGTGCGGTACTCTTCGTGTCTTTTAATGAGCTGCTCCAAGTCTTTAACCTCACCTCCAACACCCTCCCCTGTCATTAGAGACAGTGTCTCCTTAAGCCAGCCCCTAAGACACAATCAACAACATCAATGTAAACAGCAGGACAACACATGGAAAACAGCGAGAGAGAGAGAGAGAGAAAGAAAACATTGCATACATCAGCTCTCTCCATTCAGTCAGATATCTCTGAACAGCCTCTGCCTGTTGGAGTCTTTGTCTGCGCTGGTTGGCCTTTTCCAGCAGGCTCCTCCAGATCTCCTCCACCTCCTGCAGCCTCTTGCTCAAACTGTCCCTCACTCGAGGACACTTGCGGACCAGTGCTTTGCCTTCCTTTTTTCGACGAGACACGCCTTCTTCTATCACTGCAAGGTCTCTCTGATGAAACAGAGATGGTTGTACTATTTTAAAAATCCACCTGTGGTAGTTTAAATGTTTTCAATTGAACATTAGGCTGATAGCAACAAGTGCGTATGAATATTGGGTACCTCCAAGCCTTCATGTTGGCGGATGAGAGCTTGGACACTCAGCAGGTCATTCTCCTGCTCCTCAGAGTCCAGAGCCACCTCTTTCTCATTCATCCAGCTCCTAAGCTCATCCAAGTCATGGTCAAACTGGTGAACCTCTCGAGCGGAACGCAGGTTCTGTCAAAACATTTCCTTTTAACTCCCAGAAGTGACTCAATTTGCAATATCACTGCCTTAGAAGAGTCGCTGTTGTTATATATTTTTTAATATTACCTCTGCTCTTGCTTTCATAGCCTTGTTTAAATCCTCCCAGAGCTTGAGTAGATCTCTCTCTTTCTGCTGTGCCTCTGATGACTGCACTGTCTCCTTCAGCTTTTGGACTGTACTCAGCTTATTCTGGCCCAGACTGCCGACCTCTTCTGCAAAATCCTCAAACTTCTTCTGCAGTGCCTAACAAGAGCACACGTTGATTTAAAAACAATTCTGATGATTAAAATAGTTCTTACAGCTAAGAAGGTTGTAAAGTCTGACAAGTGCAAAGTATCTTTTTATAAGTTACCATGATAGAGTTACAGTATATGAATGTAGTATGACTTCTAATCCAAAGTCATTTACAATTAATATATGGAAAAAACGCAAATACATCAAGAATATATTCATCATAAAACTGTATAGTGTTTCTACTCTCTATTTTTGAGCCAATCTTACCTCCACCCCTTCCAGATCTTGTCCAAAGTCATCAGACTCTGCTGTGGTTTTGCGAGAAAGTAGCCAGTTCTGTAGGTCTTTGGCTTCTCTCTCAAATACGTAGAGATTGTACTGATTCTCCAACTCTGTGCGACGTTGAGCAGACAGTTGCAGTAGTTTCTCAAACCCACCATGCATATCTTCAAGGCTCTTACTCACTAAATGACTGCAAAGACACATTATAAATTCAAAACATTATTATTTGAGGTTTTCAACTTCAAAGGTACCATTCAAAAGTTTGGGGTCGGTAAGGTTTTTTTTTTGTAAAGAAATTAATACTTTTATTCAGCAAGGATGGAATAAATTGATCAGAAGTGACAGTAAAGATATTTTTAATGTTATAAAATAATTCTATTTAAAACAGATGCAGTTTATTTGAACTTTCTATTAACCAAAGGATCCTAAAAAAACAGTATCACTGTTTCTACCAACATATTAGACAGCACAACTGTTTTCAACATTGATAATACTGAGAGGAGTTTCTTGATCACCAAATCAGCAAATCTGCTGACATCACTGATAGCAAAGCTATTACAAAAATCAGCAATTAGCTCAATTAATCAATGCTATCATGACTCAATAACTGCACCTGTTGGAATGTTGGGACTTTTCTAGATCAGTGCCAGTTTTCAGGAGTGCTTCTACTTTTCCACACTGGCTTTCCAACTCCAGGTCAACTGTGTCTAGTTTCCTGAGGAAAGCTTCAGTGGCCTCCTCACTCTTTCCATAGTCCTTGGACTCTAATACAGGCCTCTGCTCCTCCATCCATTGCTCCAGTTGGGAAACCTGGGTCATTATGAAGACACATCAGACATCAGATTTAATCATATGTATATGAATCACATTACAGTGTGAACGGGTAACACACCTCTGAGAGAAAGGTCTGGATTTTCAGTGCTTGTTGAAGCTGGCGATCCTTATTCGCTGACTCTTTCTTCAAAGTGTCAAAGTTCTTCTTCAACTCAGCAAGTTTTTCACTGATCTCACGTGATGCAAAGTGTCGTCCTCGCACCAGGTTCTGTCCTGCCTCCTGCACAGCCATTATTAGAGGGGTTCGGCTCTCAATTTCCTGCATCATAACCTATAAGAAAAGATATCGGTTTATCAGAAATGGCTCTTTGTGCTTGCTGACGAGTCTTGTAACAAAACAAAACATCAGTTTATTAAAGCAGAGCAGAATAAAAATCTACCAGGGTTTTGAAGCACCAGTTTAAACATGCATACAGTAAGTATTCCTGGACCAGACTAACCAGATGTTTTTTGACTATGGCTTGTATACTCTGCAGGGAGGTGCCCCAGTCTTTTGTGGCTGTGGCCTGCAGCTTGTCCTGAATCCACAGCAGCTCATCCTCTAAGTCCCTGTAGAACTGGAACAGCAGCTGCCATGACTCCAGAGTTTCCCTGCGGGCCTGAAGCGGCTCAGCCAGCCCATTATACCTGAGAGAAATTATTAAATGTCAGTGTTTTCCACTCAGTCTGTCAATCAGATGAAAAAAAAACATAATACCACATGCTATGGGATTACATGTAGTATGACACAGCAATTATGTGGTGTTTTAGATCATTCGACTGACATTTCAAAACTCGTGAATAATGGCCACATTAATATTTAATCTTGGAACGTCAGTATTGCTCACTTGTAAATAGCGCTTATCAAATAATCCATGTACATAAGAGCTTATCAAATCATTTACTTTCTTCATTATCAGTTTTCGTGCCCACAGGATTTTGACTATGGACTTCTACCACATTTAAACGTCATTCAAATCCATGTGAAGGACTCACTAAACTTTCTACAGTAGAATGAAATTGGGGCTGAACAAAAACGTACCTGTTGACCACCTTCCAAACCCTCTGCTGTATATTTTCTGCAAGGAAGTTGCCTTGAGAGCTGAAGTCTTTGGCTGTGTCCACCAGCCCCTGGACTTTCTCCATGTGTGCATCTACCATTTCCTCCAGACCCTGCAGGGCCTTAAGCAGCCTACTAACTGAGGCCAGGTCATTACCGTAGTCCTTATTCGCCACTTCTATCTCTACTGTCCCAAGCCACTCCTCGATGTCATCCAAAGAGCGCTGGAACTGCAATGCCTAGAGGAAAACCACATTATCCAAGATGATATTTCAGACCGGCATTAGTAAATCTGAATTGGCTTTGTCTGAAAGTCATGAAGATATGTTGGTGTATCTATTATTCATTGTCAGGGAACAATGTGTAAGCAGCACCTCTACATAATATCATGTAGATTCAGGAAAAAATCAGTTTCAGTGTGCACACTTATGCCTTGAGCTTGAGTTTTAGCATGCTGTACCTGATATGCTTGCTGTAGGCGTAACTTCTTTTCCTTGCAGTTGCTTAAAAGCTGGTCCCAGCTGTCATCAACGTCCTTTATTCGTGGTTTTATCTTGCCTTTAGCAGGATGACTGGAAGCTAGCATATTATCACCCTCCTGAGGAAAAAATTCATGTTTTAGCTGTTGATGCTCCTTTAAGTCTGAATTATACACATACAAAAAGATTAAGAGATATTCAGACATTCTTTAAGAGTCCAATGCCGTACTTTTATGAAGGTCTGCACTCTGTTGCGGTTGGCCAGTATCTCTGCCTCAAAGCTCTGTTGTTTTAGTAGCTTAGCCTGCAGGTTAATAGGATCTCTCCAGCTCTCATCAACAGCCACAGAGTTCTTCTCATTCAACCATGAAGAAACCTTTACAAATGAGAAATTGACTTTGTAAAAGAGCTACTGATGTGTAAAATCAAACTACGTACAATTTATTTTCCACATTCAGCAGGAGCTGTTCACTTCACACACCTCATAGCTTCCTTCCAGGAATTTCTGCAGCTGTAGAGATTCTTCCAATGCTTTTCGTCTGGCTTTGCTCATTTCCAGTACTTTGTCCTTCCTTTAAGAAAGGAATTTTACTTGAACAGTACATTTAATATTTCTGATCTATAGACCTTTGTGAAAAAGAAGTGTGCTTAATTGTATCGAATGTGCGCTTGAAGTGTACTTCAAATCTTAAAAGTGCATTTGTACTTGCAGATAATATATTGATGAAATAAAAGGCCATTTTGTAATAATATGATAAATAAAAGTTGCACTTCGTGATAATGTCAAATGAAAGGTTTTACTTCAAAGTATATTTTAAATAATTATGTTTTAAAAATCTTTTGTCATGTTTTAAAGAAGTACACTTATTTTGATGTTGACTTAGGCACATGTAAAGTACTTAATATTTTAACTGTACTCTGTTATTTAATATTATATTTAAAGTGATATATTTTAAATATATTTTAAATGTGCTAAATCGAAGCTTCATCATTGAAAATGTGTAATTACAAATATATTTAAATACATGATATACAATAGAAATGATGTTAAAGTATATTTTAGTTCACCATAAGTGCTTGTCAGCACACTTGTCAGTACACTTCAACAATATTTCAAAGACATCAGAATTAATTATGAAATTACATATATAGATATGTATACGTAATATGTCATTTTTATTATATGCGATTTATATGATATGTAATTTCATGATATGTCCTACTTAAGTGGGTTTTCTTGGCTTACTACATACCTGAGCAGAATAGCTTTAATCTTCTTCTTGATGTTGTCAGAGTCATAGTGCTGTGCCTGTATGAGCTGCTGAGCATATCTGTCAACCTCTGCCACCTGCCCCATCTGAGCTTCTAGAGAGTTCTCAAACAAAGCGTGCTTCCTCTGAAGAGCCTCCACCTCTGACACTGAACCCTGCAATGACCGTGTGAAACACCTTTCAGCATCCATTTTCAAAGTTACAGAGAAGAAAACAACCAAGGGCATTTAAATGAGGTCAAAGAAATTGATCTCTTACCCCAAGATCTTCGTTGATCAAGAAAGCCTCCCTGTTACTCATCCAGCTCTCAGTCTGGTCAGCATAGCCCAGGAATATCTGCAACCAATCAATATCTCATTATGCTTCACATAATACCTCACAGAATAAACAGAACCTCAATGAAGCAAAACCACCTGCTGTTATCTTAAGTCACCTGGAGCTTCAGAGCTTGATCCAGAGTTTTCTTTCGGTCCTCCCAAGCTTGAGCAAGCTTAGTTTTGGCGTCCTCCAGCTTGCGTAGGGCTTCTTTAATCTCTGCTGAATCGCTGTGTCCAGACTTCACAAGATTTTGTCCAAAACTCTTAACCGAATCTATGCGTTCACTGCGAGCATCAATCTCAGCCTGCAATCATTAAATGTTGATATAACACATGTCTGGTATCATATAACATTACAGTACGTCATCGTATGTAAAACATTATAAATTACTGTATAATTCACTGTATTAAAAGTCACTGTAAATGAATTAATTTTAGCATTGTATTTTCTGACAGAAGAAGATAAGAACATACAAAACAACAGCAATCTGACTAAAAAAAGTTGACATGGGAAAATTATCATGGTCACATGAACTGAGAAACTGAATAATTTAATAATGTATATATATTTCAATACCTTCCAGTTCTGGTGCTCTAGTATGAAACTCTCAGCTTCAGTCTTATTCTTAGGCAAGCCTTTCTTCACCATCTCGGCACTTTGCTTCAGGGTCCAGTCCAACAGGAGGCGCTGGTTAGCTTTAAACAGCTGCAGCTGATGAGACTCTTGCAATCGTTCCTTCCTACCAAAACAATATTCAATTTATTTTCTCATTTAATGTATATTTTAAATACATTTCACCATGTTACACTATTCAATCATAATATTATTATTATAATTATTACAATAAATGAAGAATATAGCAACTAATGGTTGCATGCATACCTTCGTTTGATTTCCTTGTCTAGCTTCACTAAGGCAATGTTGACCTCTTCCTGCTTCTTACTAAGTTTGTCAGCCAGATCACAGTGTCTCCTTAACCGATCTTTAGTCTCCTTCTCCAGGGCCTGGTTTTACAAATTAAGCAATTATGTTCTTTGTAACCCTTCTTGTAAGCAGACTATCTTTAGTGAGTTTCACAAACCCTCACTCTACAGCATATAATGCACCATGAATGGTTTATTTAAAGGCTTTTGTACGTACAGCAGTTACTAAACAGGAAGGTGCTGAGAGATTTTCTAAAAAGCCTTTAACCACAAAGCAAGCACACACAATAGATACTGTATAGGACGTGCTACCCACAGTGCACTGATTAATATGGATGAATGTGTTCTTTGTATAACAGCTGTCCAGTCTACTCACAGTGCCTCTCTCTTGGATGACTCTGGCCTCCCTCTCCATCTCCTCATGCCTGCGAATAAGGTTTTCCACACTCTCCACATCCACTCCACAGCCCTGTCCCTGGAGCAACAGCATCTGTGACCGAAAAATTAAATCTTTAATTAAGCATATGTCATTAGGAATATATCATTAAATATATTTAAAATATTGTTATATTGAAAATGTATGTGTAAAATACATTTCAATTTTCTCTCATATTATGTTCAAAGCCAAAGTTGGGTTCAGATTCAAAAACATGTAATCTGATTTCTCTCACTTTCTCTCCAGCTCTGTCCCGGACTTCTTCTAGCTCTCGAATCAAGGCGTGGATCTCTAGCGCTGCCTCCAGCTTCCGCTTATAGCTGCTCAGGTTGCCATGAAAATTACTCCATCTGTTGGGAAGGTGACAAGAAAGTCAAAGCAAACAACAATATGCTAGATATATAACAGAGGATGAGTGTATTTTCTTAAATGAACATGGATCTCAGTTGAAAGGAGGATGTACCGTTCATTGAGCTGCTGCCTACGCTTTCTCACAGTCGCCAGCTCATCACTGTTCTGTCTCTCTAGCCGGGCTGCCAGAGTGTTGATTGTCTTGATGTGAGCATCATCAACAGTCACATCCTAAGGGATGAAAACTACTTAGTGAAAGAATGTTACTGCACTAAGCAATATGCTGTATACTGCTGTTACATAACACAAAACCTACAGTATGTAGTTAAATCAATATGTAGTTTTTCTTTGTAAGGTTCATATTTTCCCAACACCAGACTTACTCCAGAACCTGAGCCTCTGAATTCACTGAGCTTCTTTAGCAGCTGCTGACCATGTTCATAATCCTCCCCAACATCACCAACATTTATCATCACTTCCTACACAGAAAAGAAACCGAGGTCAGTGAAACCAAGCATTAATTCAGGGTATACCAGTACTTTACATCAAGGCATGTTTTCAGCATTTTGTTATGGAATGGCCTCATTTATTTACCTTTTGTCTAATCCAAACTTCAACCTGTTCCACTTTCTGCAGGAACTCAAGAAAATCACGGTTATCCTCAAGAACTTTTCCACGGGCCGCAACCGCTTGCTTCAGATCCTCCCAATGAGTGATCAGCGCAGAGACGGTCTGCTTTATCTCCTTCGATTTTGGGTGACGCAAGGTCACCAGCTCATTTCCAGCCTTTTGATAAGTATGTGACAAACTATGTTAAATATATTTATACTGACCAAAAGAAGAACAAATAAATATAGGATTATCTCTGACTACTGAGCCAACTTGTGACTTGGGTACAGCGACTTACCTGCTGGACAGATTCAATGATATTTCCATGGGCCAGAATCTCTGCTTCAAACACCTGATGCTTCTGCAATATCTTCATTTTAGTCTGAAGATCGCTCATGTCTATTTTGGAGTCTTGTGTTTTATTCATACAGTCTGTGATCCATTCCTCTTGCTAAAATACAAATAAATATCACAAACCAACCAAATAATTTGTTTGTTTCTCTTTGTTTAAGATCACCTGGACCGGAAATTACAAGTACTGTACCTCTGACACATCTCGGTTGAAAATACAGAGAAGCTTTGAGATCTCAAGATCCTCTCTGCGTTTATCCGACAGATCTTTGATGTGTTCCCTTCTCTCCTGGAGAGCTTTCAGTTTGTTCTTAATGTTGCTGCTTTTTTCTCGGTTCAAACCTTCTGTCCTTAAGCGTTCTGCTGACTCCTGAAGAGCCACCATCTACATGACATGATAAGATATTCATTCATCTATAAAATGTCACGTGTTTGATGCTTCAGGCCACACTGTAGGCTGAAGACCAACCCACCTTGTCTTCCTGAGAATTAAGAAGTTTTTCAAAGGCTTCATGGCGTTTGATCAAAGTTTCTACATCATCCACTGTTGTTCCCAAATCACTGTTCTTCAACTGGATCTGCAAAGAAACAGATGTTGCTAGCCTTAACATTATGAATGTCTAACTACAAACTTGATTCTGAAATGCTTGTCAACTATGTAATACTATATGGATATTTATTTAAGCGGTCACCAGACCAGATATTTCTTACACGTTGAAATGTAAATCAAAGTAGCTCCTGGTAGTTTATAGGAGCACTGACCTCTTGGGAGTTAGTGATCTTTTCCATGTACTCAGTGTCTCTATAAAACACCTGCTCCAGATATGTGCTCTCCAGCCATTTCTGCTTGGACTGCCAGTTATCAGAAAGCTTCTCCTTCTCTTCTTGCAGAGCTTTGAGTTTCTCCTGGATCTGATGGCCACACAGGATGTATTTGTTATGTATTTAGAGTTTATATTTATGTCAATTTAATAAACAGTTTGTATTGTAGTTTAAATCGGACAAATTTGAGTTTCTCACCTCTTTACCATTAGATGTGTCATGCTCTAGCAGGTCCTGGCCCATGGATTCAGCCTGAGCATATGTCTCCTCACGTGCCACAATCTCAGCCCATAGCTGCTGGTGCTGAAACAACTGCAAATCGCAGGTGGCAACATCTCGGATGGATTCCTCTGCCTTCATCCCACTCAGCACCTGCGAGCACCAGAGGGAGTAGTCCTGTGCCTGGAGAACAAAGCAATACAAATGTATTAAAAATTAGTTTCAACCAATATTTTGGAATATTTTGGAATTTTCCAACAAATCAAAAGAAGGAGTTTAAAATCTTGATGTTAAAAACATATGTCAAAGTACTATGAACTGGGTGTAGCGTACTGTGTTAAGGAACATGTAGTGGTCCTTAGCTGACCGCAGCTCCTCCTCCCTGTGCTCCATGTGCATTCGGAGACTTTCCCAGCTCTCCACCACCTCCCGCTGCAGCTCCTGCAACCCCACTCTCAGCTCAGGAGAGCACATGTCCAGAATGGTGTCAGTTCCATCCAACAGCTCCTGCAGCTATAAAAGAAATCAAAAAGTTTTAACAGCCTGAGAATGAGTTTGTAATTTATTTACTTTTTTGCTGCACTAATTGTTTCTTAAACCCTTTACTTGTTAAGGTTATCTCTATTTTCTTATCTTAAAATAACTTATGTATGTTTTTAAGTTTTCTTATATTGATTAAGCTTATGTATGCTGTTGATTGTTTTGTAAACCTGCTGTGGGTGTAGGGGACTGGTTGAGCATGTCTTTTGTTTTGTATATTTGTGTGTGTACATGTTTTGTACAGTTGTTTTGTTTATGTTGTTGTAATATTTTGTTTTTGTGTTTTAGGACCCCCTTGAAAATGAGATGTTACATCTCAAGGGGCTATCCTTTAAATACATTTAAAGTAATTATTTCAAAAAAATCCTTACATTTATAATTTTTTTAAGTTATAACTAAATCACATAAACTCTCATATGCTGTCGACCAATCAGACGACAGGGCGGGAAAAGGTTCAAGGGCAAGGCTTGAAGGAAAGGTGCAAAGAGGAGCAGAGTGATATAGGAGTGGGGACAAATACGGGGAAAAGAATTCGTCAATTATAGTATTTCAGGATTTTGGACAATGGAGAGATGTCACCGAGTCAGGTAAATAGTTAATTGTTTTCCAGCACTTAGCGCCACAGACAGAGGAATAGGCAACAAGATGAGGAAAAGATCTATCAAACCCTTACTGACAAACTGAACCAGCAAAATAAATAAAACTGCATCACTTACAAGCAGAAATCCAAGTGAGATGAGCTCAAAGAGACATAACCGAGTCATCACTTATTATTCATACCCTTTACATCGGATTAAAAGAGACTGATACCAATTTTTAACCACAGTCCCTGTTCCTCAAAAACTATAGCCTATATAGGGCTATATATATTTATATAATAATTCTAATGCAAAAATAAGTTGTCGAAATGGTAGTGGATAGTTATTTTTAGTAAGAAACAATAACTTAATAATTTTTCCCTTTAGGTGACACCCACTAGGTGTCAGTATACTGTAAATTCAAATAGCCATTTCACCAGTGCAAGACACCTGTAATGAATGCTCTCACATCATACCTGTTGCTCTGTTCCAGCCAGCTCATGTACAAGAGCTTCATGTTTCCGTAGCTGAGACAGCACTCCCCTCAGATCTTTGGCTATGTCATCAGGAATGCTTTTGTACCTCTCCTGGTACAAGATATGTGACGTGAGCACCAGGGCATATACGTTTAGCGTATTATTTAACAGCATGACTTAAAAGCACAGCTGGAGTGGATACCTTTATCTGTCTTAGTGCATCAGTCAAGTCTTTGTAGAATTTGTGACATTCTTCAGATTTACGTAGCATTTCTTTACGATCTTTAGATAGATCCTGCAGCTCTTCCCATGATTTTCTGTCATAAATTAGACTTAATGTAAGTATGAACTGCAAATGATATCTGTAGACTGTAAAATGATGTCACTACACAGGTCTGATACATCACAATCAAAAAATATTTTATTTGACACAAATATGTGACCCTGGACCACAAAACCAGTCTCAATCTCGAAATTAAGATTTATACATCATCTGAAAGCTGAATAAATAAGCTTTCCATTGATGTATGGTTTGTTAGGATAGGACAATATTTGGTCGAGATGCAACTATTTGAAAATCTGGAATCTGAGGGTGCAAAAAAATAAAAATATTGAGAAAATCGCCTTTAAAGTTATCCAAATGAAGTTCTTAGCAATGCATATTACTAATCAAAAATTAAGTTTTAATATATTTACAGTAGGAAATTTACAAAATATCTTCATGGAACATGATCTTTACTTAATATTTTTTGTATAAAATAAAAATCAATAATTTTGACCCATACAATGTATTTTTGGCCATTGCTACAAATATACCCCACCGACTTGAGACTGGTTTTGTGGTCCAGGGTCACATATGAGATTACTGTATTTATTAGTTTGTAATATTTTGTTTTCCCTATCACATGCCGTTACCTGAGTAGATTCTGTGTTTCTCGGATGAAGCGGCTCTCAGGATGATTACTTTTGATGAGTTTGTCAGCCAACTCTTCACAGGTGCGCATCCTCTCCAGTCCCACCTCCAGCTGCTTTAAGAATACCTCAAATCTCCCACACAGTTGCTGTCATGAAACAAGAGGTACTTAGACAGATCCAGATCACAGACAACATGCATATCTGATACAGGATTAACTTGATGAATCATATTGAAATTTGAAGAATTTTATGTTTAAAATAGGAAATTAAGGTTTCAAATATTAGATGCCAAGGAGCCCAACATATGATAATTTCTAGGGTCAAATAGTATGTTTGAAAACAATTAGTAAAAAAAATATGACAAATAAGTTTGAAGACAATAGGTTGTAATAATTGGCTTTTATTTTGTCACTGTACTAAAGCCATAAAAGTTAAAATATTAAAAGGCATAAAATATAATCCAGAAAATATTCACTTAAGTTGATAGTGTATTGTTCTTATACCCACTATTGAATTAATGTAGATGTATAAACTTTTAAAATAAAACAAAAACTGATTTGTTTATTAATTTTGACTATTAAGACTCTGGCTGTCATTAGAATTTAGTGTAGCTATTAGTCTCTAGACTTATGACCAAACAAATGAAAAATTAGTATCAAATTTAGTAAATGTTTTTAAAATTGTGTTAAAAATATTTAATTATTATCCTAGCTGTATTAAAACTATGACCACCATAAAATACCTTGCCGTTAAATAGTTTTTTCTTTCTTTCAAAATTTCTTGACCCCAACCCCGAATTAAAGTACAGTGCAAAGTAGTTTGAAGGTAAATATACAGGACATTGAAAAATCACTGATTTGAAGGTAAATATACAGGACAATGAAAAATAATTTGACAAGTCTGCAACAGATCGATAGTCTCACCAGTGCATTTTCATAATCACTCCCAAAGTCATTAGAGGCAGCAATCTGTATCTGCTGAGCAATCCATTCCTCCAGTTCAGCAGACTCGCGCTTAAATTCATGTAGATGTAAAGTCTCTCGCAGCCTCTGCTCTCTGTTGTAATGAGATATGTTTGTTTTAACACAGCAAACCAACATGAGGGTGTTTACTTATATTAATTGTGCTGTTTTATCAATTGATAGTTACTTTACCTGACTGTCGCTGAGTGCTGAACCTCATTTAGCTTAGATTTCATGTGGTTGTAGGGCTTGTTCAGCTCCTCTAAACCCCACACACGTACAGCCTGCTTAACGTTTGACTTGAGTTCATCTACTTGAGCAGCAAGTACCTCAATCTGCCCCTCCACTGCCTGAAGCAACAAACCAGTACGTGTTAAGGTTATGTGTTAAAACCTTAAGCTATTGCATTAGTACAAGCCAAAGATTACTCACCTTGTGCTGCTTTATTAGACTCTGTGTAGCTAATTCAGTCTTGCCATAATCAGTGCTGACCAAAGCTGATGTTTCTGACAGAAGGGTTTCTAGCTCAGTGCAGTCAAGCAAAATCTGAACATCAGAATGAAAATGTTATGAGTAATGGCTTGAAAACTTGACCAAAAAAACTGCAAACACTCCTACACTTTTACCTGCTCCCGTGTAACTGCCTTGTTAAGTTCGCCAGACCGTTTCTCACATAACTCCTCTAAATCCTCCCATTCTGCAATCAGTTGCTCACACCTCTGCTGTACCTCCAGACCATTCCACTGATTGGACCGGGCCATGGCTCGTCCTCTGTCCAGCACTCGTTGCAGGTACTGGCTGTGGCCATTTACCTCTGCCTGCAGATCCTGGAGGATTTTGAAAGATTTAACAGTTATAATGAATACACCTTCACACTGGAACTTTACAAGGAAATGTATAGTCATTTATTTAAAGTTATTAAAACTATTTTTGTATTCATACTCAAATCTAATTGCACCTTGTGTTTCTGAAGCAGGCTAACTGCCCCAGCCAGAGATCTTCCATAGTTTGTAGTATCAGCTACAGGGTGATGCTCTGATATCCAGTTTAGCTCTAGGTCTACATCATGGTAAAAGCTATATAAAGCCACATCTGCCTCTAACTGGCTCCTGCGATGATCCAAAGGTTTCTGTAGAGACTTAAATCTGGCAATTAAAACAGAGGTAAAGGCATCTTAAAGTATGCAGATAAAGCAACAGTTTTATATTGATTGACCCTGCATATACTTATAATTGATCATGAATTTATTAGCTATTGTTTCCCTAAAAACAGGAAATTCATGCAGGTAGGTTTTGACGAAAAATGAGTACTAACAGTTTCAGGTAAGTGTCAGTCTCCCTGAGAATGCGTTGAGAGTCAAAATGGTTGGTCGCTAGGTGTTTGGCACGGGTGACAATGGAGTTGATTTTTTCTGCAAGTTCTTGAGCCTCCTCCTCCAGCTGCTTGTGCTCCTTCAGGAGCTGTCTGCTTGAACGAAGGTCATGACCCCTGATTGCATTCTGTAACATTCTCTCAATTGCCTCAATCTTCAATTTTGCATCCTGAAAATATGCAGATACTTTAAAATATAATAATGAGAGCGCACTTATTTTTTCTGTCTAAATTGGTCATTTCAACTGATTTAATTCAATGATACAAATTTACATAAGAACAGATTTAAAAACTACTCAAAGGAATTTATTCTGCTAATGTTTCAGTGATAAATCAAAAAAATTCCTTCATTGCTGTCCTGTAGTAGTCAAAAGTAAGTTTAAATACCTGAAGCAGCTCCATGAGTTGCTCCTGCTGGCCAGCCTGTCGTAGTTTGTCCCCTCTTTCTGCCATCTTCCTCTGGAGTTCAGTCCACCTTTTGCGTACCTCTTGAGTCTTTCTCTGTATGCTCTGGCTGTTGAAGTGATCCTCTGCTAAGATCTCCTCTCCAGTCTAACCACATAAAATCCAATAATCAGAATGGACCAAACTCATGGCAAAGTACTTATGTTGCTTGAGAAATAGTAAATAATACATCTGATGTGATGCTGTACCTCAGTCAGTCTGTCAACGCGGACTTGATTGGCCTGCATCTCTTTTTCTGCTGCCTCGTGTTTTTTGAGCTTGCGAAGGATGTTGGTTGGATCTCTGTATGATTCGTCCTCAGCAATCTCAAACTTCTCCTCTATCCACAGCAGCATCTCCTCTGCATCTCTTAAAAATTCCTATGCAAGGGAAAGTAAAGTATTTAAAAAAAGCACTGTAGTCGTTTAGACAATTTTCTTGTCTGATATATAGCTACTAACACATTTTAACTTCCATTATTCACAAATTATGCTGTCACTTTCCAAAACAAACTGAAGGTCTACCTGGTACTTTTTTGAAGCAAGTAAATCAAGCCTCCTTAATTTACAACTTTCTTTCAGGTTCTTGTATCGATCTTGAATGACCTTTGATCGCTGTTGAATTCTGGAAAGGGGTAAATGCCAGAGTGAACTAAAATAATATCACTAAGAGACAACAATTATAATTATTTATGAATAAAATTAATTATAATATGTAAAAATAAATAAAAGACTACACTCACTCTTTGGCGGCAAAGTTACGCTTGCTGATGAACTCCTGGCTCTTGTCTTGAAAGAGGTTAATGGATCGCTCTAGTGCCTCAAGCAAAGCCTCAAGCTCTTCTTGTCGGCCCAGTAAACTGTGAACGCTGTCCACAGAGTCCTGTACAGAAATTCTGCATTAAATCTTTACAAATGTGTATCTCCTTCGACAAAATGTGCTTAGAGACATGAAATGAATTCATTTAATGAATACATTAGAATAATAAAAGAAATTAAATGTCACAGTATCATCTCTTTCATTTACCCCCAAGTCTCTGACTTTCAGTCTGGCTTCATGACCAGAAATGGTGGCCTCTATGCGATCTGCTTCCATATTCAGCTTTTGAAACTCCAGTCCTTGCTCAAGCCGTCTGTTGCGACTAGACCACAGTTTGTCCAGCTGGCTCCACTCGTTATCCAACTCAGTGAGTGTCTGCTGAACATCTTTAGCTCCTTTCTCTCCAGATGCCACCTCCAGAGATTGACCCAGCTTCTCTATATCTTTCAGTCTGAAATAATGTTTCATGTCAATCATAGGCACTAAATACGAATTCCAAGATAACACCAAACACAACTAACTTTGCTCTCTGAAGTTCAATCTCTTGCTTCAGATCAAGGTTCTCCTTCAGCAGGGCTTGAGCAGATGCTACATCAGATCCAGTGTCCTCTTCCAGAAGGTGCTCCTTTTTTGCCTCGGCCCATAACAACAGGTCTCTGGTCTCTTTCTGAAAGAATTGCAAGCGTCGGGCTTCCCCAAGCATCTGTTGTCTCTGAGTGGCTTGGGCTTTCAACTGCCGCAGCAGGTCTTCCAAAGCACGTACTTCTTCCATGATAGCAGCACTCTCTGCAGGGCTACAATCCTGTTTCCTGTAGCATAGCAATGTGATGTACAGTTAACAGACAGATTAATAAGGATTGATTTGGTTTCACACTTTATATCTAACATTGGACATTCTCCTGTAATTTATTGTTGATGATGGTTACGAGCTGTGCCAAGGTTAGAAATAAGATGTGCCAAAAAAACATAAGTGGTACTGCAATAATTTTGTAGCAAAACCTACATCTTGGCCACACTTTTAAGGTATTCTATTTTCCTTTCCAGAGCTTCTATGTCCCTCTCAGCTTGGGCTTGTCTGTGTTCCTCAGCCTGCAGGGCTGATGGTGAGCTCCCCACATCAGGTGTGTCAAGCTGGACTAGCCTATCCTGGAGCTGAGCCTGGACGTCTTGGCAAGTCTGCAGGAACGATTTCACATCAGCAGAGCTAAGCAGCTCATGAGCCATCTCATCCTTTAGTTTCTGAATGTGTTCCCATCTGGTCATACAAAGAAACACTTTAAGTACACAATAGCATGGTTGGATGGCTGCACAATGCTGATTTTAGCCTTCATACCTGCGGGTTACGATTCCAAGCCTAAGCTGAATCTCTTTTTTCTGACTGAACTGTTTTTTCACAAGCTCCTCTCCAAGCTTGGTAATGTCATCGAGCTGCTTTCTACCACTGGCTAGTTCGGTGAGAAAGTTCTGTGTATAACATTGAGAAAGAAGTGAATGTTTTTAAATCAAAATACCTTTATAGCTTAATAGCTTTAAGGCTTTGAATGTTGTAAAGGATTCATGTTGACTTGTGTTATTGAAACTGACCTCATATTTGGCTTGTACAACCTCTAAGTCATTGGAGTTGGAGTTAAAAGTGTTGAGGACATTCTCCTTGTCTCTCATCCAGGACTCAAACTCCTCACAGGCATTATAGAACCTATGAAGTCGTGCAGTGTCATCCAGCACCTTATTTTTTGACTGGTGGGAGAAAATGCTATTTAAATGCCTGGAAAATGTTTTAAATCATCTAAAATGGTAAAGAGTAAAGGCAAAGCGTGAATATTCACCTGTGCTAAATTATAAAGGCTGTTGAAATCCTGTTCCAAACTGCTTTGTGTGCTCTCTATTGTGTCTTTTTGGAAGTGTGGGTCAGGCAATGATGAGGTAGATATTTCAGCTGTGCCGCGCCGCATAGAACGAGTGCGGCGAGGTTGGCTCACTTTCTTTTTTGGACTCTCAGGTTCTCCATTTGTAGGTTCAGGTGGTGCTTTCTGCATTTAATTGCATAAAAACAAGCAAACGCTGTCTAGAAGATGCAATTTAAAGAATTTTTATGGCTCAAAAGATTTGAAACTCAAGTAGATTTTAAAATCGTCTTACAGAAGACGGCATCTCCCTGATGAATGTGGAAGATACTAGTTGCTCATTTCCTCTGCTGTCTCGAAGAAGAAACTTGTCATCTTTTTCCCTGCTGACTATTGTCAATATTTCTCCTCTTTCCCAGGTTAATATAGGACCTGAAAAAATGGTCAAGATGAGAAGAGAAAGAGGAACTGGTTCATTGTACACACAAACCAGACCAGTAGCATTTATCTTTTTTTTTTTAGCACTAAAGGATGTGTATACCTCTGTATCTGAACCTAATCATTGCTTGTTCTTGTGGTAAAACCTTGCTGAGGACTTTTCCTCCTTTGTCAGCTTTTTTATCCGTCTCATCTTCACCATCTGATGAATCACTGTAGTGGACCATTCTACTCTGCTGGGTTTCAGTCTTAAATTGGTTAAAAAATGTGTCAGTGCCATTGAAGCTGTATCCATAAAATTATACAGTCATTTCTGTTTTATACTAGCAATGATTCACATTTATTTCAAGGATATACTGTTTTTCACCATTACCCTTCCTGAAGCAATATTGGAAAATTATTCAGACAAACTATGTGCTGTAATTGCATTGTAAAATATTTTTTCTTTTGTACTTAATAGGTTATTTTGGTTGTGACTCACAGTAAGAGGAGCAAGTTGGGCAGCACTCTTGGCCTGCTTGCCCAGCCGTTTAACTTCTGAGGCATATGCTTCCATTTCTTTCTCCAGTCTTTGGTGACGCTGGAGCAGAGCAGTAGTGCTGGCCTCATCCTTTCCATAATCCTCATCAATGAGAAGTGGTTTGCGGTCATCAAGCCACGAGCTGGCTTCGGTAACGTCTGCAAAATACTGAGGGAAAGGAGGAATGGCATTTAGAACACATTTTTATGCCAACCTCTGCTTGATCTACTGAATCATAATTTCTCACTTTCCACTCATGAGGAACCTATACATAGCTAAGTTTGATTTATACCTGCTTGATGACATTGGCTGCATGCAGCCTGTTTTTTCTGATGGTGACTTGTTCTTTAAGCTGCTGCCATTGTTTTTGAAGAGTCTGAATCCACTTTTGGATGTCTCTCTCATTGGAGTGTCTGCCCCTGCACAGCTCTTGGCCTCTGGATAAAACCCCAGAGCACAGTGATTCCTGTGACTGAATCTCTGCCTCTAAAGCCTGCAACATACATAGCAATTTTTGTTAATCTTAGCAGCTCTGATCCAGTCACATTGAGGTTAAGCAACGTTAGTCTGTTCTCCCTTATAGAAGTGCTTAAAAGAGCAAGCAGTAGTCTATAAAAGAGTATCAATAAGCACATAACTGTTTGAAATATATCTAAAATGTAGGCAGTAATGGGTTTCTTCAATACTACAATTTTGTATCCTATAGTATCTGATGGCCACATACCTTGTGGTTCTGAATTGCTTGCTGAATTTGAATGAGGTCTCTCCCCAGAGATGCTGCCTGTAAGAGGACCCATTTCTCATAGATCCATGCTTCTACTTCTTCACAATCATTGAAAAATTCAAAGAGCTTCAGCTGTCCCTCCAGAGCTTTTCTCCTTTTTTTCACAAAAGATCGTGTTATTGCTGTACAGTATATGTCCACAGTTTTTTTTTATTTTTTATAAAACAGTAAAACTGTGCTGTATACAATCCTGTCTGTATTTCTTATGGTTAACTTTTAAAACACAGTTTAGCTACTGTAAGTCTAAATACTGTAAGGGTCTTTAAGTATATGGTACTTGCACACAAGATTTATTTTTCCATTTTGTACTCATTTTAGAACCTTACAAAAGTCTTACAAATGTCCACAAATAAAATGGCTTCTGGTACAATTGGAAGGATTTAAAGAGTTTACCTGTTCTTGCTGAGAACCAGCAAAGAGTTGTACTGGCCGTTAAGATCTTTAACTCCTCTCTCGACTTTTGTGGCACCTTTGTGTTTAACCTTTAAGGCACTGCTGCTCATGGCATTCAGGGTTTCTCCAAGTGAGATGATTTGACTGTCTAGTAAGTCCTGCTTTTGCAGTAGGGCTACCACGTCTGGCAGCTGTTTTCCTAAGTCAGAGTAATCTGCCTGGGCCTAGGAAAGAAAGTTTATGCTCAAGTGATAATGCTCAGTGGTAATGTCTGGAGTAAAAATTATATATTGAGTTGTTCACCTGTAATTCCCTTAGGTCCAGAGATATTAACTCAATATCTCTGAGAACAGCAAATGTATTCACAGCATCTCCAGCATGTTCTCTCTGCTGCTGCAGACGCTGCTGCAAAGCTTTCCATCGGTTCATGATATCCATGTTCCTGTCGCGTACAAGATAGTAATGAAACATTAATAAGATAATAAGCACATATTATCTACTATTAATGTCTATTAAATGCTTCCACACCTATAAAATGGTTTTTACTTTAATAATGTAATTTTCAACTTCCACATTCCCACGGATCAACAAACAGGAAATTATATTTTATAGTGCCAGCATTAGTGGAAATGTTTTACTAGAAACTTATTTTTGACATGTCTTTTCCACTGCATTATAATAGGACATTACAGTCATAACAGTCATAACCCATATCCATAAGTGATTATGAACTACCTGCTATTCTTTGCCCCCTCACCTGCGAATCACTTGTGCCTTGCTGTGGTAGTTCTGTTTTTCAATAACAGCAGCCATTTTACTTAAAGCGCGGAAACGCGGTTCACGAGCCAGCACATCTGCTCCCAGGGCCTCCAGTTTGCGAGCCGCTGTCTCAGCCTCCTCCAGTCTCTGCAGCCCTCCCAGGTCTTGTTGTTGGATCAGATGCAGAGTGTCCTCCAGGTAGCTCTCCCTCAGCGTAGCCTTACGGTCAAACTTCTGGGCCAGCTGTTCTAGCTGCTCCAGCCTCATCAGCGCACTCTGGAGGGCCCTCTCTCGCTGGTGTTCTGCTCGCTCTAGAAAGGTCCAGTTCCTTTCGATATCCCCCAAGGTCTTGCCTTCCGGAGGAATATAATCCCACTGGTTGTTTGCTCTTAGCTTGGTTCGCAAGTTGAAGAGGTGGGCCTCGATGGCCCCTCGTTCCTGGTACTTGGGAGGCTTCTCAATAGTGCGATATGTCTTGAAGGCAGAAACCAGATGCTGCATTTCTCGCAGGGAGTTGGGGAAAGAATGGTCATTGAGCTCCATCACCTTGGTCTTGATCCAGCGTAGCAAGTCAGACACCATGCTCTCATATATGCGCTTCATATCATCCAGCTCTTTCAGAAGATCCACAATCTGCAGGCAGAGATAAACTATATATTTTAGAAAACAACAGTGTTGAAGCAGATGAATGAAATTCAAAAGCACAGATTTTATCTAACAGCAGGTCAGTACTAAACATTAAGCAACATCATGATTTAAAAAAAGATAATTAAGTACAATAAAAAGTAAATAATAACAGAAATAGACTATATTTTGATCACAAGTTCTATTTCTTCGAAGGACGGGTGATTTGGGAGCATGTTTTTGTTCAGCAGCTATACTGACATCTATCTACTTAATACACACCTTTCCCACTTCTGGAAGACTCCTCTCCTGCTCAATAATTGTTTGTCTCATGTTCTGCCATCGCAGCCACTGACTGCTGAAATAGCCACTGAAAGTCATTGTCATCTAGTGTCCCAACAGCGTCACACCTGAGAGCTGGCAGTCTTACCATAAAATGAAATTTAGAGTCTTGACATCTCAGAGCCTGGCTGGGCTTATCGCCATTCCATCCATTCACCTATCCAACAAGATCTCTCTGTCATTGTTTAATACACTTTTGTGACAGCTAACACTACTCCACAGCTGTGACCCAGTCAACACATACTGCTATTTCTATTCACACTTGTAGACATGGTTGTAAGTGAAAGTGTCATACTGCACAGGCAGAACAGGACACTTCACGCCCCCATTTCTCTCCATGTGTATCCTGCCAGCATGTTAATGGCATCGCCTGACCTCTGAGCTCATCTTTGCTGGATCAACTCCTCTTGTTGTCAAAGAGTATCTGAGGACGTCTTCCTCCATATTGTCAGCATTATCCGAAAAGCTGTTTCTTGACTACGCAGCGCAGACAACTAACTTTCTTGTTTAGCAGCATTTACAGCCTAGAGTTTACACTGATCTGATTAAGACCAGGGCTCCTCCTTTTGACCCAGTCAAATCCACTAATCCTAAAGCGTTTGAGATTAGAGTCTTGATTCAACACCACAGTAGCTGCAGTTCATACTTTCACAAACAGAGTGTGCCAGTGCTTAACATTTCCCGAAAACGCTGTAAGGACATGCTCATGTGACATTGCATTGTCTCAGTGGACCAAATCAAAGAGTGTATATCTTTTGTTATAATAATCACATCTACTCCAAGCCCAGTCTAGAAAAAGACACCCAAGGAAATACATCTTATATCACTAATAACTATTTTGGCAGTGGCATTAGTGCAGTTTATAGTTTTACTGCTACTACTACTTAGTTAACGTCTGTGCAAAGGCAATTCAGAGAATTGTTTATAAACACATTATAAATATTAGAAATGTATTGTTGAAAACACGTTACAAAGACTGTGTACTATGTAGTACTGAATTCTGGAGTTAGACCATTAAACAGTTTTTCACCATTTTTGTGTTCAGTATTTTTTGGGTGGGCCTAAAATAAGGTCTCGATGACGCAATGGAACCACTGAGCATGGGCCCTCCCCTAACACTATAATAGACTTGTTTGAGATGCATCAGCGCTGTGCAGACCGATCGGCGTATGACATCAAAGTACCACGAGATCGATTGGAGAGCAAATGACTCTTTATGCTTTTGAATCGCTCTCGCTGTATTTTGATGTCATACGCATCTCGAACAAGCCTAATAACTATAGTGCATTAGCATCAGTGGTTCACCCGGTCAATCGAGAGTTACTGTCATTACTGTAAGTTACTACAGTCTACAAGCTAGCTATGCCTTTGTCATGTAACATGTTTGGCTGTGTAAATCCATTAAAGCTGCTAGAAGGAACATCTATTCAGGTTGTAGCGGTATTTGACAGTTGAGAGAAGCATGGTGTGGCTGGTGTGACACTAGACAGCTTTCCCGTGAGTGGGCGTGGTTTCAGCACCAACAGCACCCCCCCGCCAATACTGCTTATTTTCTTTCAATATTTTGATACATTTATTTTATTTACTTGGCTTTTTTTCATTCAAATTTTGCTGGGTGGTTAATAACACATTTTTCTGTGATGTGACAAACTCAGAACACATATTTAATATTGCTTTACACGGACTTTAAGTAAATTGCCTATATATGTCTCGGGTCACTCCATCAATATAACTAAGATTATAAATAAAATAAGATTTTTTTGCCTGCATTATCACCAGGTAAAAATCATAAGTCTGATTGCTTAGAAAAGTAATTGAATACCTCTTCTCAACAAACTAGAACTAGACTATTTGAGGTATCATTCATGTTTATATTGTCCTACATTATTTGTAATAAGGCGCTGAAGTTTAATATTCAGGTTTAGAGTTCTATTCAAATCCTTAATGTCTGAAAAAATGAAAATTCACCATATCTATTTTCTAAATGCATGTTATTGATCTTATGGAGAACAATTCATCCAAACATGCTGAACTGAGACATCTCTCTGGTGTGTTCTGATGTCACAAACCCCGCCCCTTTCTTACATCTGACTGCAAGTTTCCATTCGGATCTGCCTCCATCCAATCAACTACTGATGCCCTCATTCTACACTTTTTTCTTTACAATAATCTGGTTCACTTGGATATACACCACAATATGGAAGAAAAGCTTCCTATTGCATTTTACATTACTTAAAATTACGTTACCTTAAATTAAACTAACCTTAGCTATCCTCTTCTGGATAGTCTGACCCTGCTTCATTTTGGAGAAGTAGTGGTAGTACAGGGAGACATAAGTCATGATAGACTTCTCATCGGGATGGGGCACCATGACATCTTCCACATCCAGGAGTTGCATTATACCAAACTCATCCTCTGCCAGAGTGAAAGCATGGGTGAGGTTCCTCATTGGATCATCCTGGCGTAGTCGGTTGTAGTCAAAAAGATCAGGCCTGGAACAATGTTATCATAATATCATGAGACTGAAGTAGTGGAAAGGGAACATAGTCAAATTCTGTTCCTTATCAAAAGAGAATGCTATCCACTGAAAATACTACCGATGGGCATGAATAAGAGCATTAAAGGCCAGTCCATCTCTCCAGCTGCTTGAGAAGTCTTGCACATTTACATTGGCGTAACCGGCGGTCTTACGCTGACACCATATCAGTAGAGCTTCTTTGGCAGAGCGCTGAGCACCACTGGCATCACCACTAGCCTGAAACCAAAATAGAATGTGAACAGAGTGATAAGTACACTTTTTGCTTTTTAGAACATTTATAGAGGCCACTCTTAAGGCCTTACCTCAACAATATTGATGGCTCCAATCTGGAAGCGGAGAATGATGATCCAAATTAAGCCCAGGATCAGAGTTCTGTCTCCATCCACAATATTTTCTGGACCAATCAGATCTACTTTAATCTATAGGAAGATGAGCAGAGTCCTACAATTATTCAAATTTTCAATTATTCCACAATTTAAGACGTTGCATTGTGGAAATAATACTTTTTAAAAGGTACTTTGCAGAGTTTTGCACATTGTATTTCTTCCAGTGTACCTTGGTTTTAAGGAAGTGAATGGCAATGCTGTTATTTTCCAGACAGTGAACTCTTAGGGTGCGTCGACTGGGAGTGGGCAGTTTCTCCCCGGAGATGAGCTCCAGAAGTCGCACGAGTGGCACACCAGTTCTTAGTTCAGTATATACATCAGTCAAGTCAACCTTTTCCTTTAAAGTGAATGCACATTAAAATAAAATTTACACACATTTCCAATACATCCAGTTTCTATAATCAAGTAATCATAAAGTGGGAAGACATCGGCTAACAAGCATGTTGCAGGTAGTGACATACATGTTCTTGTGTCCTATAACTGCATTTGTTTTATGCATCATAGGCAGTTTTAAACAAGTTTAGGCATGAATTCAGCAGCTGGCTTTGTTTTACCATTGTGTTTGGCTAATTTCCACTGTATTCCACTATGACGTGACTCACTCACACTCCTCTCAGTAAAGCCGTCCTGCTCTCAGCTTTCAAGCAAGAGACTTTCAACCACTCCCTAATCCATGTGTTGTGGGAATCTGATGTCTCTCAACAGATCTGCTTACTGCCTCCAATAGGCTCTGCTTACCCAGGGAATTAATCGAGGGAGCTTAGAGCACACCCTGCTTCTCTGGTGGGTCTACAGAGACGAAGTTCATCACTCAAGAGTAATGATAAAACAATAAAATCTGCTTGCAATTACTGCAAACCATTTTGCAGCTTTCATAATTGCTTCTAAAAACGATGGTCTTTAGCTAACTGCTAACTTGCATGCAACTAATAACCAGCTAGTACAAGAGTGCAATAGATTTTCTCAGAAAGCAATATTTAGGTTTTTAATGAAAAGTGTGACCTTTTATAATAAACATGTTATGAACGGTGTTGTTTGATACAGAACAATACACAGGAGCAACTGAGGAAGGGGAAAAGGAAAGGGGAATGTTTAAAACACATCTCATTCTTTCAGACAGCTGCCTGTATACAGCTATTAATATATTTGTTTGCCCTAACAAGCCGAGGAAGGTTGTTGTAGCACCACTTGTCTGTTTTAACATCTTCCTGCTGTTAGTGTTTTATGTAAGTTAAGTCTCTCAGTTGGTTCACACAACAATGGCAGTAAGTATGAGACGAGGTAATATGTAACCACTGTTAAATATAACACTCAAAGGGAGACAAATATAGTGGAAAAATCAGGTATAAAAATATTATACAGTCAAGGTGGTACTATTTTCTTCCTAAATCTAAGATTGGTGATGTTGATGTAATACAAGGTAAATCATCTTTGTTTTTCCCTCCCCTGTGCTGATCTGTCAAAAACAAAACGTTTGCATAACAGTGTATAAAAATTAACTATTGAGTTTTCCTTTATGTCTACCTGCCACTTTCTCTCATCATTATTACATAGAATTCAATCTCAGAATGTATATATAGAAAACAGTGGGCTAACTTGTTTAAATAAGCAACCAAACGAACTGTGCACTTATCGTGAGACAAGTACATAAAGTATGTAGATGGTAATGTAATGGACAATGATAAAATAATTATGACCTTAACTGGGTTCAAGGGTTCACAACTAGAGGTAATCATGCTGGAGTGAGCATATCGTAAACTAAAGTAAGTCACAAGACTGGAGTCAGGATCACTAACATTATATTACACTAGATATCACCAAAGTTATCGTGATATCTTGTGAATCATGAATTTTTGTGTAATCAAATTGCTGTGCCGCCAGCAGATATCGCTGATTAAACGAAGTGGATTATTTATATATATATATATATATATATATATAGACAGAAAGATAGCCATAGCAAAAGGGTTGATCATGACACATCTGAAATGTAAGCTTTAGTTTAAGTGTTGGTGCTTAGTTGTGTCTCTGATTGTAGATCTTGTTGCCTGAACTAGCATTGAGGTTCAGGAAGGCTTTGGATGGACTTATTCGTACCCCATTCTTTGAGAAGACACTGTTCATCCATTTTGTGTAGGTCTTCTTCTGCACCGTCATCCGCTGTTCCTGAAGCTCTCGGAATCGGCCATCCGACTCCTCTCCATCTCCCTGTTTAAACATCTCCTGACTGTGTTAGTCCCTGAAAACAACATATGAAAAATGCATGTAACTCTTTCAAAGATACAAAAACCAGACCCCACAGATTGTTCATTTACAATAGCTGCCCACAATGAGTTTAAAAATTAAGCCATACACATGATTGGTGAGGCCTTTACGTTTCGATTTTTGAGCTCTTTCAGGAAGTTAAAATAAAAGAGGATAGTACCAAGGAAACGTCATTGTGAAAGTTAAATATGACTCAAGATATGTAATCTTCAATTTATAAATCAACTTTGTTCTCTTATGTTTGAGGAAGTGAAAGCATCAGGGCAATCATGCCTCTCCTGCTGACAGTGTAATTATGTACTTCAAGTCTGACTTTACAGACATCTTTAGAAGGATCATAAAAATAACTAGCATTTCCAAATCAGGTGATAAATTGAATGTCGGGATCAAGGATTACAGATTACTTAGTAAACTGGCCAACTTTTCATGTCTTAATACTTTTCAGATATTATACTGTAGAACATCATCTTAGTAGCATCTTAATGCTATGGTGCTATTATATATATATCGACAAAATATTATTTTATGTCCATATTTATAATTCGGTGAAATAGACATTTGTTTTATCTAGTTTAAAACAAATATGAACAATTAAACTGTAATATTACACATCTCTGTAGACAAACTTCATTTCATTTTTGCATAATCTGTATTTTTTTTTGTTTCTTAAATGTTGCCATTTGTATATCCTACAATTATTTGAAACACTTGCAAACAGTATTACATTTGTTTGTCATATTGTGATGAGCAGAATGCAAGAGATTTCGAATTCACTTACCCTTCTCAAGGTTTGTTTTCAGCACTTAGGCACAGTGAGTGCTAATCAGACTTTCATCATAGGCATACATTCATGATTTGAGCATAATCCGATAAATCCTCTTTAAGACTGATCAGTGTTGAGGAACTGAACTGAACTTTGACGCTGTTGTAATGGACTGAAAGGGAGGGTAATTCTCACTCACCTGACCGTGTGCTACATGAGGGGTAAAGGTTGCAGTCATATTCAGTATTTTATGCAATTCAGCAGCACACACCTCTCTACAGGCCCATCCAGGAACAGCCATGCCAGTTGTATGCTAATTGATTTGGGGTTGAAACAACTGAAATGACTGTTATTCAAAAAAGATTTAGTGCATGTTCAAGTTTCTATTGATTACGAATTTCAAAATAAAGTCTTGGAGAAACAATTAATTTTAATTTGAATAGAAACATTCATTACATTCCCTTATTTCATTTAAAATATAAAATTTGCAAATTACATATTAACAGATGGTTGACGGTTGTATATACGTCAGAGGCTCATTAAAGTATAGGAAGCACCATTAAACACCTATATAAATGTACTTAAGTGTCTGGGAAACTTGGAACAGAATGGCTTTAATCACATTTTACAGTAATCTTAACTTTACCTGCACATAAGCACAATGATTTTTCATTTTAAAAGCCTTAAGAGAAGGCCTCATGTCAAATAGTTACAGTCTAGTTCACGTAATCCACCTCTGAGCTGACAGAAACAATATCTGTATATTAAAATGTACATATGGTTATAGTGACAGTGTTTAACATACATAATTACATTCATCTGTATTAGTGTATATACGGCATAAAGGAGTTTCATAATGACAGATAATTTCATCACTCAATAGAAGTTCTTTTGCACCTCAGAAATATAAACACTATGTTTAATTCAATGTTGTTTCTTACTGTCATTGTATATAACATTATTAATTGTTTATGTAAAATCTTTAATATACCATGTGATATTTCAGTTTTTCTTTTTTAATAAATCTGCAAAAATGTCAACAATTCTGTGTTTTTCTGTCAATATGGGGTGCTGTGTGTACATTAATGAGGAAAAAAAATTAACTTAAATGATTTTAGCAAATGGCTGCAATATAACAAAGAGTGAAAAATTTAAGGGGGTCTGAATACTTTCCGTACCCACTGTACATACATACAATTTTATTTTAAAAAGTTTTTTTAAATTAGAAGGCAGAGTTGGATGACAATCTCTACAGGCTGACAATCTTAAAAAAAGTAAGGAAGAAGCGTGGTACTGGAACACTTTCAATGAATACTGAAATTGTAGAATGTTTTTGCAGGATTATTTTTTTAAATGTAGATGTTTCACATTTCTAAATGCTTGCCGCTATAAACTACTATAACTCTTCACAACCTAGTCAGTGTAAGACAGAAATAGTATACACAACAAAAAACGCTGGCAAAACTCAGTGCTGTTCAGTGTAATGCTGTTATTAATTTGTACATTTAATCAATGTCACATAATTCGATCCAAAAAAAAAAAGTAACACCCAGTGTAAGAAAAGTGTATGTAGTATTTTTTGTATGTAGTATTGAACATAATTTTAATTGCATCATGAAACACTGAATTACTCTCAATTTTGCCCACATTAAAAATGCTCACAAATAGTCTATTTCAGCATTATTGTCACGAATTCGGTCCATGGACTTCCGTTTATTCACCACCAGAGGTCACCCTTTCCATTACATTGACTCTCGCACAACACAAACTGTTGCATAGCACCCCGGACTACATATCCCATCATTCTTTGCACGATTTGCACACTGCACTGATTGCACTCATTGCACACAGCTGTTTCTAATCACCTCACTCACTATATAACACCCACTCTAACCACCTTTCTCTGCTGAGTATTGTTTAGCCCGTACCCCATTCCGAGTCTCTGAGTTTTCCTTGTTTTTGCCTTGCCTTGCCTGTTTTCGCGGTTTCTGATCTTTGCCTGTTTTTCTGGATTTTTCCCTCTCGTCTCGCCCCTGTGATTCTGTCTGCCGATCGGTGACCTACGCTAGCCCTGGGACTATTCTTGTGTTTTGCCCGCCATATACCTGTTTGCCATTGTTTGACCCTGCCTGTTTTCCACGTATCTTTAATAAAGCCTGCAGATGGATCCACACGTCTCACGTCTCGTCAGCCCCGTTACAATTATGATGCAGTTCATATGAAAAGTGTACATTCATGGAAATGTTTCAAAATTAATTTAATCGATATCCACACTGTCAGAATGAGTGAAATGAATGGATGCTTCTGTCAGTGCTTCTGTGTGTATTATTGTTTGGCTGCTCTTATGCATACTTAACTGAAATTGTTATTTATTATGAAATGTAATATAACATTGAAAGCACTGCATAATGAACTGCACTGCCATCCATTTTTACAGTCTGCAAGCACATGTCGAAATAACACAAGGTCAGGGAAAAAATGTAGAAGTAATCAATTACATGGACTGTAATTTTAATATGCATGTTGTTCTTTAACACTGAGTGCACGTATATTCAAACATACTTAATCTTGGGCATGTGAAAGTCACACATGTCTGTTGATAAAAGATGGCTTAACCAATAAAGCTTCATCCCTTTCAATGAAGTAAGACTTCAGTATTCAAAGGCCACTTTGTGCTAGCAGCTGGCTGATAAATATGCAGATATGAAGATGATCAATTCTCCTGGTGGTTGTACATGATGTCTGCAGTGGGGTTCTTCCTGTGCGATGGAGGCACTAGGTGATTTGGTAGCTCTGTAGGAAGCTCAAATCCCTCTAGTTTGACTTTAATAAGATGCTGAGCCAGAGCAAATTCTTCATCATCCAGCATGCCGTCCTTATCACAGTCTGCCAGCTTCCAGATCTTTCCCAGTACAGTGTTGGGCAGACGAGAATTCATCATCTCCTTCTTGGCATTGATGCCAGTTACCTTCCCATTGATAGGCATCAGTGTGTAGAAGATTTCGTCGTAGCGATGTTTGTCGCGACTCACGATCCAGTCCTCAGTATCAGCCCCTGCACTGATACCCTCGCCATAACCGTGGCCAAAAGGCCCATCGGACGAGTCCTCAAAGGCTCCACCCATTACCATCTGAGGAGGCTGTTTGCTTTCTTCCTCTCGGATCATGTTCATCAGACTTGAGATCTTGGTGGACAACATTCTGTCCACAGATTCAATCAACTTTACTTTCAAAGAAGGGAACTTGCTGAAGTCGTAGTGTTGCAGTTGCTCCTGCATGTTAGCAGATGTAAGTGACAGAAGGAGACATTTTAATGTCAAATTAAAGTGTCTGTAATAATATAGCATAAACAACTGAAACACACCGGGTTAGATTTTTTGTTTCATTATTCATTATCATTTTTTATAATGTGTTTAAAGATCATGACCGAAACAATTATTTATAAAGTAAGGCCTAAACAAATGAGGCATCCAAGTACTGAAGTTGTTATTTCAGTGATATGATGTCTAATTCTGGAGTGAATCAATGTCACCTACTGTACAGTCTATTTAGAGCATGGCCTTTATCTTTCAAGTGCTGCCTGGAAGCTGTCTGGTTGAAAAGTTCACTGAGAGCATGTGTGCAGTCAGTAATTAGCAATGTTATTATAGGTAATGACTGCTGGGTCATTCCGTGTCAAACCAACCAAATTTCAGAAACTTACTGGTAACACTTTATAATAACTTTCATTTATAAATCATTAACAAACATTATATAATGCTTAACAGATCATTAGTTAATATATATTCTCATAGCTAGAAATATGAGATAATGTTCTTGTTAATGTTTACTAACGAACTTACTAAACATTACCTAATGATTAACATATATGACCCTGGACCACAAAACCAGTCATAAGGGTCAATTTTTTGAAATTGAGATTTATACATATAAATGATTTTCAACAGTCGCTTTGTCGCGTCCAGTATACTAGACAGACAGCTGTTGCAGCGCAGACACAGTGTTACTCACCTATCAAGAAGAAACAAAGCAACCTCGGCATCTGATCGCACCGAATCAGTTTTCTAAGGGTGCTTTCACACCTGGCCCGTTGTTTCGGAACCTGGCGCGTTTCCCCCCTTAGCTCAGTTCGTTTGGGCATATTTGAACATGGCAATCGCGCTTGGATCCGCGCCAAAACAATCCGAGGTGGTCTCGGCCCGACTGAAAACGAACTCTGGAGCGGTTCGGTTGTAGTGAGAAAGCAATCCGATCTAATGGACCAACGAACCAGGCTATATCACAATGTATAATGGGAAATTACGTAAATTCTGTGAAATGCATTAACTTTGTTGTTTTGCTAATACTTCAAAATGAACCATGTGAATGTCTGTGGGTGTGCACGTCTTCGCCATTCAAAATCAAAGCGCACTTTTTCGTTTTATAATGCCGTCTTATTGCTCTTCTTCCTAGTAGGTGCATTTTAAAAATGTTTTCCCGATGAATCCTGTATTAACAAATTTGGTCCATTTAGAAACATTGCCATATGAAAGCGAACCGCACCAAGAATAAAAAGCAACATTGTAATCATTTTAATCCCTGTTTCGGAACAAAGCAATCGATCTACAGGTGTGAAAGCACCCTAAAGCGTTTTTGAAAATCGCTTACCCCACCTTTAAGACCAGGTCCAGGGTCACATATTATTTAATGTAAATTAAAATGCTAACAAATGTCAGTAAACTTTCAGTTCATATGATCTTCATTCATTGGTCTTTGTTTGTTGTGTAGACCTCTATTTACACATCTTAACAAATAATCTATTAATCATTTATTCATGTTTTTGTAGTACCCAATCTAAAGTGGAAACTGTTCATCATTTGCAAATGTTTATAAATGTTTACTAATCATTAATACCTTTATGAGCAGTCATCTCGATGGCAAAAAATGTCCCGAAAGAATTTACCCTGTTCACACATCTTTACTAATCATTTATTAATCATTTGTTCATGTTTTTTAGCTAATGTTACAAGGTTTGTTTAAAGGGTGGCTGTTTAAGCTTAGCTAAATGCTTGCTAAAGACATAACAGATTTTTGGTGCCAAAAAAATGTTTTTATTGCCTTAACACTCACATTAGTATAATACTCTTCAGTGTATCATTAAACAGGATATTCCTTTAATCATAAATAAACGGGAAAATTTTTTTTTTTTTTAAAGTTCATTTATCAAAACAATATAATATAAACAGATTGAACTGTGTTCTCTTATAATAATCTAATTGACCCCTGAACACTGTTGACCCTTTAACCAACCCTTAAACCTACCCATACCACCAAACCTGTCCCTAACCTTACCCGTATCACACCTCAAGAGCAGCAAAAGTGTTGTGCATTAACACAAGCTTTTAATAATTTTAATCATCTGTTAAAATCATTTGTAGATTTTCAATAGGTGCTTGATCATATGGAATTGAAAGTTTAATGACATTTGTAAGTATTTTAACCAATAATGATGTTTGAACATTATCTAATGTTTAATGTTTATTAGCAAACATTAACAAGCACATTATCTCACATTTCTAACTCTTTGAATATATATTAACTAATAGTCCATTAAGCATTATATAATGTTTGTTAATGATTTATTAATGAAAGTTATTATATTGTGTTAACAACTTACTCAAATTTTCGATTTTGTCAGTATTTTTTCTGAAGAAAGATAAACATGTATAGTGATGAAAGTCAAAATATTAAATGTCATGGATGTATACTGAGTAACTTACTATTTTGTAGATGGGGGTCAAAATGACAATTTTCACCTGAGATTCAGAGCCAGATTTGGAGGGGGGTACAAATGACTTTAGAAAGATGGCAGCATCATGTTATTTTTACACAGAGATTAGTAGGTCTGCTAGTAAAATCTGTTGACTTTAGCAATCTTTGTTGCATTATATGCCAGTGGTGACCATTCAAAAGTGGGTAAAAGTACTTTAAAAAAAAATTTCTCCAAAGTTTGCATGCCTGTATCTCAAGAAGTATTAAAGATATCTTAATTTTGGGTCTCAACAAACTTTCCTTTTGGCATCTTCATTTTTAAGGCCTTATTTGGTTCATTTCCAGAGATATTGGAATCTCAATATGGCTCCAGGAGTAAAATGTTAAATTGTACACATTTTCAGTGGTCAAAAACCAAATGTGGGTCACTTCGCATACAAATAATACTTTATTTCTTTTAAAGAGGAATGTCTGAAGAACAAATAATGTTGAAACTAGAAATGTATCTTGTTTTCATCTATCAAAACAAACGTATCTGTATGCAAAGGAATTTTTCTAACAGACCTACCAATCTCTGTGTAAAAATAACATAATGATGCTGCCATCTTTCCCCACTGTACTCTGGCTCTGAATCTCAGGCGAAAATTGTCATTTTGACCACCCTCTACAAAATAGTGGATTACTCCGTAAATAGTCATCCATGATATTTAATATTTTGGCTTTCCTCACTATACATGACCACTGGTTGAGTTGACACAGAATGACCCTGCTGTTTTTTCTTAGCAATTAAAATTCTGCATGCCTGTACGTTAAGTAAATGTGAAAGACCCGAATGTGAGATGTATCCCCATTAATCTCTGTAAAGTAATGTGAAACTGCATTACATTGCTTGACTGAAGTCTTGTTTTCACATATACTGTAATGCAATTTCTGATGTGGGCCTAGAGAGTCATGCTGGGTAAACATCCTCAGGCAAGACCAGAAGAAAGTGAAAGTACAGACTCTGTCTGCTCCTCAGACAATAGCAGGGCTGGGACTCAAGCAGCCCCCTCAGGAACTCAACCACAGCACTAACACACTGTACAAAACAAACATTCCTCAGATCTACAGCCTGGAATCCTCATACATCTGCACCAGCACTTAACATAATCTAATAACCAGCAGTTGTTGGACATTTTATTCATCCAAGAACAGCTAGTGTCTCTCTAAATAAAACAAACATCCTGGTTAGTTTTGTTTAGTTTGTAAACATATGTAGAAGCCATAATATAACATCTAATATTTACCCATGTTCCATAGACACAGGCCAAGTCTCACCTGCATTTTAATGACATTAGGGAAATCTCCAGGTGAGATGTGGTGCTCTCTCTGCAGAATCTGATAGATCTCAGGCAGGTGGGCAATCAGCTCTTCCTTTTTCTTCTCTTTTCCAAACAGGGAAGGCATTTCCTTCTTCAAGTAGCTGATGATGTAAGCATGCACCTATAACACACACAGCAGATTATCAGTAAGTTAATGAGAAGATATGGTGAACCTGTGCTTATAGAATAATGTATACTGGAAATATAGGCCTACATTTAACATATTGATTATAAAAAAAAAAACGTGCTGCTAGGCATACATTTTGAAAATGATTTTAATAATAATAATAAATGATATATTATTGTTTATAATTATTATTATTATTATAATTTTCTTATTTTTTTTAGCATTATTTTATTATAATAAATACACTGCCCTAACATTTAGTGACTACATTTAAGATACACACAAGCTGTAGCCCAATGACAAGAGCAACTATTTATTTAAAACAAAGCCTAATTTATGACATACAGCATAAGTTTAAAATGAACACCTAAAAGTTACAACCCAATTAAAGCAATTTAAGACCTCAAATTATATCACAATGCATTGTGTTTTTTATGTTACAATAAAATAAACACAGGATCAATATCACTATTATTATACTATAGACAGTTTTTCTCACATGACATCCACCTCCTGTTACTCTAGGCCGGTTACATAATCAAACACCATCTGTGTGTTTACACCTTGGAAATGTCCTTGCCAAAGGAACATTCAAAAGCGTCTGTATTTACACAAACTTTTTCCTCAATATAGAGGAAGTACACCACCAGAGATCCAAATTAAGGCTGGGCTTTTCCCTTTTAAGCCATGTTTATTCCTCTTAAGGACGATTGGCGGCTCGAGGAGGACAGGAAAGGCGTAAACATGACGAGTGGCAAGACTAAGTGGGGTGGAGATGTTAGGAAAAATAAGGGCCGTGCTCTCTTCAAGCCCGTTACACACATTCCTTTGTACCATGGAAAGGGACTTTTCTGGGCTTTTCCAGGAGATGGAGAAGGCATTAAACTGCCTCACATGGCTTTACCATTACAGGAAGGCATGCACAGGGCTTCAGGATTCCTGTTTGCTGGACATGTTTGGAAAATATTGCGGAAGAGATAAGACGCACTTTCTGTCATGGTTCCATGAGTGAATTGTTTATATGTCCATATTTAAGTGTTAAGGCACAAGCAGGTTGTGTTGAATGGGGCTCATGTGGTACAATGTGTAAGTTCATACAGTGCACTCATTTTAAAAGCCAAAAACAATAGTGGTTGAACTAAGGTCAAACACATGACAAAATAACAGACAATGAGCAGCGATGCTTTACAAATAATTATTTACAAATAATATAAATACATCAACACTAAAAATATGAATATCTAATATGTATAAATTTATAATCTATAAACAAAAATTTGTTATAATTAACTAACTTTAACGAAAATACTAAAATAAGATTAAAATAATAAAATAGGCTTATAAGTATATAAAAAATAATACAACTATTACCATATAATAAAATTATATGACAGATCTCAGGCATAATATACACCATTTTATGCATTTAATTTTAACTTACATACAATAACATAAATGACACTAAACTAATTTTTAAAAGCGTCAAAATGAATTTCTAAGTGGACTTCTAAGTTGTGATGTTAAAACCCTTACCTTAGCAAGCCGAGCTCTTTTGATGAGGTCATTCAGCTTACGCAGGGCAGCGTTGCGAGGCAAACTCTGGATGTCTCTGAAGAGATCTTGTGTTTCAGCTTCAAACAGACGCCGGTTGTCTGCATTTTGGAGAGGTTTGGCCCAAAAAGAGCCGAGATAGACCCTCGCCACCTCTGGAGTATTGATCACCTTCCCCAGCGACCACATCAGCGCACCATAAACCCGCATCAGCTGCTGAGTGTCCACCTGGTCAGCCTTGTTCAGTACCACACGGATTTTGTCATCCTGCCCACGGAAAGCTTTGATCGCTTCAGAAAACTCATCAGATATGTCTAGTTTATGGGCGTC
Source organism: Sinocyclocheilus anshuiensis (assembly GCF_001515605.1). Taxonomy (NCBI): domain Eukaryota; kingdom Metazoa; phylum Chordata; class Actinopteri; order Cypriniformes; family Cyprinidae; genus Sinocyclocheilus; species Sinocyclocheilus anshuiensis. The sequence goes on from NW_015544247.1 coordinate 1,444,276, forward strand.
AAAGAGGAGAATGATACGGTCCACTCGCTCTCCAAACCAGCGCAGAACCTCTGAGAAATCATAGCCTGTGGGGGAAATATGTCAATAGAACAGAATTAAAATGTGAGAATTAAAATAAGAGAAAACAGATTGAGTGTACTGCATTCAGTACACACCATTAGAGATAGTAAAACTATAGTAAAAACACAATTAAAAAACATATATAATATAATAAAGGAATTCCCCCTGTTAGCTGAACCCCAAAATCCTTGAAGTAGATTTTAAGTTAACATTACATTAATTTACCAATGCAGGTAAACAAATAAAATATTTCATTTATATAATATATATTAATTCTACATATTTATGATAAAATTAAATATTTGCTTTTCATTAACACACAAACCCAAGTTTGGGAAACCCTAATAGAATATAAATATGCATAATAAATAGATATAATTAAAAAATATTATTATTATTAATACTAATTAGTATATTATTATTATTATTATTATAAATAAACAAACAAACAAATGTAAAATATAAAATACAAATATCTGAGACCAAACTTTACTCATGGAAACATTACACACAAACAATTCATTTGAAACTGGTATTTCACAACTGGAAAATGTGTTCAACTGTCCTTCGTGCATTAATAATGGTTACACCTTTGCTTCTGTAGCTGGAAGAAAGGGGTATAGAAAGAGAGAAGGACATAAAGATCAGCTTTCAAGCCTTGTGCACAGGTCACTGATCTGTCATGACCATGAGAACCTCATAGAGACTGGGACACCACTTCAGTTCTCATTCACATATAGCTCATTATAAACCAGTGCAAATTCAGATTTTAAAGCAATGAGATCCAGCTTATCCAACCACCCAACAGTCATGAGGAAATGACGCTGTTCCAACAACAATGGCATGGATTACACATTGCTATAAAAATTTTGCAAAAAGCTCTGCCAAGATTTTACAAAGGAGGAGCTCAGTGCTCGAAGAGTGTGGGAACCATCAATGCTGTTCCATGTAAGGCAACTATGTACAGAAGAAGGACTCTAAATTAACTTTTTATTCTGACTACATTTTTTTTATTAAACAAAAATTTAAGTTAAAATGTACATAAAAGTAAAAGGGAACATCCATGTCTTGGCTCCTATACCTAGTTACCATTTCTTTTAGAGTATTAGCCATAGTTCAATTGAATTGATCCTACAGTGTGATGAATACATTTTTAAAAGTACAAACAGTCCAAACTTCATGCATTATAATTATAAAAATCAACAATATAGTGTTTAAAATTGTAGAAAAAATTGCATGTCACACCAGACGTTGTCAACTTACCAGCATTATTTCCCATAAATATTTAATCACTTTTATAAAGAGCAGCCTAAATATAAATATGCTGCTCATTTATAAAATTTAGAAACTGGAAAAATGTAATGCAGGCACAACACAAATGTCTGGGTTTAGTAATTTTAAAACTTTGAAAAATTCATAGTCGTATTAAAAATGAAATATGATTAATGCATAAGGTTAATGGTGCATTGTGAGATGTGTCAGAGACGCTAACGTAAGAGGAATGCAACCTCAGCTGAGTGGAGCTAAAGCAGGAACAGATGTGGAACACCCATGTACATTGTTATCCCTCATGGCCGAAGCTGCGGCCGTACATTTGTGCCACCAGGCCTAATCTGTAGTCTGCAGACCCTCTGAGTCTGCATACACCCGCGGTGTACCTCTGCTGCCGTGCATTTTCATAGATAACACTTGTGCAGCATGAACAGGAATATCTCATGACTGTTAAAAATCGCTTGGCCACGTCTCAGAAGTGCTCTGCCTTCATAGTTAAAAAAAATTTAAAAAGCATGTAGCAGCTTGTTTTGTTAATTGATTTTCTAGAAACACATAAACACCAGCTACATGCTGAGGTACCAGTATGCTGATATAAACCCTGAAGTGTATTTGGCAAGCTAAACTCATGCTTTTAAAATGAGGAAAAAGAAAGTGAGAAATGCTGACTTCATAACATCACAGACTCATCACGGTTTCCAGCATATCTGCTGGTGTCATGCAATGGGAGACAGGGACGGAAACGACAGAGGAAATTTACAATGAAACAGGCCAGATCTGGTGACTAAAAAGAAAACTAATGACTAAAGCATTATGATTGTTCCTTATACTGGGAACATAAGCGTCAGTCCTCCCGGGAGTGAACCAGCCTGTCTGCTCTAATGCATCACACCAAATCTATTTTCAATGGGAAATAGCCACAGAGACTGTAGGATGAAGAATTTTGCCAAGGCTAAACAGCAGATTTCACATTGTTTTGGTTATGTGACATTATCTTCCCTTTACTAAGCATCCAATTGTGACTAGTTTTACCTTGACAAACAGCTCTTCTCTAATAAACATCTCTGAAGGAGCACTTGAGAAGACTGTCAGAGAAGAATCAGGTATATTTGATGGTGTCTGTTTTGTCATTTGATATCCCATTGCATGTGTGTGGCCATGTGACAGAGTCCGGCCTTTGTTTGTAATACAATTCTACAAAGACTAGAGTGAACATTCTCCTGTACAGTAAACACTCACTGCAGCCACTGACCTCTGCTTATGCGCTGCTTCTCGCCAGACAAGATCCCTGGCGTGTCAATGATGCTAATGCTCTGCAGAACTTGGTTGGGCATTTGTGAGCAGATGAACCTGGTGAGACAGATGGAGAGAGTTCATCACCTCATGTTATCACCGGAAATGCTGGTAGTATCACTACATTTGGCGGTTGACTCATTTGATCTGAGTCATGCGAAAATATAACAGCTGAGAAACATTTTCTCTTTAAATTCTTTCAAAGAATAAAGCTTGACACAAATAATAAACTATAGGAGAATAAAATACCAAAGAAGTGAAAGCCACTTTATAAAAACAAAAGGAGACTAATATGCTGTATATTTAACTTCAGATTAAACAGGGCTTACTAAAAAAATAAATGTGGTCACATTTACCGTTGTTCTGCGAAATTTCACAGAAGCTGTACTTCATGCATTGCTAAACCACTAACAGTGGAACTTTTTTGCCCACATAATTTTGCCAGTATTTTGTTAATGTGACCACATATTAACAGAGGCAAACTTTATATAAAAAAAGAAATGAAACCTAAAATTTTTTTTTGTTTAATTTTGCATCCATCCAGAAAACAATGCTGTGAAGGCCAAAGACAACAAATAAGTATTAACGAGGGTTTTAAACATGTTGATTGAAGTGGATGAACTATTGGACAGTAGTAAATTACTCCACAACCTTGGGGCAATGATTCAGACATTCAACAAATGTATAATACATTCATAATGTTTATAAAACTATTATGTAATCTCAATGTGAGGGAATATTATGGTGATGTTAAGATTGCAACACTGTCTCAAGTGAGTTTGAGGATGTCTTTTTTTTTTTTTTTTTATAAAACCTTACAGGAAATTGCAACATCTGTAAGCAAACATCACCTGTCAGCTGCAAAGCAGAAGAACACACAAAGAAATAGAGGAAGCGGCATTTGACCAAGTTTCATTTTCAAGAAAATTACACATGCATTTTATTCAAAAGAGCCAGTATATAAGAGCGAGGAGAGAATAAGTAAAATAAACTGCTGTGCCCAAACATGCCATCACATGACGCACAACAGGGTCCACAGGAAACAAAGTGCATTGTTTTGAGGTTCCTTTGGAGGAGAGGAGATGGTCTCTGTCAAGTGTGCCTTTGACCTCTATAGTGGTGACTGTCAAAGAAGTACTTACCAATTTCCCCTCCACATAAATATCCAGCAAACAGGAAAACAAACCTCTGTCTAACTGTCTAGGTACTAAAATTAAACATTAAAACTTGTGGAAGCTCATGCAACAGCTACAATTACCTAAAAGGAGAAGTGACCAAGCCCCTTTACACAGTTTTTGAGCCACTTTGTTTGTGGAAAAAAATTGCCTGTAATAGAAAAGCGAACTGCGTGAGACGAAAGGAAGAAATTAATGAGCAGCAGAATGAGATGGGTAGAAAAACATCTTAACCTGTTAAGAGTGTAAAGTGACAACTGCAAAGCATTATGGCATAATACTGTATATAGTGTGAATGCATGGTCTTAATAGTATTTTTATAGTTAAACTGTAAACCTTAAACTGTACTTAGGCCATTCCAGACAGTTTTCCATATCCTATACCACTGCCAGAGCAAGATAATGGAAAATCCTTGTTTTGGCATGGCCCGAGCAAGAGGGACATCCGTTACAGAATGTAGCGAGCAAGAATATGTGCCCACATCCTAGAATTCCCTGCTGCATGACATGATGTCTAACAACTATTCTCCTGGCTCAAGCTTGACTGAACACTGAAATATGGTGTTATTAATTGATTCAGCCCCATTTTACTTCTTCAGAGGTGTTGAAGGGTTAGATCACCCAAAAATGGGTAAAAGATCACTAGTTTTATCCTCAAGATCAAACAAGATGCAATTTAAATTCACAATGACTTGGATTAAACCTTTTGATTCATATATATTACTTTTACAATCACTTTTAAAGCTCACTTTTTAAAGCGTCCAAATTAAGGTGGAATGCGCTTTCGGTGGAGGGACAGAAATCTCTCAGTTTTCATCAAAAATATCTTAATTTGTGTCTCGAAGATAAAATGACAGTCAGAGATGAATGACAGTCTTCAGTTTGAAACAACATGAGAATGTGTAATTGGTGACCATTTCCATTTTAGGGTGAAATTACCAAAATTCCAAGATTTTAATATTTTGAGCAAGCAAAGAGCCTCTGAGTAAGATTGTATTTAAGACACTTGATTGGCATACTAGTCATAATCATTGAAGCTCAAATCTAGGGATTGGGCTCTTGATATTTACCTATTTAAGAATGCATTTCCAAATGCATTGAGTTTACGGAAGGGTTTCTTGGGGTCCACAACCAAGGCATTTCCAGGAACAATCCCCTCGTTCTCACTGTACATCACAGCTATGAATCCATCCGTCGTTGGTTCAGGGCCAATTCGCATTCCTGGAAAATCTTGCTCCAGAAGATACCTGCAGGAGGGAGAGGTTAAGTATTAACAAACCACTACTTAGTCAACTGGAGTGGCATGATCATGTGACAGCACATGCTAACAACAAAATGCCATGGTTGGGTGAGAATAAAAATGAATGGAACAAATGCAGCGATTTATTTAAAATGCTACCCAATAGCCTTTAGGTTGAGACAAATAAACATCCAAGTTGATCCAAGGATCAAAGCTAAACAGTGGCACTTAACCCTTGGACAAATGCTAGAATGTGAAAACAGACCTATTCATCAGTCTCACTCTTCCTGGATCCCTACCACATCCTGCCAGAGGATGAGAAAGTGTCAAAGGTTTCCAAGCAAAGAAACACACATGGCTTGTCATTAAAATCTATCAATAACATAAGGGAACTACGAATCAGACTGTATTCATTGTTAAATATGGCTGAATTACTCCTTAAGAGACATGAAAACCATTTTATGAGGGGAGGTGAAAAAACAATACAAACATAAGTTGTCTCTCGAACTCAAATACTTAGCAACTTATTATTCATTCAACTGCAATAGTGTTTAAACAGTCTTAAATATCCACCATTTTCAAATATGACCTTATGTTTTACATTATGAATGGCTGATTTGGTAATAAGCCAGTTCTAGTTTGAGAGGAGTTCAACATGAAACAGAGCTATTGGATTTTCTCATTCATTCAGAGACTGTCTAGAACAGGACCTGATGAGCAACAGCACAGACATCAAAGCTAAATAGTATTGACCTACAGTGAAAAGCCAATAAGAAGAATAATGATGCTTTTATGAGTTGTTTGCATACTCTCCAGCCTTCTGCATCTTTTCACAGGTGAATGGGCTATGTGAGCTGGCATAAGCTGTTTTTACACACCCCCTTGCCAGGGTTTGCAGCCACCACAAAGAGCTGACTGTACTGAACTTCACATGTGTACATGCTGCTCTTTGAGAAATTAAATAAGTACATGAAAAATAAACCCTCAATAAATATACTTGTGTCTAATAATATTGTAATGCGTTGCTTGACTTACTAGACATTACAATTCATTCAAGTTAAGAACATTGACAGAAAAGTATATTACTTAGTGTTTTGCTGACACACACCTATTTGTCAAAGCCATGCATTACCTGATAAAAGTGGTCTTCCCTGTGGAATACTGTCCGACCAGAAGGACCATAGGCTTGCTCTGGAAGTCCGCCTCCTCCAGCGCCGGTGAGTGGAAGTCATGGAAGAGGTAGGTCTCCTCCAAAGGCAGAAGTTTTTTAGTATAAAGACTCTGAAGTCCTTCAGTCACTGTTTGAAACATGTCTCCCTCCTTGTTCCTTCCACCCTGTTCCTTATTTACCCAAGTGAACATGTTGCCGTTCCTCGCAGAGCTCTCTTTTATACGTGATGCAACCTTAGTTCCCTTTTTAAATGTGAGGAATTTAAAACTGTCCCAGTGTTGTTGTTTTAAATTTTTCTTTGTTTGTATTAGTATTGACACTAGCCCGTCTACTGGCCACTGCGCGGACTATCCAGCTGTGTGCGTGTCGCCGTGACCTCACCTGTGTCCTTTTATGTGACGCTCTTTCTCATGACGCTAGTGTGAATATTCATGAGCTGGAGTGACGCGCGGTTTCACGCTGTAGAGCTCCCGCTGCTGAGGGCGGAGTGGCTGCTCTGCTGACTGCAAGGACTTTTCGGTGCAAACGAGAAGGGTAGGCACCAAATTGCTGACATGGAGAAAACCAAAATTCGCAATTTAAGAAATTAAATGCTTTCTCAATGTCATCCCGCAGTACATAATATAAGCCTAATTTAAATTGTTTGACAAAGCGCCGCAGGATATTTTCAAGAACTTTTAAAGAAGCATTTTAAGCATTTGACAATGCAGATAAACGTATTTACAGTATATCCGTTTTGTATAGATCCATTATGGAGTGACATAATTGTACGTTGTTTCACTGAGACCGAAATTATCCGTTAAAGCAGCACTATGTAACTTTTGGCGCTCTAGCGGTTAATAAACAGAACTGCACACATCCCGTAAGATGAATTCATGATGTACTCGCTCATTATATACATTTTGCAAATTTTGAACACAGAAAGAGTTACATAGTGCTGCTTTAAATTAGCTCAGCAGACAGTGGGAAGTCAGGCTTGTACATTTACGCCTCCTAGTGGTCAGCCATGAAATAACATAGTATTCGGTTTTAATACAGGTCAAATGGCAATTATAGAAGCTCACGAGGGTATGGGGCAAAAATGCCACAAAGTAACCTTTAAAAAAAAATCCCTGCAGTGAATCCCTGGTTTTTAAATCTGTTATCTAATATTTTATATATTTCAGAATATTTTATTCTATGCATTTGACAAATTGAGAACACGAGTCATGTTTAAAAATGCTCTTTGCTCCTTAATTAAAAAAAAAGTTATTGGCGTTGATTACAACCATAAAAATGATATTTAGGAGGACTGGTTGTTGTCAGCTAGGATGGGTCTAAATAATAATTACTTTTTAAAAATCTACATTGTTTATTTCCAATGCAAAGTTTATCAGATTTTCCTAAATACTTAATGTCATTAATCAGGTGTAAATTATTGTTTAGACCTCTTACATATAACCTCTTATTAAACCTAAACCTAATTAAATGATTGTTTTTGTTGTTTTGTTTTAGCAGTATCTCAAGATAAAAAAGCGAATTTTTGTCCAATAGGAAATAGATATTACAGGTATTGACCTGTTATAAAACATCGGAGAAAAAAACGGTATGGTATTAGTTTGTGAAAAAAAAGTTCTAAATTTATACTTTTTCTAGCAAGACATTTGCTTAACTGCACACAGAGGAATAAAAGCAGTCGCATAGCCTAAGGTAAGTTTCAGTTCCCCTGAGGTCAAAAATAAATAAAGAAACAAATAAAGTACTTCAACTTGACATCCATAAAAACAGAATCCAGAATATTTTCCAACAATTTTATATTGATATATGTATACACATATTACACATTCAAACAATAGTTGTGCAAAAACCATCCCTACCATGAAAAATGATCTGGATTATTGTATGTGTCTCTGGCAGCATGGCTGGACGCATAAAGGCGTTATTTTCGACTGTTTTAAAAAATAAAATACAAAACACAAAAGGACAATAGATTCTGATGCATAGCATCTATTAAGTAGAACATTACAAAAAATAATGTGTCAAAGTGGTAAACGCAGAGAAGGTTAAGTCATGTAACAATAGGTTTTACATGCATAAAAACTGAGGTTTTGCTTTTTGACAATGGAACCCTTGCAGGGTCACTGTTTAGTGCCGATGTAGTCCTTCATGAATGCTCCAAAGTCAGGTCCTTTATATCTACTACACAGAAACACGTCCACCCCTGCCCACACAAACAAGACTTTCTAATCCCAAAACTCCTCTCCACATCAACTGTCCATCAACAAACCACTACAACACAACAGATGTCAGTTCCATATTTGCATATTGTACAAAACCACCAATACAAAGCTTGTCAGGATTACCAAACATGAAGGGTTACCTTCCAGACTTAACAACCAATATGAGAGATGACCATTAGCCCCAAACGCATTCATACTCATTGAAGGCTAACATGACGATGAGTGTAAACAGCTTCCTTTTACTTTGGGCCTGATGTTAGTCAACCAACACATCATCTAGGCATCATTTCGCCTCGTCTTGTAGATTCAGAGACATTAACATTCTTTGGGTTGATTAGAGTTGACGTATTACTCTTGACAGCATTTTAGATGTGGCTGACATGGGAGATTCATCTACTCAAACCTCCTCCAAAAGGCAGTAACTATCTAGCCCAGCAAGGCACTGTTGTTTCCCGAAGAGCGCACCATCTCTCGAGCACAAGCTGACGGCTCGGACTGTTATAAACCCAAACTCAGCCCTGCTCTTGGAAGTCTTGGCTGGGAGGGCTGTGTGACTTGATATTATCTAGACCCAGTGAAGTTGATTTCAAGGGTCCGGGAGGTCGGAGGTGTCTACAGTCACCTTAATGAAGATGGTGTCGTCTTTGATGTAGGTTCCATTCTCTAGGACAGTTTGAGCCACAAAGAGTGGACAGCCCGAGGCGATGTTCATTTCACCAGTGGGCCGGCGAAAGCTACTGCTATTTGGGTCCGGTTTGAAGGCATCGCCTAAGTGTTTCCTTGCCGGCCCCTGGTCCATTAGCATTAATGTTACTTTCTGTTTGAACGGCCACGGCAGCAAGGCATCGTATTCCCCAAGCATGACCACGAAGAACAGCGAGAGATGTGTGCCTTTACCCATTCCGTCCCCATTCAGATAGATGCGGGCACACATCTTGTAGCCGAAATAGCCCGTGTAGAAGGGCTGGCTGTAGAGCGAGAGGGTTTTTGAGGCCACGGCTTCCTGTTTCCGTCTTTTGTAGTCACGGATCTTCCAAATGAGCGTACCGTTGAAGCTGGCCGTCTCTAGCACCTGCAGCTTCAGGTCCATCTCCGCCAGGCGGATGTCATGGACACTCATCATGTCATCGTGACGTGAGAGCTGCTGCTCTAAGGAGCCTGGTGACAGTATTGAAATGTGTTAAAAACAATGTTGTGAACACAAATAAGTAGGCTACGTGGTATAATGTATAATAATTGAGGTGTATATGAAATTTTCTTACCCAGCGTGTGAGAACCAGAACTGGAACCAACACGACCCGAATCGAGAGAAGATACAATTGAACGCATGTTCTCCACGGACCCTCTCAGAGCCTCCACCTCCTCCCTCATAGCTCGCAGTGGACGAAGCTCCCGCAGCTCCATCTCGACTTCAAGCAGTTTCTCTGAGTGAGTGCTCATCAGCATCTACATACATAAACACACACACAAACATATAGAGAACTGCTTGCTTAAAGTGTTTTAATCACAGATTCTAATATTTTATAGCTGGGTCCATGAGTTTTTAAAATCAAAGTTTGGCAAAAAAAAAAGGGGTGGGGGGTGGGGGAGGGGTTAAAATTGAGATTTAAAGTCATAAATCTTAATGCAATTATTTTAAACATGAAAATACATCAATAATAATGTAACTACAATGTATACATTTTAAATAAATTGTATAGTACGTATTTTACCCCTCAAAAGATTTTGTTGGTGTTGTTTTTTAAAGTCTATTTTGCTCAGTAAGGCTCTATTTATTTGATTAAAAATACAGAAAAACAGTAATATTGTAAATTGTTATTATAGTTTAAAAAAATTCTATTTTAATATATTTCAAGATGTAATTTATTCATGTGATTGCAAAGCTGAATTGTCAACAGCCATTACTCCAGTCTTCAATGTCACATGATCCTTCAGAAATCATCATGCTGATTTTAGTAAGAAACATAATTTTGTGAAAACGTGACACATTTTTTAGCATTATTTGAAAGTTCAAAAGAACATAATGTATGTAACATGCTAAATGTTTTTGCTGTCACTTTTAATCAATTTAATGCATCCTTGTTGAATAAAAGTATTAATTTCTGAAAAATGTATACTTAATATACCAAAACCCAAATTTTGTCTGGTAGTGTATATTTTTGTCATTTATTCTTTGAATAACAGGAATTTATTTTGCATTGAGGATTTACATAGTCACTGTCATCAAATAACAAACAGGTAAACATGAAACAACATAGTCTACGATCACTGTTAAAAAAAAAAAACAATAATAGAAAAAAATGGAAATTTATGAAAATTACATTTACTGTATCATCATAAGAATTTGAGTAAAAAGTTGAACTGAAAAATGTACATGAATTTCAGAATTTTTAGTATTTGGTATGTCCCCGTTTTGCTGGTCATTTAAAAAAATGTTCCAAAGAGGATCTTCAAAGGAAATAGGAAATCTAATAACCTTTTATACAAAGGTTAAAGGGACCTATCCCTTTAAGGGAACTATCCCTTTAAATTGTATAAAACATGGTAAATGTCACACATTAACTAATTTGAATATTGACAGAAATCATTGACAGGAAATTGACACAAATGATGTTTCTTATTTACAGTATAATGTTTCTTTCTTTTTATTGTTCAAAATCCAAAAGCTTTAATTATTACCAGGTTTAAATTAGATCTCAGGCTTTGAGCCCACTGTAGAAGGCATGTAACAAAGCAAAGGCATTAAAACTTAAAAGCATGTCAGACTGAAATATTGCGCAGTACAGCAGACTTACGTCACTTTATACAAATTAGAAGTTATTTTTAGCTTCACCAAATGACTCAAAAGAAAATAAAACCACTACTTGGTGACGGCTCTCACCTGCATGCTGACTAGCTTCTGCTCCAGCTGCCTGTTCTTTTCTCTCATCTCCTCATACTGAGTCTCAACCTCTGCAAGACGACTGCTGAGGCTGGGCAGAACTTTATAACGCTCCATCAGCTCGCTCTTAACATCCTCTACCTACACACACAGGTTAATCAGTTTACATGTTTAATCTGACTACATGCATGGTGGAAATATGAACAGGAAAAAGCATATTCATTTTCACACCGGAAACACCAGTTTCTTGTTTCTGATATGTTAAACATAAATGTTTATAAATGTCTACCTTGGCCTCTAGTGTGGTGTTTCTGACTGCCATCATTCTCAGGTGCTCAGACGCAAAACTGGACTCATGTTCCCTCATCTCTTGATTCAGCCCCTTTAAAATAATTAGAATTTTAATCAGCATGGAAGTACTATACTACTGCAGTGTTAGTACATTTCAAATGTCCTTTAAATCAATGTCTGCTCAAGAATATCACCTTAAAGGAGCATCCGTAGCGAATAAAGGAGCAGGTCACTTGGGCCTTTGGACAGTCATGCTGATGACTGGACAGCTATAGGAGACACATTCATCTCATAAATACATCACAATTAATCTGCCTTTATCATTCACTTACAATTGAAATCACTGTTCATGTGTTTAAATGCAAAACACACACGTTAGTAAATCAAAAGTGATGCTTAATGCACTCCAAGCCTACCTCACTTCTTAGAATGGAAGAAAACGAGCAGTGATTAGGGCATGCTACAGGAAATGCAGGACAGACTGTATCTTTGTGTTTCTGTAAAGAGAGAAGACGGTTAGACTGAAATGCACTAAAACATATTGCATACTGACACACTTTCATGGTTCAAGATGCTCATGGTTAAAACAAAACTGTTAGTGTGTGGAGTAATAATGACAGGATCAACCAAGTGGAAAAACAGAAAGCATTCTTGAAGTGAAAACATACATCGATCATTCTCTAAATGACAGTCAACTTAACGGGAGATTCCCTCAAGTTCCTTGTACAAATGTGAAACTCAAAGGTCATGGGACATTAATGGCAGAACACAAGGGGAATACTTCTCATAGAGGAACTGAGATGTCCACTAATTCCAATCAAGGAAAAAAAAACTCAATGATAACTGAAAAAAGATCTCATGAATTTCTAAGTACTTTCCATTAGATTTCAGGTCCTTTTTATGGGAACTGGGGGGTTTTGGGTAATGCGTGTTACCTGTAACTCGGTGAGGGCCATCTTGTGATTGCAGAATTCACAGGTGATCTCTCGGTGTTTGCATTTGCGGCTCAAGTGCTCAGACATGTCTTTCCTCATCATCTTCTCCTTACACTTTCCCAAGGGGCATGGCACCTCGAAGTACGGACAAACTTCCAAGTGTTCCTGTTCAAATGAGAGAGACAAATCTGAATTTTGTGACCTAACTTTACCAAAAAAATCCATTCTTAAACATAACACACACAGCATGTAATCTATCAATAAAACTACATCCGTCCATTCTCACACTTATAAAATGATATGCGAGTCAGTTTTAAGTCTAGGCTCACATTTCTCTGCGCTCGAGGCAGGTTCTATTTGGGAGGAATTTACCATATGATATGTAGACTATTGTGCCTAAGAATCATATGACTTACCATGACCTGCTGTAAACTCATTTGTTCTTTACATCCATTTTTCTCACTTCGGCAGTAGATCTTCAGAGCCATAATTTCCCTATTGCAGCAAACATCCCGGAATATCTAACGTTATAAGAAAGAAAAAATAATCCGTTACATGGCCTGTATAACAGAGATTTGTTGTGTGCCTGTTATATGGCCCACATTACTTTCACTTGGAGCTGTGAGAGTGAGATTTAATATGTAACGGAGTGGGTGTGTCCTTGTAGGTTTTGGCTTCACTTTCTTACCTTATCTTCAAAGAGTGGTTCTAGATCAGCTGGACAAACTGGGTTAGGCTTACTGAAAAAAAGTGGGATCCAACTGTAAGTAAATTGTATTCGTAGTTCAAATGACCTACATTTAGAAATAAAAATAACGGGAATACCCCAAGTTTATTTTGCAATGCTATTTAGATCAGTGGTTCTCAACCTTTTTGACTTCTAGGCCCCAGCATCGTCCACAACAATATTCAAAGGCCCTATGACTTTTCCATTTGTTTGTGATTTACTGAATAAGGATTAAGAATAAGATTTTTTTTTAAATATTTTTACTCACAATTCCAACTCAATAAAATAGTTTAAAGTTGGGCATAACTAGAAAAATGTATATTCATTATAAAAATGCACAAAGTTTTATAATTGTATTAATTTACATGACTTTTCCAGGTCTAGAAATCACACTTTAAAAATTAGGCTAATTTCTAGCTTACATTCTTTCATTTTCGGAACACAAATTAAGATGTTTTTGATGAAATCCGAGAGACCCTCCATAGACAGCAATGTAACTGAAATGTTCCCAGACCAAGAAATGTAGTAATGACATCGGTAAAACAGTCCATGTGACATCAGTGGTTCAACCGTAATTTTACGAAGCTACGATAATACTTTTGTGTGCAAAGAAAACAAAAATAATGACTTTATTCATCAATTCTTCTCCTCCTAATCATGTCTTTTGCCATTATCGAGAGTACCTCTGCACATAAACAACGCATGCGCGTGATTCTGCTGACGTAGAACACGTGGTACTCTCTATAATGCCAGAATACATGATTTGGAGGAGAAGAATTGTTAAAGTCGTTATCTTTGTTTTCTTTGCGCACAAAAGTATTCTCGTAGCTTCGTAAAATTATAGTTGAACCACTGATGTCACATGGACTATTTTACCAATGTCCTTACTATATTTCTGGGTCTGGGAACATTTCAGTTGTATTGCCATCTGTGCAGGGTCAGAGAGCTCTCAGATTTCATCAAAAATATCTTAATTTGTGTTCCGAAGATGAACAAAGGTCTTACGGGTTTTAACATAAAAAGAAAACAAAGTATCATCACTGTAATAAATTATATTTAAAATATACAGTGAACTTTTCATATCAGAAATATCCCCACAAAAGCACCGCATCACCAAGATTTTTGGTTGTGTAAACAATTTATTCTGAAGAAATACTTTCATCAGTGTTCTATCAGCTTTTACATACTTAAATCTGCATATTCTTATTTACCTTTACAAAGGTCTATTTTTACAAATGCATAAATAATGTTTTGATATATTAAACATAAAACGTTGAATACTGATATTTGAAATTATTTAAACAGGAGGGTGAGTAATTAATGACAGAATTTTTATTTTTTGGTGAACTATCCCATTAATGTTTGTTTTGTCTTACTTTACCATTTTTAAGCCATCTTAAGGTCTTGGAAGTTTGCTAGTTGAGAACCCCTGATTTCAATCACAGGGTTTCTACAGACATGAACAAGTTAAATTTAAGACCTTTTTAATACCACCTTATATAAAATTTAAGACCTAAACCTGTAATGGAAATTGAACCGAATCATTTAAATGTTTGATTCATTCAGGAACGAAACATCGTCATGTTGCTTAGAGACGCAAAACAGCACTGTGGCTTTGTTTAAAATGATTTTTGTTGTCGAAATAGTGCAAAAACAGGCAATATGGTGTCTAAAATGTAAGTCTCTTAATTAACTTCTAGTTTATTGAACTACTAAAAAAAATCTATTACATTTGTAATCATGGTAATTTTTGGAGAAAAAAATGGACTCTTCATGTGAAATTGATTAACTATATGAAGTGGTATAAATATATACATTTTCTGCCCCCATGTCTTGAATTTGTGATCATTCTGAATGTATTTTAATAGACTGAATCATGCAGTGAAAGAACGCACTAGACTTCACGTAATGCGTGCACTCTGTAGGTGTTTTGAATGTTTTTTTTGCGTCATGAGAATATCAGCAAAATAGCTCACTTGTCATGGTATGTTACTTAAAGCTGCAGTCAGTAACTTTTTGTGGTTAAAAATGATCCGAAATCAGTATTTGAGCAAGTACATAACCAGCCAGTGTTCAAAACTATCGCCTTACTTTAGCCCGGAAACAGACAGATTAGGATCTAAACTCTACACCCATAACATGAACATGAGAAAAATGGAAATGCTGAATATCTTAGTTATAGAAAAAGTTCACAATGACTTCCAAAAACACAACATTCTGAAAGACGAAAAAGGATAGTCTACTGTCAACTTTGGCACATTTAATTTTTTCTTGTTCAGACTGAAGCTGTCAAGAATTCTGTATTGTCTGGGAAACATTATTGAAATTAAAATGGAATGGGCTGTTGTCTGATTGGATCCAGACCCCCTTGGCTAACACCAATGTGTGGCCGCCTCGCTGCCATTGTTTCAAGAACACAAGTGCTGTTAAGTGTTTAGTAGGAATACTGTTCCAACTTTATGAAGTCAGAAGAGTTTGATGGATTAAAGGTGTGGCTACCTGAAGCCCCCAAAAGCATTTGGACACTTAAGACACACTTAAAATGTCAGCAATACATCAAACCAGGTGGCATCTGCAATCAAATGATGCTTGACTTTCAGTTGTCTAACTTCACTCTCGTAATTACTTTTACTAGTCCCAATGTGATTTTACTGGATGAATGAGTCAGTTCCTCTTAAGTTCACACAGGTGTCCTACTAGAAAAACCACCGGTGTAGTTCATCACATTAGCTGTGGAAATTTGTGGAAATGCTTGAAATTAGCTTTGCAGACAAATATAAATTGCCCAATGCCCATGTAAAAAAAAAAAAATCCTAAACAAATAATAATTAAAAAACAAATCAATAAATGCAAGTGCACAGCATATAGGAACTCCTTCAGATATACCTTTACATTGTTGTGGAATATAAACACTATCATTCAAAAGTTTGCCATCACAGGCCATATATACATATATATATACATATATTTCAATTATTCTTACAATAGCCTTACAATTTTTTCACCTCAGAAATTCTGTGTTGAGTATTTACATTTTTTAAGGCATAAAACATTCATTTAATTTCTCTTTTAAATAATGAAAATTAAACATTTTATTTTTTTGGAAAATAATATTACAATTAAAATATTGAAGAAATATTGTATGATTATTCCTTTAGTGGGAGTGGGAGTATGCTCACTTGTGTGTGCACGTGTATCGGGCGGAACTCCGCTGTGCGCGATACAGAGAGCGCGATCATGTAACGTAGACACAGAAATGACATGCCGTCGTGTAAATAAGATAAATAACATAAGCAAACATATTTAGTTTGTTTAATAAAAGAACAAGGTATAGACCTGTTCTATAGAAAAGGTAACTTTAAATGACTTCTGTTGTGTTCTGGCGCTATAGAGAAAATAAAAGTAAAAAATAAATTAAATTAACCTTCAAGGGGGCTGGGGGGTGCTGTTGGGAGGGCGGGCCGCCCCCCTAATATAATGGCAGGGGAAACACTGAGATATCCCATAGTATAGCAAAAATATTATATATCTCTTCATTGTGTTTGGGCCCCACTGGACGAGCGAACATAGGCACGTGCCTAGAATGCCTGTTTGTAAATCCGGCCCTGCCCACAACTGTCTCTATATGAACCCGAGCAGATCGAGCGTTGAGCTGTGGGACATTCATTAAAATTACAAATAATTAAAATGATAACGAATTAATGAATAAAATAATGCATTTTTACTATGCAGAACATTTACAGTAAATAACTGAACAAAATACATTTATAATTTTTTTATATTTTTATTCAATTTTATATTTTAAATTACATTCATAATTAAAACAATTAATATAATAATTAAATAATATGATTTATGCATTTGCTATACAAAATGTTTACAGAAAATATGTTTTATTTGTTAAATATTGTAAATTATACTAATAATTAAAATAATTAAAATGATAATTAATAAATATTTATTTTTGTTACACAGAACATTTAGAGAAAATAACAGAAAAATGATTTATTTATCCAGTGTTTGATATATAAATGGCATTCATAATAAAAATGATACTTGTGCCGAATGAGACGCGAGTAATAACCTCCAAATACATCTAGCCAAACCCGCGCTCGCTCCGTCTTGTATGCACGCAAGCATGCACTGTCACAATCTAATGCACTGTAAATGCCAGTTTTTTTAAAACAAATAGGCCTACCGGAACGCCAAAATTTAAAATCTGACATTTTCCGGAACAGTATCCAGCAGGATCAAATTAAGTACTGGTCATAATACTCACATAAAAATGTTCATGTTAGCAACAGTGTGTACACACACATATATATATATCAGTAATATCCCTATTCACCATGTACATTGTTCTACACTTATTTATTATTCAATAAATTATTATACATTTTATTTTTATAAAAAGTGAATTTATCTATATCCACCTTTACAAAAGCAGTATTTTCTGATACACACAAAACCAAATTATTATAAAATGATGTCAGCATTTTCATTCCACAATTGCTTATGAAAAACATGACGACAAAGTAAGCCATGACTGAATCATCTTGACTGCGAGTAAGTGACGAGGGCGTCGTCAGACCTATTAACCTCTTAAATGCCGTCTGACATCACAACGGCTTGACTTCTGCCTCTCTGCCTGTTTCACATCTCAGGCCAAGGTCAGACAGATAGAAGTTAGTCATCTCCTCTTACATTTTCATATTCTAATACTTGCCACAGAGGCGACGCTTAAACATTGTGCTTACATTGCCACATCAACAACTGCTGACCGGCAGCTCTCAGACTGGGAAATCCCTTCATAACAGGCATAGCTCTCTAGCTCTAATAATATCTCCCCTATGAGCCAGCTACACAC
Organism: Sinocyclocheilus anshuiensis; assembly: GCF_001515605.1. NCBI lineage: Eukaryota > Metazoa > Chordata > Actinopteri > Cypriniformes > Cyprinidae > Sinocyclocheilus > Sinocyclocheilus anshuiensis. Next base: position 1,462,406 of record NW_015544247.1, read on the forward strand.
CAACCACACATGCAGGAAGGTCCCGGCTCCATTGCTGAATGCTGTTAGAATTCCTTTAAGCAGAGGATACCACAGTTATTCCACAAGAGTGACTGGTTCCCACCGCACATGCCTCTTCTCCAGTACAGAGACTTTCCGACACAAAAGGAAACTGAAATTATAGCTATATATGGTGCATGTTTATGAAGGTAGGTAAACCTCGCAAAGAAATATTTTCAATTGGGAAATTAGAGCTCAGTTATAGATCAGTCAAAATGGTTTGTCCTAGCATCCAGTGACAAACAACTACTCTTGACAATAAAACATTAGTAATGTCGTTTGCCAAGGCATATTCGAGATTACGAATCTGAACAAACTACTAACACCAAGTAGTAAACTTCAGCATGTAACTCATCCCACACAGACACTACGGACAAAAACGGTACCTCAAATTGTGAGGCTTGTTGAAAAGAGGTGTGCTACGTCTTTTTCAACCAATCAGCTTGATGATTTATGCCTAGTGAGTGACAAAATGGCTGAAAAATCCCATGAACTTACATTGAAAAATAGACTCGAACCTTTACTTCACCAGTAAGATTAATCCAATTTTTATTTCCAATTACAATTATGGCTTCCAACAAATATGAACAAAATGATAAAAAACATTACTTTTTGCTATTATGCTCCTGTTTGGGCAAAAATACAATTTATATGCCAAAGATATTTTTAAATATACTTAATAAATATTTAGTATTTATTAATTTAATTAATTAAAGTATCTATCCATCTATATCTATATATATCTATATTTTTTTAAATAACATTTTTATTTGATTTCAGTTATTTAACTGCAATATAATTCAAATATCCAGTTTAAAAAAAAAACTTCAATAAATGCATGATGTTTCCAAAGTCACGGAGTAATAATTTTAAATAATCTTTATCTCAGTGTTGACCAAAATAATTGTGATTATAATTATTGCCATAATAGCAACATGCTAAAAAACCATTAAAAACTTTTTTGGACAGGCACTCTCATTTTTTTAACCGGTTAATGGTTTGTTGCACAGATAAATGGCTTTTTTTTGGGGGGGGGGGTTATTTTTTTAAATAACATTTTTATTTGATTTCAGTTATTTAACTGCAATATAATTCAAATATCCAGTTTAAAAAAAAAACTTCAATAAATGCATGATGTTTCCAAAGTCACGGAGTAATAATTTTAAATAATCTTTATCTCAGTGTTGACCAAAATAATTGTGATTATAATTATTGCCATAATAGCAACATGCTAAAAAACCATTAAAAACTTTTTTGGACAGGCACTCTCATTTTTTTAACCGGTTAATGGTTTGTTGCACAGATAAATGGCTTTTGGGAGGAAGATGACAACCATGTTTGGACAGCCATGTGGGATGCTCACACTCACACACGATCACATCCAATTACATTATTCACACTCTCAGCAAGAAAAGTTAAATCCCATCTGACGCATACAACACGTTACACCCTTAGTGATGGTTGGGTGTTTCACAAACGCTCTCCATGGCCCAACATGCCTTTTGTAAAATTACGACGACAGTAACTCAACTGATTTCAGCTCTATCTTTACTGGACATTATGACTGGGAAAAATCCAGAGTCACTCATGAAAACAAAAGCGAATATTCCCAGTTAGTTGTGTTGGAAAGTTCAGTGGATCTCGTCCCTGATTTTGTTCCTGTTTTACTTAAGGTACAGGTATTTCCCTATCTCTTGTCTCATGAGGTCAAAAATAAAACTAACTACCAACAAGTGTGGATAAAACTGTCCCTGAAATAATCCACAAACAAAAATATTCAACTACACAAACAAATTAAAGAAACATTCAGAGTACAAATCCATGTACTGGTGGCTGACCAGAACGTGCAGTTCTCTACGGATTTCCAGGAATATTTAAGGGGCTTTTCCATTTGCTGCCTCATCCCTCTCTGTCACTGCTGACAATACACATACACACCCACACCCACACCCACACCCACACAAGCACGTAAACGCTCATTAAGAAAAAAAAGACGTTAGGCAGCTGCTAGTAAACTATTGTTTATGCCAGGAATTATGTGACCTTATCCGAATGTAAAAGAAACTAAACAATGAAATAATTTTTTTATGTTTCTGAAAGAAATCTCATATGCTCGTCGATGCTGCATTTATTTGATCAAAAATACAGTAAAATAGTAACATTGTGAAATATCGTTACAATTTAAAATAACAATTTTCTATGTTAATATAGATTTTAAAATGTAATGTATTCCTATGATGGCAAAGCTGAATTTTCAGCAATCGTTGCTGCAGTCTTCAGTGTCACGATCCTTCAGAAATCATTCTAATATGCCGATTTGCTGCTCAAGAAAAATGTATTATTATTATTTTCAATGTTGAAAATAGTTGTGCCGCTTAACTTTCTTGTTGAAACCGTGATACATTTTTAGGGTTCTTTAATGAATACAAATTTCAAAAGCACATCATTTATTTGAAACAAATCTTCTGCAACATTATAAATGTCTTTACTGTCACTTTTGATCAATTTATTGTGTCCTTGCAGAATAAAATGCAGTAATATATCAAAAAACAACAAAAAACTAAATGACTGACCTCAGATTTTTGAATAGTAGTGTAAATGCTTCATAATAGCACAGTTTAAGTTAACTTCATGGTGAAAAATAACTTTTTTTGTGATCTAGTGAAATTGTGACCTAGTCCAAGACATAAAGGGATAGTTCACCCAAAAATCATTTACACACCCTCATATTCCAAACAAAAGGAGATGTTTAGCAGAATGTCTAAGACTCTCTATTCCATTCAATGAATGAACCGTTTCACCATTCACGTTCACTTTATAGAGACATTCAAGTCATTCAGGTTTAGAACGACGGTAAGTAAATAAAGACAGGATTTTCATCTTTAGGTAAGCTATTTTTTAATGGTAAAATTCCCAAAAAGCAAGATAAAGGACAAAAATGTGTCCCATATTATCAGTGCATTTATAGTTTAAATAATTAAAACATGCGACTTAAAACCAAGAACGAATGAGACAAGACTAAGCAATGCTAGCGTTAAGCAAGCATCCATCTCATAAAGAACATAATACCAGAGAGGGCTGCAGGTGAAAAGTGTAACACAATACATTTCAGACTGTTAGTTTAGAGCTGAGGAGCGTCAAGGTAATACAGATTCTTTGAATGTATTTGCACTGCAGGAGATCTCATAACAAAAATGAAAGAGAAGTAAGAAGGGGAATATCACCTCTTTCTGGCCTGACCTTTTACTAGAGGAAGACATTTGTGACTTCTTTAGGTCACTTACAGGAATAAAACAGCATTTCAGATGTGAACATATGATGAAGGTGTGATGGGTAAAACTTTATGTGAAAATGCAAAGGAAGAAGTTGGGCTTATGTCATCTATTTATACGCGTTTAATAATATATTTCTCAAATACTGTGTTTTATGTTTGTGTGGTTTTTTGTAGAAAACACTGTGCAAAAAAGCATACATAAAACAATTAAATATCGATTCTACATATAGGTTTATCATATTTGCTGTTAAAAATCAGTACTGGTCAATCTACATTTAAAACTAAATGAGTACAGAAGCTAATCCTTTCTGATTAGAATATGATATGCAAGACAGAAGTACACCCATTCTCTGTCTCATAAACTGCATCCAACAGTGGAATACAGTATGCCATCATGGTTTTTTCCATCAGTAGCGTAACGTTACAGGCCTAAATCATGCAAGAATTTTTTAAGTTAGGTATTGCCCCCAAGGAATAAGACCACAGAAACATTAAAGATCACACTGTATGAAGGTTATACAGGCTTTAGTTTAAAGACCATAAGCTCTTTCTATACAACAAAGCCTATATAAAACGTACATGTGGAATTTATAGACCTTTAAATGTAAAAAGACCACAATTGTGCTCATAATAAAAGCAAAAGTGGAAAGTACACCACACACATACATGCAAAGGTGAGAAGGTCTTCTACCAGCAATGGCAGCACAATCATCTATCATGAATTTGTAAAGCAGCTGTTCAGGATTTAACCTGTTAACATGTTGATAGCCTAACGTGTTTCACAACTTCAAGAATCAGAACTCAAAAGATATCCCTGTTGGTCCAGGAGACAGTAATGAGAGCAGGTGAACCTCTCAGATCAAAGCAAGACACACTTTACTGTAACGTTAGGTGAACCCATAGACTTTGGGTTTGCCTAATCTTACCTTTCACTAACATGAACTACACATTTTACATGTGGATCTGTGAAATAGCCATCCACTTACATGAATCAGTTGGTCAACGATGTCGTCCGATGATCCAACCGTGTTTCTCTGAAGAATTTCACGAAAGGAGCCACGGATGGTCCACTCATATGACAGACACACCGAGACAACAACGTCCAAATTTACGCGGCCACAGATCCGTCCTCGCTTCTCAAACAGGCTACAACGGCCGTAGGATCAAATCGGGTCATTTTGACATCGGAATGTTCCAAAAACGACTCGGTTGAGGTACACGAAAAGGTAGAAGCCGCCACTATGGCAGGGTGCTGTTGATGTTAAGTCTAGTGACTGGAAAGCCCCCTTGGTCTGACTTCCTCAGGAAATCCCCGTCATGAAAAAAATCGTAGCTGGTTGTAAAAGGACGCCATAGCGAAAGAATAGGCTGCGGTGTGGCGTCTGGCCGCTGGGTGGAGCCAAAGCTCATGCCAATCCGTGATAGAATCGCTTTTACTTCAGCTGCTCTTATCCACGTGTTTCTAATAGGTGATGAACTTTGAGATGCATGCATTACTGTTCAAATCTTCTGACATATCGAGTAAGTTGAAGGAGTCTAAACTGATTCTGTTCTAGGACACCTGTACGACACTTGTGATTACTTTTGATGGAACAAATTATTTTGTTGTTGTTTTGTGTGTGTGTGTGACAAGCCACTATATGGATGAATATATTAACAAAATAATGACAAACACAACTAAACTACTAAAATGCTAAAACTAAAAAAAACTAAACAGATAACGTAAAAATAATAAAAAACTAATTCAAAACTGTAATAAAAACTTGGTATCTCAGTGATACTAAAATAGCATCGATGTACTGTACTATTCACATTTTTATTACTATTATTAAATTCCTAGTGATACTAAAATAACAGCATCGATGTACTGTACTATTCACATTTTTATTACTATTATTAAATTCCTCAAATTATAGGTGTTTTTTATTATATCAATACAATTACTACAATATTTTATTACAAGTATCAACATCAACAAATATTTTTCCTTTGCATCATGGCAATGACTTTTTTCACATTACAGTGAGAACTCTGAATGGAAATACACTGAATTGTTGTAACAATATCATACAATGTAAATAAATCTTAATTTTCTTCATGCAAATGTTTTTTTTCTTCAATCTGTGGTAAAATACAACCCAGAGTTGTTGTTGTTGTTTGTTAAATTCATACATTTTTGCCAAGTCCTTTATTACTGAGATCCACCAATAGTCTTCCAAGCTTCTCATCACAAATAAAAATGGTAGCACTTTAGATTAGGGAACAATATTCACTATTAACTAGGTGCTTATTAGCATGCATATTTTGCATGCTAATAATGCATACATATTGCCTAATTCTGCATGACTGCATTGTAAATCCCTTAACGCTACCCAATACCTAAACATAACTACTACAACAACTATCAATAAGCAGCAAGTAAGAGTTTATTGAGGGAAAACACTAGTATATAACATATAAAGACAATACAGTGAAAATGTGTTACCACTGCAATTTAATATTGAAAATTAATGGCCTAAATATAACAAAATGTGATGTACAGAGGTTGAATAACACTCAATGCATTTGACAGTATAAATCCCTTAAGTTTATTATGACTAATGTGACAAACTGATTACATATACGGGCCAGTCTATGACCAAATTAGCTCCCACCCACACACGCAGACACACAGAACTTCACCCCAACCGTGTACATGTTATCTGCACGCATAATAAGTTTAAAAAGGAGTTCACACATGTATGGTACCATTACAGTTATTAGAGGGAAAAAGTTGGTCGAAACAAGTGAGAGTGTATGTATTTTAAATAACTTATTCCATTTTCAAATTAAACAAAAAACAAACAATATGAACCCATCTAACATTTATCTCCAAACACCATAATAAATTAGGATGTGTGGAAAAACACATACAAGCATGGAATAGTAGTAGAAATGTAGATGTGCTGCCATATTTTGAAATTCTTACCTACACATGGCGATCCATATACGTTTAGACACCCCTAAGAGGGTGAAAAGCTTGACCTTGGCATGAAGAAGAAACTGTTCATGCATGCAAAACACAGTTCGAAATGAGATTTAAAAAATCCGAGCAAGAACAAAAAATACCTCCCATTCTGTTACAACACTCTGCTGTGCCTGTTCTTACAGTCAACAGCTTCAGCCAAGAAACCTTTTGAGATAAAATGCATTTCAAAAACACCATGTACAAGGGTCCATGATTAAACAGTATATATATTACGACCTAATACTAAACCAACTCACTTAGACAATATAAGAGCTGCAAATCATCTCATTTTTAATAATATTAAAATTGGTATTAAAATTGTTTAAATTTCATCTACACTGGCATTTCACTGCATCTATACAGTGCAGTTCGTATAATTCACTTTTTATGCAAATAAATAGCTTAATCCAACCAGAGATCAACTAACCCCCCAAACTATTTTAAAATAGCAAATCATATAACTATAATATGCATATAATATGCTACAATAACAAAAAAGTAACTGGAAAGGGATGTTGGACTAGGACCAAGTCAAAGTCCTATGTTTATATCAAGAAAGAGAGATGGTCAAGTGACATTAAACTCCTTCAGACTCCTTAAGAGATCTTTCACGGTCACAATTCTCTGTCCAATGACGTTGGGATGGGTATATATATGGGTGTTTTATTCCCCCCACAACAGACCGATTACCATTTGTGGAGAATATAACTGTTGGAGCACCAGACTGGTAGAGACCAGACAAGATCTCTACTTCTGTTGGCAGTGATGATCCTAGTTCCGTAGAGTAGCTTGGTGAAGTTTGCGCTCCTATGCGGTAGCTTCTGTGAGAGTCCTGGGTTCAATAGGGGGGTGGGAGTTGGAGGGACAGGGATGGGGGAGGAATGTCCATTACGAAGAGGCTTCACTTGAGGCAACTGAAGCCTTAATGCGTCTTACGCACAGCTGCGATATTAACTGATCTGAGCTCGTCTGACCGCTGTTGGAGAACTCACGAAACTGAAGGGTTCTGTGTTTCCATTGCCGTTGGTTCCTGAAAATGATGATTTGATGATTATTCTCGAATGACATTGATAAACCAAAACCAGATGCAGGAAAAAATACTTCAATTAGACTGAGAATTTCCAGCCTGACTGGAATCTAAAGCCACATTTTGGTGGAAAAGCCCATTAACTAAGAGGTACTGATGGGAAACTGACCTCTGCCTGGTTTTCTGAAGGCCCCGGGGTGGTTCCCTCTTCGGATGACACCTCCATCTTCTCTTCATCTAAACCCTTCCGTCCCTCCACACCGTGCTCAGCTTCCCATTCCTGCAGTACCTCATCCAGGTTGAAGCGACGCCGGTAATTCACAAAGAAGTTTTTCACTTGAACCACTGACTTGTTGCCGATCACATCAGAAATGGCTTGGAAATCCCGCCCGTACTTCCTTATAGCTGAGAGAGGAAACCAACGATTGTCCAGAATTTCATTACTTAAAACTTGCCATTTAAATAATCACTCATTATCCAGTAAGCCCCGCAAACATGTGAGAAATGTGGCCAAATATAGGCAAAATACCTTGTACTGCAAGCAGCTGCTCTTCTGTGGTCCAGCGGGTATTAAATTTCTGATTAGCCTGAGGAAAACAAAGCACATTTACTGCATATCCTTTTGTGAATAAAATGCATAAAAATGGTAAAAATGGCCCTCTATGAAATAATTGTGGTGGAAAGTAGTTCTAAATAATATTATTACCTCAGATGGCCTAAACTCATCCACACCTGTGTCCAGCTTTTCTCGGAGGGCACTATTGTGCTGTTTAGTGCTCTGAATCTGTAAAAAGAGGTTATTTTTCAAACTTTTCAGTTTTAGACTGTCACATACTTCAAAACTACATTGCTCTCTGTCAGATTTACATCTAGTTCTACCAATAGTCTCACTGAGATGAAAGTGATAAAGAAGTGACTAAGAAGTAATAAAACGCTAACCTGTCGTTTTATGGCAATGACCTCCATATCCAGCTGTCTCAGAACACTAACTGCAGCCGGGCCGCTGCTAGACATTGCCGCCACATCATCAGAGTTTAAATGCATTCCTTTAGGAGGTTTCTTCTTTGCCCTGTGTAGGTTCCTCCCAGCAAGTCCCTGTACTTCTTTCTTAACATGCATTGACTTTTCTGCAAGATTTGCTGGCTGTACAAAAACAGCGAAAACAGAGCTATTTAAATCGGTGACTGATTTAAATTGTGTTTATTGATGTAGATTTACTACTTATGTACAGTCAATGAGCATTCCATATTAACAAAACAATAGATTTAAAAAACATTACATTTACATTTAATCATTTAGCAGACGCTTTTATCCAAAGTGACTTAAAAATGAGGACAATAGAAGCAATCAAACCAACAAAAGAGCAACAATATATAAGTGCTGTGACAAGTCCCGGTTAGTCTAACAGTACATTCAGCAAGTTTTATATATATATATATATATATATATATATATATATATATATATATATATATATATATATATATATATATATATATATATATAAATACAAAGAATAAAAAGTAGATAGAAAATAGAATAGAGCTAGTGTTAGAGGGTCAAGTTATTAGTATTTATTTATTTTTTTTACAATAATTAAAAAGAGAACACGCAGATAGTATAGAAAAAGAACAGAGAACGCTAGTAGATGGTCAAGTTTTTTTCTTTTAATAAATAAAAAGAAAACAAGTAGATAGAATAGAAATAGAAATATATAGAAATACATATTTAGTACTGTACCTTCTGCACAACTGTAGGTTTTGAATCTTGTTTCTCAGGTCCAGGCGTAACCTTAAAAGAGAACAAATATTTTTTTATGGAGGTAGATGGTTTATAAGTTAAGTGTAGCAGCACTGACAAAAGTTAATATATCCAAATAAAATAAAATATAAAAAATGAAAAGTTCAAAGATAAATGCAAAAAAAAAAAAAATTACATTAATAATAAAATATGGTAACACTATTTTATTTGTCCTTGTCACGTTACATTTACTTACTATAGTATTAACAATAAATTATGCATAATTACATACAACTAACCAAGCCCTCATCTTAACACTAACCATATAGTAAGTACATGTAGTTAATTACTATTACTCAGTGCTTAAATGTACAATTACGCTGTAAGAAGGCCATCGTAAAATAAAGTATAACCTAAAGTATTAATAGGATTTTATTTAATATATAGTTTTATTTTAATTTAAAAGAATCATCTAATGTTAATGCACAACTGAAAAGTTGTAAAAATGTGCAGAAAAAAATGTCCATTTATATTACCTCTTTCTTCTCATCCTTATTTGGCTCCAATTCTGCATCCCCTGGAGAGATGCAATTATTTTCTTCTCCATCATCACTACATGGAAAAAAAGGATTAAAAGTTTCAAATATGACATTTCCTTTTCAACAATGGCAACATATTCTAAAAATAGATCATGCTAGCATTCCATGACAGCACAACTCATCTTTGATCAAGACTTTTAAAACCAAAGAAAACACAAAAGGAGACAGCAAAAATCCTATTAATAACTTCATGCCATAGCTGACCTCTCCTCTCTGTCTCTCTTCTGTTTGCGCGCATGGCGGTCCATCACACTCGTTTTACTGCGCGTTTTCTTCCACGAGTAATAGAATCTAACCAAGCTTGCAATTGACTTGTCTGGAAGCTGGAACAAAAAAAAAACTTGTTTGTAATCAAACACATAAGTGATGGAAACATCTGACATACCATAAGGATACATCATTATTCATGATCAAAGCTGACACCGATCCATTTGTAACAGTCAAAGTGTTCAAATGTAGGACTTGACAGAACCCATTTGGTCTTTATATGCACCAGTGACTGTCCATTAATGAGCTGGATTTCTGAGGCTCCTTATGATTGGTTGTCACTTCAATACATGAAGATGCTGCTTCTTTCAATTGCATGTTTTATTTTAATGTTGAGAGTGGTTTCAGTCATCTCACTCACCATCTGCTGGATGCGGTGAAACGTCTTTCCATGAAAGCTGAAACCCTGTTCAAACAGCACCTTGTCTTCAACTGTCCACTCATCTGGAAAAGGGGTGAAGTTGGGGAGATCTGCCAAAGATTTTTCAATGTTGTGTTTGTGCCAAAACAGCATGCCCAATGCCTGTTAAATACAGAAAGCCACATCATGAGACTCCAATGGAAAGAAACTTAAACTATTTGAAATGTCAGACTTTAAAAGACGACTTATGTTTGACACCGTGAAACTGTAACTACAAGGGACATTTAATTAATGCAGCAGGGCTCCAGACATTTCTCGACCATTTTTTTCTGCCAGTGTGACTAAATTTTGTGAGCGGTCGCACTGGCGCACCCACGTCATAAGCGCTGCCATTTCTGTTGCATATGAGGAACATCAAATGGCAAGCGCAACAAAAGCGTAACGAACCCACACTACTCATTTGAGCAGTGCAGCAAACTCGTCCGTGCTCAGAACAGGTTTACTCAGGAACCTGCGTTGATCTCACGACACTGTTACTGCACAGCGCTGCGAGATCCAGTGAGAAGCGTTTGAACTCGCCGCAGAATGAAAAAAAGTTGCTGCAAGATTAGGGATATGCCGGTATCAAATTTTCATGTTGCGATTAATTGCTCATGTTTTTATCACGGTATGCGGTATTATCACGATATTAAATTTAGTTGCAAAAAAAGTGGTCATAATACAGTATAACAGGTTTAATAACTTCTTTCTTATAACAAAAATAACTGATCATTTCAATACAATAAAGCAATACGCAAAAAAAAATGTATAAAAGTTAAACATTTTACACAGATTAAAGTGCAAAAGAATTATAAGACCAATAGGTATCACTTTACAATAAGATCTCATTAGTTAACCTTAATTAATGCATTGACATTCACAATGAACAATAGCTACGTTTGCAAAAATACAACTCTTAGTTCATGTTAGCTCAGTTGCAACTTTTGATTTTAAGATCATGTTATTAAATATTGGAATTACCTAAGATTAATGAATGTTTAGAAGAATTTTTCATTGGCAGTTTATGTTAACTAATGAATTAACTAATGTCAACTAATGAAGCCCTAATGTAAAGTGTGACCGAACAATAAAGAATCAAAACATGTTGTAGTCCAGATTAAAATGTAAAAAAGTTTGAAAATAAATAGCCTATTAAGTCTAAATATTTAAGTATTTGGCACTGTGATGAACACCATAGCGAATACACAAATCTGAATGGCTGTTTAAATACGTTTCAGAAACGGAATGTAGCGCAGCTGCTTTGTTTATGGGGTTTCCGGGGTAACGGCTGCATTTCTGCTGTCAGAGTGAATGTGCTTTCTTCCAGAGCGTCTCTCACGAGTTCCGCCATGAGCTTCTCATCCGTGCTTGTTTACATGAAAGAGCGCATGCGTCTTTGACGCAGTATACAGCGGTTGTGCATTGTAACCAGTTGATGGGAAAAGTGTTCTTAAAATGCATTCAAAATTCTGAATAATTTGAAATAAATAATTATTCTCGGTATTTTGAAGTGCCCACGATAACAATATCGTGCATATTCATTATTGTGATATATCGCATCACCGAATACCGGCACATGTCTATGCAATATCTAATGAGAAACATTCAAATTCTACACAGAATTCTGTTATAAACAGTTCAAACAGCACTTACGTAGAAAACCAGAAGTAGTAACACTAACCATAACCATGGTGTTGTGATTGAAATAGTCGAATTTCATTTCATTATGCATTTCAAGGTTTGTACCTTTTGAATGACTATTTAATTTATTTACACACTTTAAAACTCTAAAAATTATCCAATTTTATTTTATTTTTAAAGGGATGACAAAAATATACTTTGTGGTAAACAAACACTTATGTAAAATTTAAAATAAATTTTAAAAAGACATCAAATTACCACTATAACCAGCAGAGTGGCACTTATAGGCTTATTAGTCATTCATTTCTACTTTTTGCTTTGTTTTGAAATTATAAAATTACTATAATAAAATATCAAATCATCAAGAAATCAAATTTTGTAAAGGTTTTGCTCTTTTTTTGTGTATGTAGTAAGAAAAGTCACAAAGTGCCTTGAAAAACAAACTTCTCTGCGACTGAATCACACAAAGCAAGAGTGCTCCTTTTATAATCATTGAAGTTGTCTGTCAGTTCTGTATAATACTATAGAAGAATAATGGTACATTTAATAAGAGTAGAATGTGTTAATTTTCTTTATATAAAACAATATAAAAACAAAAATATATTTTCCTTTAGAAAAAAAAAATTAAACTTTCAAGTTCATCATTTTCAATGCAACAAATAAGCATAACTTTCAATCATAATCATTTTACCTGCTCCATATTGTACCCATGTTTTTCTTTGGCTATAGCAATGTACTCATCCACTGCAACAAACAAGGGAAAAATCATTAGAATATAACTCAAAATTAAATCATGTCTAAAACTAAAAACCCTTGAAATATACAGGTGCATCTCAATAAATTAGAATGTCGTGGAAAAGTTCATTTATTTCAGTAATTCAACTCAAATTGTGAAACTCATGTATTAAATCAATTCAATGCACACAGACTGAAGTAGTTTAAGTCTTTGGTTCTTTTAATTGTGATGATTTTGGCTCACATTTAACAAAAACCCACCAATTCACTATCTCAACAAATTAGAATATGGTGACATGCCAATCAGCTAATCAACTCAAACACCTGCAAAGGTTTCCTGAGCCTTCAAAATGGTCTTCTAATTTATTGAGATGCACCTGTAAACTTATTTCACATATAAAATAAATTTCTTTATAGACTGAATGACAAATATCTTATACAAAATATATTTCCTCCTATATTATAGCCTTCTCAGTGCTATTGCATGCCTGATTTATAGGAGACCTATTATGCCACTTTTTATAATATGTAATATACAGTGGTGTGAAAAAGTGTTGGCCCCCTTCCTGATTTCTTATTTTTTTGCATGTTTGTCAGATGAGTGGACCAAAATTCCTCCACAGCGCTGTAACAGACTCATTGCAAGTTATCGCAATCGCTTGATTGCATTTGTTGCTGCTAAGGTTTGCCCAACCATTTATTAGGTTTAGGGGGCAAACACTTTTTCACACAGGGCCATGTAGTTTTGGAATTTGTTTTCCCTTAATAATAAAAACCTTCATTTAAAAACTGCATGTTGTGTTTACTTGTGTTATCTTTGACTAATATTTAAATTTGTTTGATGATCTGAAACATTAAAGTGTGACAAACATGCAAAAAATAAGAAATCAGGAAGGGGGCCAACACTTTTTCACACCACTGTAAGTCTCAGGTGTCCCTAGAATGTGTCTGTGAAGTTTCAGCACAAAATACCCCACAGATTATTATATCATTTTAAAAATGCCTATTTTGAGTGGAAGCAGAAACATGTTTTCGTGCATGTCTCTTTAAATGCAAATGAGCTGCTGCGCCCCACCCCCTTTTCCAGAATAGGGCTGTGCCTTTACAGCTCATAGATACTCTGCTAAAAATGTGTTTGACTTTAAAGGGTTACTCCACCCCAAAATAAAAATGTTGTCATTAATCACTTACCCCCATGTCGTTGCAAACCCATAAAAGCTTTGTTCTTCTTCGGAACACAATTTAAGATATTTTGGATGAAAACCGGGAGGCTTGTGACTGTCCCATTGACTGCCAAGTAAATAACACTGTCAAGGCCCAGAAAAGTATGAAAGACATCGTCAAAATAGTCCATCTGCCATCAGTGGTTCAATCTGAATTTTATGAAATGACGAGAATACTTTTTGTATGCAAAGAAAACAAAAATAACGACTTTATTCAACAATTCGTCTCCTCCACGTCACCGTAGCGCCATTTTGGAGAGTATCTGTGTAAGCCGCACCACACGGATACGCTGTTTTCGTTCAAATCAAAGCGTAAATAAACGTAGAAAACGTATCGGTGTGGTGCGGCTGACACAGACAAGTAGAAAATTATACGCAGTTTGCGTTCAGTGGATACTCTCCAAAATGGTGCTACGGTGACGCAGAGGAGACAAATTGATGAATAAAGTCATTATTTTTGTTTTCTTTGCAAACAAAGTATTCTCGTCGCTTCATGAAATTCAGATTGATCT
>NW_015544247.1:1478757-1499046 GCF_001515605.1 Sinocyclocheilus anshuiensis
GTCGCTTCATAAAATTCAGATTGAACCACTGATGGCAGATGGACTATTCTGACAATGCTTTTCATACTTTTCTGGGCCTTGACAGTGTTATTTACTTGGCAGTCAATGGGACAGTCACAAGCCTCCAGGTTTTCATCCAAAATATCTAGGTAAGTGATTAATGACAAAATTTTCATTTTGGTGTGGAGTAACCCTTTAATTATGTCTATCTCACTGAAATCATGCATTTTAAACCATATTAGTTTAAACTTCTGATATACGGTTTTCTGAGTGCACAAGTCTGAAGAAAGCAAATCCACTGCTCTCGTCTCCTCTGGAACAGCATACTATCAAACTACTATTCTATGCAAATTGTAGAATTGATGCGTATCTCACATACCATTTCTAAAAAAACAAAGTATTATACAGTAATTGGAAGCCAGTGTTTCATTTTGAACACAATCCGTTTCATTGGCTGCATCAGCACAAGCCTCTTGTCTTCCATTGGCTAGACAAACAGTCCAGCGCTAGACTCAACTGTTGGCTAATGATGCCATTTCGGGCTAGTCTGCATGCTCAAGCGGGTCAAAATTTTGTGTGTTCACTTTTTTTGCATGAATCACACAACAGAAGTGTCTGAACAATACCACTGTGAAACATGGAGTGCCAATATACATTAAAAAAAAAACTTTTCATATTTATAGAGCCAATTAACACTCTTTTGATATTTGAGTAACAATAAAAATTAAATGTTTAAAGTTCAGGGAAATTAAATGAAATCAGAATTACATACTTCTTTTTTTTTTTTTTTTAATGCCGGATAAATGCAGTTTTCTTACCAAATATACAGTTGACACATCAGGACACATCAGGTGCTCATTATCATCACCTCAAGTTTCAAACAATAGTCAACCAACTAAAGTTTTTTATTTTATATTTTGTTTTTGTTTTAACCTCTTTTTCATAACAACAATTGACCACTTTCAATGTAGGTTGCCAGCGAGACAAAAAAATTTAATATTATTCTTGCTAAACATGAAGTGCACTAAACGGACGAACTATTCCGGACAGTGTTTGAGGCTATTACGCCATCCACCCTGTGTTGTCAATGAACCTTCCAACACTCAAAAGCCACAAACCAGGATCATAATCAGGAACAACTGCCTGATACTGCGGTCCAACTCGCATCCCGCCTGCACCTTGTGAGTGACAAAAGAACAAATAAGATGAACTGATTACATTCATCAGAAGTGTATGAACTTGTGAAGAGCGACCGAGGCTACCACAATGACTTACCATGCTCGTCATCACTTGAGGAACCCGAACTTCCTTCCTCCCATGAATGGTTGCTGTTCCCATTTGAAGTAAAACTTTTGGCCGGATTATTCACAGAGTTTCTGCCCCTTCTTTTACCCGATATCTCAGCGGTGCCCTTCTCCAACATCGCAGGCATCTTGACAGCGAAACGCAAAGGAGCTTGAAGGAACTTGGGCTCGCTGGCTGCTCGCTATAGCTAAGCTAACTCAGCTCAACTGCTCTGATCTGAAACAAATAACACCGTCCTGCACTGATGCAAACTCCCCCAACTGGCAATATAGAGTTACGAACACTCAAAAATGTGCATCGAATGCATTATATTTCCCCCAGTCGCGTTAATAAGTGAAGTTTAGCTTTGGAGGCAGATAAAAGCACATACGGCTGCAGTGCTACCAGACAGTGCGGCTGCTCTAGCGTTAGCTCTCTCGCTCTCTCTCTCTCTTTCTCTGATTGACCTGCTTTAGCTAACGTCAGTTCCTCTTCAAGGAAG
Organism: Sinocyclocheilus anshuiensis; assembly: GCF_001515605.1. NCBI lineage: Eukaryota > Metazoa > Chordata > Actinopteri > Cypriniformes > Cyprinidae > Sinocyclocheilus > Sinocyclocheilus anshuiensis. The sequence continues at coordinate 1,480,544 of NW_015544247.1, forward strand.
AAATTCAAACTTCTGCACACAATGAACAAGCTAATTATTTCCCGAGACCAAGCGTCGAAGCAGTGTTTGTCTAGAAAACATCTATGTGCATGAAAAACAACTCTAGACAACCATAAGCCGTTGCATCAGCTGGCACTCCCTACTTATGGACTAGTTTAGTGAAAACCATCAATGCATCACCATAGCAAAAAGATCCCCTTTATATTTGATATTCTTGATGCTGTTTTGCAGCATACCATTAACCATCACACTGCTTCATAAAACTCAAGTGGGAGAGTTATCATCCACATAATTAAACTAGAACATGTGTGGCTTGCACTTAAATGGCTTTTTAGGTCATGGTTAGCAGAGTCATGTAATAAAACAACATTTTTATTTTAAATGTTAGTTTAACTTTATTTTTTAATTTGGACAAGAAACCCTCAAATGTCAGGTGTGCTCAAAAAGTTACAAAACATAGTTCACCTAAAAAAAGAAAAGAAAAGAAAGAAAGTTCTATCATTTACTTTCTACATCCATTACAATTTTCAAGACATGGTTACAGCCTTGCATTTTTGTCCATTGGCTAGTATGTTAATGTCTTGTTATTACATCCTAGTACATAGGCTATTTGTGACCCTGGAGCACAAAACAAGTCATAAGTAGCAAGGGGTATATTTGTAGCAATAGCCAACAATACTTTGTATGGGTCAAAATTATCGATTTTTCTTTTATGCCAAAAATCACTTGGATATTAAGTAAAGATCATGTTCCATGAAGATATTTTGAAAAATTCCTACAGCAATATATCAAAACTTAATTTTTGATTAGTGATGTGCATTGCTAAGAACTTGATTTGGATGACTTTACAGGCGATTTTCTCAATATTTTGACTTTTTTGCACCCTCAGATTCCAGATTTTCAGATAGTTGTATCGCGGCCAAATAGTGTCCTATCCTAACAAACCATACATCAATGGAAAGCTTATTTATTCATTATTTATTCAGCTTTACGATGATGTATAAATTAACATTTCAAATTTCCATTTCAAAAAATGTACCCTTATGACTGATTTTGTGGTCCAGGGTCACATTTATGAGACACTAGATCTGTTCCAGTTGTTACTTGTAAGTTGTAACATTTCTTGTCTTACTACATATACATATAGGCTATAGGTATTTTTATATTCAAATTCAATAAAAAAAATCTTAAGACTAGAATCATACTAGTAACAACTGGAATGCACAATTGTCTTAAAAATTGGCACTAGTGTCTCTTCAGACTACTACAACTGGAATAGAGTCAGTAACTATTTGAATAGTTACTAGTAAATAAAAATTTTATAGTGTCTAATGAATATTTAAAATTGAATTGATTTTTTCTAGTCAGTATTGGATTACTTACTAATATTTAAAATATTAGTTATTAGATTAGTAGCCTATTTGGAAGGGATACATATTATTTAATGTGATGCTAGTATACATTCTGACTGATTTGAGGTACATCTGTCCAAAGACTACTAAGCCATCAGGATATCTGTGCCTGTAGCAATACACAACCTTTATTAGTTATATAAAGGTATTATTTTCTGGTCATGCCAAGTCTACATTGTGTTTCTTTGTGTATATGGTGGCATCCAGTGTTGGGGGTAACGCATTACATGTAACTTGAGTTACGTAATCAGATTACTTTTTTTCAAGTAACTAGTAAAGTAACACATTACTTTTAAAACTTATAACAAAATATCTGAATTACTTATTCAAATAAGAAACACAAGTTACTTTGTTTATCATATATTGATTGAGATCTCTCTTGTTTTCATGTTGAGAGAATTCGGGAGTAAGTGCAGAGGCATGTGCGTTTGTGATGGTTATTGGAGTTCTAGACTAAACATGTATTTACTCAATTTACCTGTTAAAAAACAGATTCAGTATTCCTAGAAATGAATAAAAACTGTGAAATGCAAACTCAGAATATTCCGTAAAATTGCAATAATCTGTTCAAATCTGGTAAATACAAATATACTTTATGTATTAATTCTCACTGCTGACCTTTGATGGTCCAATTCAACCATACAGATAAGCAAAAATGATTTTAGTTAAACATCACATTTGTGTGTGTGTGTTATTTATTGCTGAAATAAGAGTGTTATTGTTATCAATTTATTTTTTGTAAGCAAGCCCAGCCCAGGTGAGAAAAAGTAATGCAAAAGTGATGTAACACATTACTTTTCATAAAAGTAAGTAACGCAAATAGTTACTTTTTTTTTAGGGAGTAACACGATATTGTAAAGCATTACTTTTAAAAGTAACTTTCCCCAACACTGGTAGCATCTCAAAACAAATTTATAATAATTTTTATTGCAAATGTGGTGAGATCTCTCTGAGACCCTGAACACTAGTGGGATGAACACTAGTGCTAGCCTTATGCTACAGACTTCCATTCACTCCTTGCTTCATTTGATCTCAAACGACTTACCACTACAAGCACGCACAAATCAGGCAACCAACTTGACTTAATTTACACACGCAATTGTATTGCAGACAACATTCTGGTAAATAAATGACTAAATGTAAATGTAAATGTAAATGAACAGCATAAAAACAGCACACAGCTGCAAATGAATTTGTGTAGTGTAAAATGTATTTAACAATATTCTGAATAATTAAATCTAAACGCCGGTCAAATCCAAACAGTACAATTTTTGCAGTAATATGTCTATGCAGTATTGCTACACAGGCTGTAATTACATGTTATTACATCTGATTACGGTTCATCTGATCACCTGATTGGAGATAAAGTGATAAACTAACTTTTTTTTTCTGGGGGGAAAAAAATACAATCATAATACACATCCGCTAGATGGCGCACGTGTTCCTCAGCACATTTAAGTCTTCCCTTTTTATGTAGATCCACTTGACTACTGCAGCTCAGTCTGATTGTCGACCAATTTGATTAATTTTTACTTAGACATATTTTACCCTTTATTTCTTAAAAAAATCTCTTAACTTCAATAAATAAATACAATTCTTGATTGTGCATATATACAATTATATAACCTCAAGGAAAAATACTTAATCGTTCACCCATAATAATAAACGTTTACAGGGTGCCATAATAAACAGATCAGGTAGATCACCCCGTGCAAAGAGCGCATGGCTCGGTCTGTGAAATATTATGTAACAAGACTCGCGCTGAATGTACTGAATGCGCGAGGGTCACTCGATAGCGCCCAAACATACGCACACATGCGTTCTACACTAATAAGGAGAAGTTGGAGGCACTTTGTACCCTGGTGACGTGCGCCAGCGTCCAATGGCAAAGAGCGCAGCGATAGGCGCAAACCAACACGGGCTGCCCATCATATATAAACTCTCGGCTGAGCTTGTAGTGGGGTTTGAAGGCGGGTGAACGGTTTTAGACACTATCGTACGAGATTACCGCCTTGTTTTTCATTTATTATTCTGCCTGGCCTTCTGGGTTACGCATCTATATTCTCACAGATGGTTCAGTCAGTGTCAGTTCTGGCTGCACTGAATATCCACGTAAAAGCCTTTAAATCGTCATTTTAAATCCAAACAGCCCCCCAAAAACGTTTATTATAACAGCGGAACTCACGATTCCTTTGGATCTGGGGATGTACGAGAGCCGCGCGGATTATAAATCCCCGAAACAATGCCAAAAATCCTCATTTGCATTTTATCAGGCTGTCCGGGACCTGTTGCCGGTGTGGGTCCTGGAGGACATGCGGACAATGGAGGTGTTTCACTGGGAAGATGACGGACAGGCGTGCGCGTACTCCCCGTCGGAGGCGTTTCTGTACGCGCTGGTACATGATCACCAGCAGTATGCGCGTTATTTACTCAACAGGTTCTCCACCGGCGCGCTGGAGATGCCCAGCAGAAGCTTCTGCTGCTGCCAGGCGTCCACCACACCGCACCTGGCCATAGCCGTCCGCTACAACCGCATCAACATCCTGAAAATGATCATGGCCACCATTAAAGACCTCACAGACTGCGACAGACGGAGCTACCTGAACCGTCACGGATGCGTCCACACCGACGGCAGCAAAACCGCGCTGCATCTCGCGTGTGATCTGGTGCGTCCCGAGTGCTTGGTACTGTTGCTGGGTCACGGCGCGTGTCCTTACGCAACGGACCTGACAGGGAACACCCCCCTGGACTGTTTACTCAGCCATATCTGCCAGAGTGACTTTGACATGCGGGCGAAGCGCATCTGCCTCGGCTACCTCATTTTATTCATGCCCACATTTCGCTTCCGGACGAAGAGACAGTTGCAGGACAGTGGCGATGTGTGGAGGGCGCTCCTAGGAGAGCAGGCCTTCCAGTGGCTTTCAGGATCAGGACCTCCTTCGCTGTTCGTTCAGGCCATGCAGAAGCTCAGCCAGTCCATTCCCACAGATCAGCTGGACTCACTGCCGGACTTTCTGAAACCCCTGGACTTCAGACTGGATCAAATCTAATAAAGTACATAGTTTGACTCAATTCTTTCTTGAAATATTCAGGTTTGAGTGTATGTGGAAAGCTCTGTAAATGTGTGAATAGTTTGATGTTGTATAGTCGCATTGTGAAAGACACTGTATAATTATTAAAATATATATTTTTTGCATTTGTTGCCTTGGAGCTTAATTTTTCAGATTCAGTTCAAGGCGCATCTTGGGTTTTATGAAACAAAAATCACAAGACATCCTCTGTCTTCACATGAACTAAATGTCTGAACATATAGGCAATGCTAATCTTTAATAGTATGATTTTCTTCATTTTAGGATGAACTAAATAATAACACTAATTAAAATATTTGCAGTAAGAAAGATGAAACAATCAAAACCATCACATTTGAGCTTCTGAGTTTCAAAGCTCCTCTTCGCTTTTTTGCATGGGATATGCAGACAACTTCATGGGATCCTTTTTAAAGACAAAGGGGCTCCTACGTATGCTGGGAACTTGTTGACTTAAAAAAAAAACTATTTGGTTTGATTCATACAAAAAAAAAAACACTAGTTACAAAGTGTAAATTAATATCCATGCAGTTTAAATTACAGTAAGACAGTAATATTGTGAAATAGTATTACAATTTTAAAATAACTTCTTTCAGTTGTGTTGCTTAATATTTTAGTGAGAACTAATACCATGATACATTTTTTCAGGATTCTTAAAAATGAAAGAATAGCATTTATTTAAAACAGAAAACTTTAATAACATAAATGAACTTACTGTCACTTTTGATTAATTTAAAAGTATTAATTTCCTTAAAAAACAAACAAACAAGAACATTTGAAATAAATTCTGAATCTGAACATTTGGTAGCGTACATCATCTGTAATATCACATTGTTACAAATAAACCACAAAATGCAGAGACACTTTCTGTAAACATTTTATTTGTAAGTTTGTCATGACTAAGCATGGAGTAAAGACCGCATAGTTTAATATGTGAGTTCACATTTAGCTGCATCACCACTTAAACCACACTGGCTTAGCATTACATGTCCAGTGTACCACATTTATCACTTTAATTGGACTTACAATATGGTCTAAGTGCACAACTGAAATTAGTGGGGCAGAACAGGCCAAAACAATTGCAAATGTAACAATAACTAAAACAACTCGTAGCCATGCTTACATGGTAATTTAAATCTATCTGCATATGATGCATTACTGAGGTGTAAAAATCTCAAAAAGGAAGATTTACAAACACTTCACAGTCAGACACTAAAGAGAGAGGAGAGAAAATGAAACATCAGACCTAGCACTGAATTTCTATTTAGTTATCTATGATAGATTACTCATCAAGATGCTTTCTTTATATGGACGTATATGAAGAATGCTCGTCCAGCATTAATATATAGTATTTTTCTATGATAGATTCTATCAACCAAGTAGCAAGTTCAAATAGTTTCTGTTTTAAGAGTTAAGAGTCAAACCATCCTTTTAAAATACCTCACATTAAACTCCAAAACGTCACTAAAGTGTAGACAGAGGCAAGTCAGAGACCATGCTCTCTATACGACACACAGATATGTGCCAAATGCTACCATGATTTTACTCCTGTCAAGTATTTAACAAGGTACAAGTGTATTTACAGATAAAGCTGAATCCCTTCTTCAACTAAAGCCAACTTATGCCTTGTTCCCTTTCACATAACAATCAGATAAAAAAAAAAACACACACACCCTGCCTTTCCAAATGCCCTAATGTTTGTTAGTCTGAACTATATTGTAGCATATATTTCCTGTACCTATAATGATAATAAAATGTGTTTAGTCAAATAAGCGATATTTACATAATCTACCCCCCAACGCAGTAGATCATAGCTATAAACAGATTAACATTAAACATTTCCCTATTTTGTGAGCAAAGTGCATTAGTATACAGTACACTACCATTCAAACGTTTAAGGTTGGTATGATTTCAAATTCTTTTTTTTTGAATGAAAGTCTCTTACACTCAACAAGGCAGCATTTATTTGATCAAAAACACAGTAAAACAGTAATATTCTGAAATATTATTACGAATTAAAATAATTGTTTGCTTTTTTTTTTTTTTATATGTTTTAAAATGCCTTTTGTTTAGTGTCACATGATCCTTCAGCACTCATTCTAATATGCTGATTTGCTGCTTAATAAACATTTATTTTTATTATCAATGTTGAAAACAGATGTGCTGCTTAATAATTTTGAGGAAACCATGATAGATTTGGTTTCAGGACTGTTTGATGAACAAAGTTAAAAGGGAAATAAATATTTGGAATCTTTTGTAACATTAGAAATGTCTTTACTGTCACTTTTGATCACTTCAATGCATCCTTGCTTATATAAAAATAATATAAAATAAAAAAAAATCTTACTGACCCCAAACTTTTGAATGATAATGTATAAACAGAACCTCCTTAAATCAACATGAGTTAAAAAATAACTGATCTAACCGTGTATGTGGATATTAAGTTAATTAACTTAATAAATAATGTGCTGGATAAAACAAAATGGGTAAACAATTTCAGGTCACAAGGTGCATTAAAAAAAACACACACCATCAGAAAGGTTTCAATAGAGCGTAACATACTCACAACATATGGATGAGTAAATGATGACAGAATTTTAATTTTTTTAGGTGAACTACTCCTTTAAGAAGAAATGAGTAAAGTGCCTAGAAAGAAATTTCACAGAACAGTGATTCTGGGATGCTTTGACACAATTAGTGGCATCTAAATCACCTCCCACTCTTCCTCCAGCTCCTCTCCACTCAGAGAACCCATGTTACCATGGTTTTTGCTCCTACAGTTTTGCAGAGTCTTGGTAAGGCGCTTGTTGAGAGCACCAGTAGGAGCAACTGCCCACAGTTCATCCATCGGGGTCACTGCAAAAGACAACTACTTGGTCAGTTTTTATCATTTACATGTGCAGATGCTCATTTTATCATTAACCGATTTTAAACACTCACCTGCAAGCCAGCTGACCAGTCCTGGGATCTTCTTCCAGTAGTCTCCAGCTGGGTTCTTCTCTGTAATGCCGTATCGACGAGCCACTGCACCATTATAAAGGCGAACCCAAGCGGTCCTCAGACTTAGAACCAGTTGACTTGCCTGTAGTCCTACAATTTTGAAAAAACAAAACACAAACTTGAACCAACGACCAGTCAAATGAGTTCCTGCTCTAATTAAACATCTATGAAAATGAGTTGAAGAATAATAGAGTCTGAATACAAGAATAATAAAAACAGCAGATGAGATTATGTAATGAAGGTATACCAGGAATGTGTTCCCAGGCAGTTCCAACAGGCATCTCCTCAGTGATGCCGACGCGCACATGCACATTGCCTCTGTTGTCCAGCGCCCACAACATGCTGTCATTAGGACTCGTCTGAATTTTCACCAGATAAAGGCCAGCAGGCTGCTCAAAGAGAACATGAGAATAAGAAAAGTGCATAAGGTTGGTGAAATAATCCCATGGTGTATTCCAAGGGCCAAATTATCCCTCACTGGTCATGGTAGGAACGATTCATTGAAAAAAAATTGTTACTGTAAACAAGAATTTCAGTATGGAATCAGTATTCGGATGGTCAGGTGTTTTTTCTTTAGAATTTGAGGACATCAAACTTGGTAGTATTTTCACATGAATTATGATAATAGTTTGGTAATTGTTCAAAAGTTTGGAGTTGGTAAGATGTTTTAAAGGGGTGGTTCACTGTTTTTTTTCTAGGCTTGATTGTGTTTATGGGGTGCAGTCTAACATGTGTTAATGTTTCGTTTAAAAAAAAAAACCGCATTATTTTTCACATAATTTACCTTTATTCCACACCGCTCTGTCCCTTCTCTGAGAAACGGGCTGATATTTTCCTGTTTTTATGAAGCCCCACCCTCAGAAATAGGCTATGGGCTCTGATTGGTTAGCTAGTCCGCCTAACCGCCTCTAGTGCGCGTCTAACGTCCCACCTCTCACCTCAGCGGCATGTGCTCCGGTTGTATTGTAAACAAAGGCGTCGTTAATATCGCTTATCAGTTTGAGCCCGATAGAGAAGCAGAGGATATTATTGAAGAGGATCGTGCAGAACCTGTGCAAGCATGGCTTTTAATGGTAGGCCTATGTTTTTTGTTTGTTGTTGTCTCATACTTCATTGATTTTGAATCTTGTGAATCCATTAGAATCGTTAGAAGACAGAATCGCGATTCATATATGAATAGATTTTTACGTGCACCTCTAGTTTTCTCTTCCTCTTTTCTAAAGCAGCGCTGCATGGCCTCGCCCCCTTTGCTGCCTTTTCCCCTGGGCGGGGTTTATCTGGATTTGTGATGTCACGAACCCGGGAAGTAACTTGTTGTAGTCCCTACCAGCCGTTTTTGTAGCCATTAAACTGCCAGAATTCCGGCAGAGAAGACGATATCTCCGTTTGCATTGAACTTTCAGCTTCGTAACTTTGCAGATATTGTTTATGCTCAAACAGCAACATTACACACTAACTAACGTTAAAAAAGTGAAATCGCAATCAACCACCCCTTTAATGTTTTTGAAAGTCCCTCTTTTGCACACCAATACAGTAAAAAGGTAATACTGTGATATATTATTACAATTTAAAATAACTGTTTTCTATTTTAATATATTTTCAAATATAATTCCTGTGACGGCAAAACAGCCATTACTCCAGTCTTCAGTGTCACATGATCCTTCAGAAATCATTCTAATATTCTGATTTGCTGCTCAAGAAATATTTATTTTTATTATCAATGTTGAAAACAGTTGTGCTGCTTAATATTTTTGTGGAAAAACCTAATACATTTAGATTTATTTCACCTTTGATTATTTCTTAAACAAATATGTATTTTCAATTTTGATCAATGTAATGTATTAAAGTATTAATTTCTTTAAAATAAATCTTACTGTTGGCGCCGATGGCCTCGTGGGCAGCGCGCCAACATGTAGCGCCTTTGCGCTTCAGGCGTCCCGAGTTCGAGTCCCGGCTCGTGGACCTTTCCCGATCCCACCCCCCCACCTCTCTCTCTCACCCACTTCACTTCCTGTCAACCTACTGTCCTATCTAAATAAAAAGCCTTAAAATGGCAAAAATAAATCTTAAATTTTTTTTTTTAAATAAATCTTACTGACCCCAAGCTTTTGAACATTTTGAACAGTATTTAACTGGATGTAAGCTTGTGTATGAGATGAAACGGCATTACAGTTAGGATTTAGCAGGCAGTACAGTCATGTCATGCTTGTTTACCTGTTCGGGAGGTTCGATGCAGATCCAGGCAGGGAGCATCATGCTGGGGTTCAAAGGTTGAGTTCCAACCCGAAAATACACCATTCCATTACTATCACACGCCCAAACATTCTGACTGCCACAAGACAAACTGAGAAACTTCACGTGTCCTGTGAGGGAGTAACAGAGAGAGCAAAAGCGAGATTTCCCATGTCACTATGATATTCCAGTGAAATATGATTGGCACATGAGAGGTTCAGAGAATGAACATTCCATTAATGTAAGGTTAAGGGAAAATACTTAGAAAATAGCACATCTTTAAGTGCAAGTTAAATTACACACAAAAGTTTTGAAAGGTTACTTTTTAATACACTTTTCATGTCTCGAAATTCCTTAAATGCCTCACTGTGCCTGGAAATATTCAGCCATCACAATCCATCTCAGGGTGACTGACAAAATGGACTGTGACTTTGTGCAGGATGTCCGAGTTAAGCTCCACACCATACATCACATCTAGCACCATTTCACTAATGTACATGTCAAGGACATCCAGGGCCATTTTTCCAGACTCTTTAGTGACCAGTAGGACTGTGGGGGGGGGGGGGGGCTCTAGAACTGCACAGGGGTCTTGTGTGATACACTAGCACACATTCTCTCCTTTTACAGCTCATATCGTCTGTCACACTTTCCATGGCATTATTCATTTTGCAGTATGATTTCATATCTACTAAGCAATATATATGATCAAAACACATTATTTAATATTTACACTATTGCTCAAAAGTTTGGTAAATAAGATTATTTATGGAAAGAAATCACTTTTATTCAGCAAGGATGCATTAAACTGATCAAAAGTAAAACATTTATAATGTTACAAAAAATATATTTAAAATAAATGCTTTTCTGAAATAATGTTTCTACAAAAAAAGTACAAACATTTTCAACATTTATAATAATAAGAAATGTTTCTTAAGCACTAAGTCAGCATGTTAGGATAACTTCTGAAGAATCATGTGACACTGAAGACTGGAGTAATGATGCTGAAAATTGAAAAATTGAAAAGCTTTTGCCATCACAGGAATAAACTAAATTTTAAAATATGTTAAAATAGAAAATGCTTAATTTAAATTGCAATACTATTTCACAACATTACAGTTTTTACTGTATTTTTGATCAAATAAATGCAGCCCTGTCGATCATAAGGAACATATTTAAAAATCTTACCGACCCCAAACTTTTGAATGTTAGTGAATATAAAATTATACACAGAACTGTTAAGATAAAAATTAAGATAAAAGTATTTGGACTCTTTCTGGTTTTCAAACAAATAACAGCTCTTTTTTTTTTTTTTTTGCAGATGCCACCTAGTTCAATATTTTTTCGTATGAAAGGAATACCTTTTTAAATGTAGTTGTTTAAATATAACTGTCACCTAAAGCAAAACTGAAAAACAGAAAACTGAAGACTGGAGTAATGATGCTGAAAATTGAAAAATTGAAAAGCTTTTGCCATCACAGGAATAAACTAAATTTTAAAATATGTTAAAATAGAAAATGCTTAATTTAAATTGCAATACTATTTCACAACATTACAGTTTTTACTGTATTTTTGATCAAATAAATGCAGCCCTGTCGATCATAAGGAACATATTTAAAAATCTTACCGACCCCAAACTTTTGAATGTTAGTGAATATAAAATTATACACAGAACTGTTAAGATAAAAATTAAGATAAAAGTATTTGGACTCTTTCTGGTTTTCAAACAAATAACAGCTCTTTTTTTTTTTTTTTTGCAGATGCCACCTAGTTCAATATTTTTTCGTATGAAAGGAATACCTTTTTAAATGTAGTTGTTTAAATATAACTGTCACCTAAAGCAAAACTGAAAAACAGAAAACTTCAAATGTATTTTTCTACTATTAATGTGCTGTTTCACATTCTTTCGCTGAGTTAGATAGTACGAAACACCCCTATCTACCAAATCAATGCAAAAAAAATGTTGTGAGGGCTTGATGAACACAATGAATGAAAACAAGAGATACTCAGATGTCGTCACACCCGTGGCCTTTGGCCGCAAGAGCTCTTTACATACTGTGCTGATTCATTACCAACAGAACAAAGATAAAGCAAAGCTGACGCTTCAGTTCATTGTACGGCCTTTTTCTAAGCCATTACTGTTTTCCTGCTGTAGCATTTTAAGAGTTTTCCTGAAACGTGACAACTCATTGAGGACATGTAAAACAAAACAAGGCTCTAAAGAACCAGTATTTCAAGATGCTTCATTAAACCTGACCAACTCCAATAACCCTCTCTGAGACTTGGTCCATAGGCCTGAGTCTAAAAACACTGAAAACATCATGTGCCCGATCTAAAAATGCCCATAGATCCAGGACTAGCCCCAGACTCATCTTTCACATTGCCGCTCAAACGAAAACCACCTGAGACGGACAGGGCTACAGCTGTTCCATCACATGGCTTTGCCTATTTGTGTCTCCATCCTACCACATCACAAACACACGCACACACAGACACAAAACACACACACTTGTGTGTGACAAACAATAAACAAACGCCTTACATTGACAGCACTGAAGTGCAAGTCGTGTAATTAAAATATGTCTGATGTAATCAGATTAGATCAGCCTGCATTGTCATTTCAGCGGAAAGCTGCACTGATTGCATTTGGGAGATTGTAAACTTGTGTCTCGTTACCAAATTCACTGATTAAATGTGTGTTTAATGCATTCCTAAAGCCTAATCACTGCAAAATTCAATACTAAAGGACTGATCTCTTCCTCTCATGACCTTTGATAGTTAGCTTACCGGCTTTATTACAAAACATGTGTTATGCAAGAACCACCTGCTTGAAGTAAAAATATAAACAGGACCCCTAGCAACAGGCGGTTTTGATACATAAAACCATAGCTTGCTATTTAACCTGCTGGAAGCTCAAGATTCCAAGAAATGGAAATTAAGACACGAAAGTGAAAGATGTGTGTGTTTAGTAGGAGTGTCGCTTCTGTGGAAGTGGGCTGGTTATGCGTGAATATGACTGAAGTATGTCAGCGGCACACCATGTGGACAGCCAGGAGACATGGTAATCTGAACTAGGAGAAACAGGAGAGGGTCCTCAACAAGGTATGCCCAACATGCGTCATTCTGTCACACATGACCTGTGTATACGGCACTTGAGACCTTGAGGAGCACATTATTTAAATCATGTGTCAGGAAGTGTAGGAAGACTATTAAGTGTTACCTAATGCATACGTGAGTGAATGCAAACAAGCAAAAAAAAAAAACACTCTAGTAAGTAGGTCTGAAGACCTTTTTGTAGGGATCATTTTTAGTTATTAATAAAATTAAACAAAAAAAAAAAACGGATTGGGTGAATCTTACATACATTACAAATTCACCCCAAAGCAAGCAAGTAAATAAATAAACAAACAAACAAATGAATGCAAATGAATAAAAATGTCTTTTTGTATTGTTGCTTAAATCACCCCCACAAATTCTCACTACCATTATGTTCAATTAACACTTTTATTCAGCAAGCATCGAATTGATGAAAAGTAACAGTAAATTACAGAAATTCCATATCAAATAAATGCTGTTCTTTTAAACTTTCAGCTCATCAACACTGAAGTAATGGCTGCAGAAAACTTTGCTCTGCCATTAGAAGTATAAATAACTAAATAAATGGTAAGACTTTACAATAAGGTTAATTAGTTAACATTAGTTAACTACATTAGTTAACATGAACTAAGAATGAACAATACTTCTACACCATTTATTAATCTTAATGCTACTTTCAGCATTTACCAATTCATTATTAAAATCACAAGTTGTGTTTGTTAACATTAGTTAATGCACTGTGAACTAACATGAATAACCAATGAATGACTGTATTTTTATTAAATAACATTAACAAAGATGAATAAATAGTGTAATGCATCGTTCATTGTTTGTTGATGTTAGTTAACATTAACTAATGTTAACAAATGAACTTTGCAGATCTTTTTTATGCTCAAACAGCAACATTAGACTAACTAAAGTTGAAAAAGTGGAAAAGTATAATAGCACCCCTTTAAATTGTAAAGTCATAATGATCATATTTGTTTTAATACTGATGATACTGATGGCAAAAACATGTAATGAAAATGGGGGGTGCTTCATTTTCATGAAAACAATGCCACAAATGCATTAATATATTATTTTCCTCTAAATGTTTTTGGTTTTGGATTTGGTGTTCTCACATTACAAGAGCTTAAATTTAGCCGGCACGTGATCCACTGATAAATCTATTGTCAATGGAAAGAAAATTCTCTCACCAAGTTGGCTGAGGTCCAGCAATGTCCAGTGCATTCCTGTGGAGCAACTGGCTGATAAAGTGCGGATGTGGACACGACCGTAGTGATCTAAACCCCACAGAGCGTCACGACAGGCAGAGAGCTGCACCATCTCTACGTCTGGGGGAAACTGTATGGTGAAGGGCCGCATCTGGAGGTCTTGGTCCCAAATACAGAACAGGTCTTTCCTGCTCTGACCTAACCATAGGAAACTCCCTGTGGAGACATCAGCGAGATTTTAATTGTGTATAATAATATTTACTTGCTTTCTGCAAGACAACAGATACTGCATGATTTGAAGAGGAAGACAGGATTTCTACATACCCTCTTTAGCTGGAACAGCAGAGGAGAACACAAAGGCCCATTTTGTGGCAGAAGCTGTTCCTCTGGGTACAATACTTTTCCAAAATGTCCCTGCATTCAGATAAACATCACTATAAAATAATGAAATTTTCAAACAAGATCCTCAGTCAATAGAAGAGCATATTTCAGTGCTAAGCCACCATGTTTCCCATGCTCAGTGCGTCATACCAATGAGGCTGCCTTTGGCAACATGAAACTCGTTGCGTCCAGAAGCAATCCACACGCCACTGGTGCTGACACTGATGAGGCTAGGCTGGCACTGGGAGTGCTGGGAAAGGAAGGCCACACGCAGACGTTCAGCTACCCGCTCGACCGGAGCTCTGGTGGCTGTGGCGACAGTCTGTGTGGCCTGGATCAGAGTCTGGAAAAGACTGCCCTGATCAAACACCACATAGTCTGTGATGCTCACCTAAATGAAAAAGTCATAAAGACAAAAAATATGGTCACTGTTTCGGAAAATCTGAAACATTTCTGCAAGGAAGCAGCAACAAGCTTTAGGAATAATAAGCATTTTTACACGAAATGTGTGATTCATTGACAGTAAGGGTGTTAAACACTCAACATACAGGCAGAACATCTGACCAACTGTACATCCTGTAGAAGAGGATGTATTGTGCATGTGTACGTTACATATATGTACCTGCCACCAGTGGTCATCTTCACCCTGGGGTTTTTTAGCCGTGACCCCTGTTCTGAACCATAAGTTGCCACAGGTATCCAATGCCCAGACTGTGTTATTCTCACCCAGAGCAATACAGATGGGTTCCAGACCTTGGCTCTCACTATGGACACACATAAACACATATCTCAATGTTTATGCTACAGCAAAAGCTAGCAAAAAAATGGTAATTTATGCACAATATACATCAACAACATGCTTTGAAATACATTAATTAACAAAGCACAATGTTAGGGTTGGCAGGTCATAAATCAAATATTCATAAATCAAATTGTCAAACTGGTGCGACATATATATATATATATATATATATATATATATATAAACGTATTTAAACATAACTAATCTATTGAAAACATGTATACTTTACATAAATGTACTTTAAACAAATACTTTTGTTACATTACACATTCTATACTTCCGATTTGCAAAATAAAGTGGACACACTTCTGACACTGCATTATGTGGCAACTTGATGTCCAATGTAAAATCTTAATGCTGAAGTAAAACCAGTCCAGAACAATTGTTTTATTTATTCACTATAGTGAATTTGCTATCAGCTACGAGAAAACCATGCTGGCAAACATACCTGACGGTGTCATACTTCCAGTGCTCCCCCTCTGCACAGTAGCTGCTGAGACCCTCTCTGTAAAACACGCCCCTCTGCTCGCTCAGTGCCCACACCACACTGCCCCGTGCTGCTATCTGCGCCATGGGGCACGGACAGTCCACCTTCACTGACCGCGCACATGGCCTGTCCACACTCAGCCCTGAAGACACACATAGAGCAACAGTATTCCAGCTGATTTATGCATATTTTCATGGTTCCCAGTGAAACCACAAACTGCTACTAGTCAACATTTTTTGTAGTATGATCACAGTACTAATGACTTCTACTGGACTGGTAGGGGTCATAAAGAGATGATAAGGCTTTAACAGAGCTTTATGGTAACGGCCATGGCCAGCAGGAGTTGATTATGCTCTTCATTATTACATAATACCAAAGCAGAGCCCAGCCCAAAGTTACATTCCTTTAAAACAAAACAATGTGACAGCAGGAAACACCTAGAATTGCAAAAAACTCTCCGCTTTTGCTCGCTATAGCTACAGAGCCTCTTGCAATAGCTTTTCATTCTATTCATAATATATATGGTATTTTTAGAGCAAGTAAAGAACAGAAAATTTCTCTCTATGCTGACGATGTAGTGTTGTACGTCTCAAATCCGGAAGCCTGTTTTCCTTCTGTTTTGGATATTTTGAAACAGTGTTTCGGGCTATAAATTACATTTACATAAGAGTGAGTTCTTCCCGATTAATTCGGCTGCAAGGGCTCTTTCAGTATCAGCGTTCCCATTTAAGTTAGCCTCAGATTGTTTTCGTTACCTGGGAGTTATAGTAACAAGGAAACACGTAGATCTTTTCAAGCATAATTTTATTCCAATTTTAATTCAATTTAATTAAAAATTAATATTTTGCCTAAATTTCTTTTCTTATTCCAAAACATTCTGGTCTTTATACCAAAAACTTTTTTTAAGACTTTAGATTGAATATTTTCAGATTTTATTTGGAATGGAGGCCCAGCAAGGATTCAGAAATTATTTCTCCAGCAACCCAAAAGATTAGGCGGATTTGCACTTCCTCATTTTATATTTTATTACTGGGCAGCGAATATTCATAGCATTTATATTGGAGCCAGTCGCATTACGGTCTTTGTTAATGGGTTCCAGCATGGGTTGAAATGGAATGCGATTCTTGTAGCAGAGTTTCTTTACATGCGTTGTTATGCTAGCTGGGGTGACCATACGTGCCATTTTCCCAGGATGCGTCCTGGCCAGGATTTCTATATTGCCTAAAATATCTAGGTTTTGGCTTTGTTTGCGTGTGCAGACCGATCGGTGTATGACATCAAAATATCATACAGACGGTTCCTTATGCTTTCAAAATGCTCTCGAGGTATTTTGATGTCATACACCGATCGGTCTGCACACGCAAACAAAGCCAAAACCTAGATATTTTAGGCAATATAGAAATCCTGGCCAGGACGCGTCCTGGGAAAATGGCACGTATGGTTACCCTATGTTATGCTCTTCATTGTCAATTAAATCTTCTTGTTATTCTTCTAACCCCTTAGTTTTACATAGTCTAAAAATCTGGAAACAATTTAGAAAACATTTCGGTTTCCAGGCAATGTCGTGTCTGTCTCCTATATATAAAAATCCTTATTTTTTTGCCTTCCATATCAGACGGAGCATTTGCACTATGGTTTAGAAGGGGCATTGTAAATATTAATGACCTTTTTCATGAGAACACTTTTGTAACCTTCTCATATCTTTCAGAAAAATTCAATCTTCCAAAAGCTCACTTCTTTAGGCATCTACAGACTCTTGAATTTATAAGAAATACATTTTCTCACTTCCCTCATGCACCTCTTAAACAAGAGATTGACCAAATCTTGGAAATAAAAGTTTCCAAAGGTGCTGTCTCCAACATATATAAAACTATTTTTTTAATTTACTGTAATGTCAGATTCTTCATCCTTGTCTAAAATAAATGTAGACTGGGAATCAGACCTTAACCATGTTTTCTCAGATGAGGAATGGTCAAAAGCTCTTCGTCGTTCACTGATACAGTTCAAACTGCTACACAGAATTTATTGGACAAAAGTTAAACTGTCTAAAATAAACCTGGAAATTGATCCTATTTGTGACAGATGTCGACAAGCTCCAGCTACTCTCTATCATAACCTTTTAGCTTTGCCCAGAGTTAACTTCTTTTTGGACATCAATTTTCAAATCAATCTCTGATGTTTTTCTTTTAAAGGTTGAACCATGTCCTTTAGTGGCACTGTTTGGACTTAATCCTACAAAGGGGTCTCTATCTTTACAGTCAAGTGCTTTAGCCTTTTGCTTAATAATTGCTAAAAGAATTATACTATTGAACTGGAAAAATCCTTCTCCGCCCAACTACTTTCACTGGACGTATGACCTGTTACAGTTTATTCAAATAGAGAAAATTAGATATGCAATTCATGGCAATACAGAAGATTTCTATACAATTTGGCAAACTTTTCTGTTGTATTTTTTAAAATAACATTTCTATATGCAGCCCTTCCTATACATCTAACCCTGGCTGTACCTGTCTTTTCTCTTGTTCTTGAATAATTGAAACTCATTTAAGAGCGTACTAGGAAAGAAATTGTCTGATACCTGGCATTTAGCAGTGATGGCTCAGGTGCAGCTTGTTAATTTATTTTAGTTTATTTATTTCTTCTCTTTTTCTTTTCTTCTTTTTCCCCCCTCTATGTGTATATATGTATTTTGGTCCACATCATCACTAGACTGTATACATGCAATGTGTATATATATATATTTTTTTAATACTATTCTATTTGCACTATTGAGTTGTAATATATTTGTATGTTTCT
>NW_015544247.1:1499093-1565964 GCF_001515605.1 Sinocyclocheilus anshuiensis
TACCACACGTGATATGACTATTTATTTTGTCAGTTTAGAGGAAAACGAAAGTGTCATTGTTTAGTCACACCCATATAAAGTATTTCTTTCTTTTATGCAACACAATTGGATAAACTGTGGTTGCTCTTTTCCATTCAATTACACCGCAGTATAAATCAGATTTTGTCAGTTAATACAATCTTTTTCAAGTCATATGGACCACTTTTATGGTGTTTTTGGATCGTTTTCGATCCTTGAATGTCCTCAGCCCACATAGGAACTAATTGTATAAAAAAAAGCAACTACTGCATTTCTCCATTTGTGTTACATTGGAGAATTAAAGTCACATGTGTTTGGAACAACATAAAGGTGAGTAAATAATCACTGAATTTTCATTTTTGGGTGAACTGTCCTGTTAATTTAAATACAATGAGTTATTTTTAGTACATACAGCACTCTCTAGTGGTCCAATAGTGAAATAACATCTCTCTCTGTGGTCTGTGGTGATATGTGCAGTTTGCAATTCTGTTAAGTGACAGCAACTGTGTGTGAGTAATGTTTATATAGGTATAAAGTTTTATGAATTAAAAGTCGATACAGATTACTCAATTAAAGCTTTTCAGGGTTATTAAGTAGAATCTGTCATTGTAATGTGAGATCAGTATGTTGTGTGTTGTTCTCCCACACCTGTCTGTATGTACAAGTCTCCATTAGTGCGAATAATCCAGGCTGTGTCATCTCCAAGTGCTACAAACGCTGTGTCGTCCAGGGCTTTGTACCAGTGTCTCTTCCCTTTGATGGTGACTTTCCCACAAGCGTAAGCAGTCATGGTCTTCTGCTCCACCTTCCACAGCAATGAGCCTAAGAAAACACATCAGCAACAAGACAACACTTAGTCAAGAACACCAAAAACTAATATTTGTTTACACAATGTTTGTTTGTTTTACCTGTTGGGGACAGCGCCACCTGATGGACATTTTCCTCAAACTTCTGCCAGCTCAAGCTACTGTTAGGAAGACCACTACAGAAAAGGCCTCCTTTAAAGTCCAGACACCAGATATACCTGTCCGTCACTACTAGACTGAGGATGCCACAACCAGGCCCACTGTAGCCCATCCAGCTTTCAGCCAACTTCAAACAAAGAAAAGAAAAAAGAAAAAAAAGAAAGAGATTAAAACAGAGACATAACATAACATAAATATAATTTAATAGGGTGATTCTCACAGACTTTTAAGAACATTGTACTGCTGTTCATATTTTTACAGTATATGACCGTAAAGGCATCTATAATGTTACAAAAGATTGCTATTTCAAATAAATGCTATTATTTTGAACTTCCATTCATCAAAAAACTGTCAGGGTAAAAAAAACAAAAAAAAAACACACAAAAATAAATATTAGCATAACTCATAATACATTCAACATTGATAATAACACGAAATGTTTCTTGAGAAGCAAATCTGCATATTAGAATGATTTCTGAAGAATCATGTGACACTGAAGACTGGAGTAATGGCTGCTGAAAAATGTGACCCTGGACCACAATACCAGTCATAAGTAGCACAGATATATTTGTAGCAATAGCCAACAATAAATTGTATGGGTCAAAATTATCGATTTTTATTTTTATTTTTCGATTTTTCTTTTATAAAAATCATTAGGATATTAAGTTCAAGTACCATGATGATATTTTGCAAATTTCCTACCGCAAATAAATCAAAACTTAATTTTTGATTAGTAATATGCATTGCTTAGGACTTCATTTGGACAACTTTAAAGGCGATTTTCTCAATATTTTGATTTTTTCCCAGAATTATTCCAGATTTTCAAATAGCTGTATCTCGGCCAAATATTGTCCTATCCTAACAAACCATACATCAATGGAAGCTTATTTATTCAACTTTCAGATGATGTATAAATCTCAATTTCAAAAATTTGACCCTTATGACTGGTTTTGTGGTCCAGGGTCACAAATCAGCTTTGCCATTACAGGAATTATAAATGTCTTTTTTCTATATTTTAGAATAGAAAACATTTAAATTGCAAGACTATTTCACAATATTACTGTTTTTACCGTATTTTTGATCAAATAAATTTCTGAAAGGTAGTGTATTTTACACAATTATATAAATGATCCAAGTATCTTTCTCCTGATTTACTACAGATCTCTTATCTATTAGTTGGTTAGCTCTCTAACCTGGTCAGCTTTGAGGAGCTGCGTCTCTTCGTCCTCATTCTGCTTAGCAGATGAGCTCTGCAAGCTCAGGGCGTTCAGTCCGTCCCCCAGACTAGCACTGGATGGCACTCCATGTGCATAGATATCCTCCTCATCACTAGATGGTGTTGGCTCGGGTTCCGGGGAGTAACCTAGCGGCCTAATGGGATCATAAGATAAATCCAAATTAAAGTCTCCATGTAAACTCTGATTAAAATGTTCCTCCGAATCCTTTAGGGTGTCTTTGTTCTCCTTCACATATTCCTTCATGATGTCCTGCTCGTCAGCTGCCTGCATGTATGAGAAGGTACATTCCAGCAGCATGTCCACGTCAGGCGTAGCTGCAATTTGCTCGTTTTCTGCAAACACGTTTTCACTGTACACCTGACACTCCATGTCTTGTAGTGACAGTGATTTAGGGCAAGGCGGTAGGGTCTCTGCTGTTTGGTTAAGTGGGTCCTGATGAGACTCTTCGCTCTGTAAGGGTTCTGATGGGCTAAGAATGGGAAAGGCATCGGAATTGTGGGATTCTCCACAGATGGAACCATCCTGGTCCGGTGAGCCAGCACTGAGCAGGTCGAGGCTGCTGCACAGGAGGCTGGTGTGGTCTGAAGGAGGCTCGCTCATGGGTGTGTTTAGAACGTCACTGCTTGCACCTTCCTGGCTCAAAACACTCTCTGACCAGCTGCTGCGCTCGTTGACACGATTCCCACTATCTGCCAGAATGCATGGAGAACATCAGTGAATGGAATATAATCAAATTTACACACCACATCATGTTATACTGATCCTCTTACCATGCCGTCTTCTCTTGCCTTTCTTCTTCAGCTTGATGGCCTTGACCACCAGCTCCTGCTGGAAGTCTTCTTGGGTGATGGTGCTGTATCGGCTGGAGGAAAGCTCTGAGGCCTCTGTGGTGGTAAACATGCCCTGCGCGCTCTCCCATGAAGTGATTGAGCTGCTGCGGCTGCGGGACTCCATTGTACCCAAACTGGCCCGCTGCTGCTCCAAGTCCTCTTCCAACTCCAGAGCCTCTACCACATGACTGAATTCTTCAAGATGCTGCTCCTCCTGCACCTCCTCTGACTCCTCAACTCCATCATGCACCTCCTCTGAGTTAGGACTGGCTTGGGTCTCCTGCTCTGTAATAATGGGCATGGTCCTGATTGGCTGAGCCGTTTCAACGGCGCCATTAGGAGGCAGCAAAATAGTGGGTGTGGAAAGAGGAGATGTAAAACGGTTGGAGTGGTCTAATACTGAGAGAAAAAAAACATAAGAAAGATATGTATGTGAGATACAATGGCCCTAAAAGGAGTGTGGACACTCAAGCAATACTTAAAAAGGCATTTCAAGCAAAAAATACAAAAAAAATTTTGACACTTGTCAAAAGCATTGGAACATTTTCATAGGAAATCTTCTCACAGCAAACTTACAGCAAAACACTTTTAGTGTGACATTTTTGGGGCTACTGGGTGCAGCTACCTTAAGTTTAGGGTCTTTGTTTGTTTGTTTTTTAAAGAAAGTTATACTTTTATAAAACAAAGGGACAATTTACCCAAAAATGAAAATTTGTCTTATTTTTTCTTTTTTCACATTCTACACAAGTCAACGGGGACCTACAACTATTTGGTTTTCCCCGTTCTTCAAAATATCTTCTTTTGTGTTCATCAGAAGAAAGAAATTCATACAGGTTTGGAACAACTTGAGAGTGAGTAAATGATCACAGAATTTTTTTTTTTGGGTGAACTAGCCTTTTAAATTGATCAAAAGTGAGAGTAAAGACATTTATTTGTTACAGAAGATTTCCATTTCAGATAAATGCAGTATTTTCAGTATATTCAGATAATAATAAGAAATGTTTCTTATGCACCAGCATATTAGAATAATTTCTAAATTACAGTTTAAAATACAAATGTGTAGTAAATAAATGTAATATTTTAAAATAATACTGTTTTTACTGTATTTTTTAAATCAAATAAATGCAGCCTCAATGAGTATAAGAAAACATTAAAAAAAAATGTAGTGATCCCTAAACGATCTGCTAAGAATTTAAATATCATCTTTTTGTTGAGAGGAAGGGGGACACATCAACAACCATAACTCATGAAGCTACTATTCATCATTTCATACCAATTGACCCAAAAGGATGACTAAGTAAACACTGCAATTTTTAAACTGCCGAGGGCAAAAGAGGCTTTTTCCAATCCCTTAATATCTGAGTACTGCTGATGGAGCAAAGTGCATGACTAAAACTGCCATTACGACATCAGTACTGCAACTCACAGTTGGAAACCAATCCCTCAGGGCAATTTGAGATCCGCAAAATGTCCCGATCTCCTTTCAGAATGAAGATTTCATTCTCAGTGCATGACACAGACACAATATCTCCACTGCTTTCCAATCCTCCAATGATGACCTTAATGAGCAAATGAAATAAGTGAGAAAAACAACACAAATTAAGATTGCATTGGCAACATTTCAATTAAATATATAATTTAGATTCAAGGACTGCATTCTTACTTGATTGGTACAGTCCACAACATAAACACTATATTCATTCCAGCTGAGGACCCAGCCCTCCTTCAAGAAGCAGCTGACCATTCCCAACTGTCTTTCTGAAGGTCTGTAGCCAGTGTTGGGGCCTGAACGAGGGAACAGCTCAAACTGAGGTATATCCTGATTAAAAAGTGGCTTTAAGACGTGGGTCTCCCCGACACGTCCCCGCACATCCGTCCTCCACAGACGCAACCCTGGCCTGGCTGCATAAACCACCAGATCGCTCTGTTTGCACAGAGCTGGTTGGAAGCAGGCACCAAACTTGCCATTGCTGTAAAAATAAAGCCAGATATCAAGAATTCAGCATACACTCAGTGCTGCAATCCTGACAATAATAGACATACTTTTAGGAGAAGATGGACTGAGGGTTTTGTACCTTTTACGTGGTTTAGTGCCCAGCTGATGATGTGACTGCTCTTGCGTGTAGAAGAGCATTGAGCGCTGATGGGAAGAAACCAAAAGTACTTTCTGACTATATTCCAACTGAACTATAGCTGAAGGCTCTTCAAAGAGGACCACTGGATTACACACTCCCTAAAAGACCAATGCGCGCACACACACACACACACACACACACATATATTCAGCCATTAGACAGTCAAACAAAATCAGATTTCAGACAGACAGACAGAACTATACTGTCCATCTAACTGCAAATATCTGAAATACACTCAACTGACTACTTATAAAAGTCTTACTTGATCCAAGTCCACAGCAGAATAGACCACCCTCCCTTTATCATCACCAGAGAAGAGCTTCATGCCATTAGCACTCCATGCTAATGCAGTAATTGTGCTTTTGTGCAAGCCCACAACATCAAACCTTCTCAGCTGTAATAGGACAACAAAAAATGTGACACCATGGTCCACTGACTAATAAGATTTATTCATCAATAATCAGATTATCAATTAGATAAATGTGTCTTTATGCTTTTTTTTTCCTTGTAGGGACACAAAAAATGGCTACTTTGGACATACACAAACCTTAAATAATGTTAAAAGCTAAATAAAATAAATGCTTAATTTTTATCTTCTAATTACACAGATGGAAAGTAAAAATGTTGTATTAAATAGTCATTGTTATTCCAATATAGTGTGAATAATCACTGAGTTAAATGAAACCTAATCACTTATTTAATGAAACTCTTGCTACTTGAAAACTGTAATCAGAGATGAATCTGTACCTGTTTATTTCTACCAGGCAATGGTGACACAAGCTGAAAGAAAGCAACCCGGCCCGATGCCGTCCCGACAGCCACAAGATCATCGAAACAACTCAGCAACTTCACTGCAGTAATGGCCTCACATTTGCCCTATTAAAACAGATTATAAAAGATATATTGTATAAAACACTACCTAACCAGATGAGATCAACAGTGAGTGCTGCCGAAGAGTGAGGAAGCACTAAGCAGACTTACCTCTAAATTGTATTTGTTCATTTGGCTTACTCTCCTGCAGTAAAGGTACAGCATGCCGATGCTGCAACCAATGGCTATATAATCACTATTGCTGTCCAGTGCAGTCAAGTAGACCAGGACCGAACGGAAACCTTTCTGGACTTTAGCAGGGATGGCATTGAGAAGGTAGTAGAGGGGGCAGAACTCCCTCAAGGGCAGTGGTGCTGGATGGGTGGCCATGGTCACCCTATGGATCTGTGCTTCCACTGATGATGAAATCTAGGTGGCAATTTCAAAAGTCCATTTCCAAGTACAAGATTATAAAAGTTAATGTTTCTGATCATAATATAAAAGTTATTATGAAGCTTTATTCTTTTATTGCTTAACTTAATCACGTGAACAGTCAAAAATACAGCTAGTCATTGATCTTTCTAACACAACGCGTCCACTCCGCATTGACACTAAAAGTATCAATCGCATCCAAACGTCTGTATAGTCTAGTCTAGTGAACTAAATAGTGAACACACGCAAAAGCCAATATTAACTACATTAACCACGCCTAAAATTCACAACATGAGAGCATCTTCTCCTATTTTACAACACTACAAAGGTCTCATCGTTTTAAACACGCTAATGCAGGACAGTACGCGTCCAACTGATATATTTGTGGCCTAAGCACTTTGAATAAATATCAAAGACCAGTAATAAAAAGAACAGTCGTTTACAATTTGCTGTAAGAGATTTGTGTTTTCTAGTTAGCGAACTCTACGCGGTAAACCACCTGAGCTTTTCAGTTTGCACAAAACTTACCACCGGGAAAAGTTCACACTGATTATGAACCTTTTATGAAACGATTATGAAACGTTTTTATAGTTTAGATGAGGGCGATCTGTTGACATTTCTGCTGCTTTGACAGATAGCTCTTGTTGACAAGCTCGTGTTGTTCTTCGTTCTGTTTTGGGTTGAAAAAGAAAATTAACGCTAGCGACACCTACAGCAGCGGAAGTGAAACTCACGTCGATTAAATTCCTCAGAATCAGAATCAGAAGAGTTTTATTACCAAGTATGTTTACACACACAAGGAATTTGACTTGACGACAGGAGCTTCCAGTGCAGAAGAAAGTACAGACATAGTGCAGACATACATGATAGCGCCGACATACATAGGAATAACATAGGAATAACTTTTCTCACACGATAAAGTTTTACTTAAACAAATGTAGAATTCTTAAAGTTTATCCAAGTTTTGTGACATTTAAAATATGTGATCTATGTATGATGCTTGGATTTATTGTGTTTGTGTTTAACAATGATAACGCCTGCTTGAAGAGGTTTAATAAACAAACAAACAAACTCTCTGTGGACTGTATTTACATTAATATTTTCATGTTGTCCTACTTGAAATATTCATATGCTTTATTTACCAATTTTCTTAATTTTCTTACTATTACAAAGGGCAAAGGTCAGTCTGTATTTCATTAACTCAGATATGCACTCAAATGTAATAGGCCATAGAAAAAGACAACTATGGATCTGAACTGGAACAAACAGTAACATTCACAGACCATGTATTTAGTCATAATATAGTTAGCCTCTGACTACTATAAGTAAAAGTCTGTTGGATGGACTGTAGACCATCAAGTCAAAAACATAACAGGAAGACAGGATCAATACTTTTTCCAATCAGTATGTAGTCACAGCACGATCATCTACTAGACTATAGAGCATAATGTTGTATGCCTAATAAAAATGTTTATCAATATTATTATCGATATAGCCTAATTATTGATTTCATGGTCACATTCACATCCATTTAACAATTTAATCTATTCCTCAGTCCTTCACAGATAGCAACAGAGTCTGGGCCAAATCTGGTTTACATTCAACAACTCTGGCTTTTTTTTCTTCTTCCTCGCAGACTGCATTCTTGTGTCAAGAAGCATTAGGCATTAAGCTGATCTCTGGAGTGAGTCTGGCCAATCAAAAGAAAATAAAAAGCAAAAGGCTTCTGTTTGGCTAAGTTGAATTTGGTCAGCCAGAAAAAGAAAATAGTTGGCTGAGATCTGGATTGGTTAAACAGTCAGAGATTGCCAATATTATTATCGATATAGCCTAATTATTGATTTAATGGACACTGGATAATGCCATGCAGTCACATTCACATCCATTTAACAATTTAATCTATTCCTCAGTCCTTCACAGATAGCAACAGAGTCTGGGCCAAATCTGGTTTACATTCAACAACTCTGGCTTTTTTTTCTTCTTCCTCGCAGACTGCATTCTTGTGTCAAGAAGCATTAGGCATTAAGCTGATCTCTGGAGTGAGTCTGGCCAATCAAAAGAAAATAAAAAGCAAAAGGCTTCTGTTTGGCTAAGTTGAATTTGGTCAGCCAGAAAAAGAAAATAGTTGGCTGAGATCTGGATTGGTTAAACAGTCAGAGATTGCTGGCCTGGCACTGTTGTCCGCTATGGTGCAGTGGTTCAGCAGAACTAACTTCAAATACTAAAATATAATCTCCACCCTAACTTCAGATCTGAGATTGCTGGCTTGAAACGGTCATGTATAGCTCTATGGTTCTGCAGTAGTACGAACTTTAACTTCAGGTCTGAGATTGCTGGCTTGAAACGGTCATGTATGGCTCTATGGTTCTGCAGTAGTATGAACTTTAATTTCAGGTCTGAGATTGCTGGTTTGAAACTGCTATGGCGCTGCAGTTCTGAAACTGGACACTAGAGGTAGCCTATGTCCAACGGCAATAAACATAGTTATTATACGTCTATTGACTTTCCTCAAAGAGATATTTTCTAATTTGTACATGACTTAAATTTTACAGTTCAAAAATAATATTTTACAGATCTAAAATGTATTCATGCCTTTTTCCCCCAATTATTATTAACGTTTTTTTTAACCAAAACTTTCGCTGTCTGGCCAGCATCTAAAATAATAACATTATTTGCAATTCCGCATATCCAGAGTACATGTAGCTGTGATGACTGACTGGGGAAAAATTTTTCCACCATAAATGAGAGTGACGCACGGCGCATCATCATCATCATCACACGGCAGGCACCGGCGCTCGTAGACTAGAGAGGAGGGACCACAGACACTATGCACAGCATCCTCAACAACCATCAGCACTGAACACTGGATTTTACCGACACTTTACATGGACCGGGACATCATACTGGTAATACTGCAATTATTAATTTGCAAAATGTCCATTTATCATTTGCGTAGTTTTTCTCCGGTAAAAGGAAATATGTTTTACGACGGTCTCAGTCACGTTCGTGATGATGAGTTCGAAATAATTCATTCTCTCAGCATCGCCCATTTTGTCGTTTACTCAAATTTACTCGAGTAAACACGAGATTTCGTTAACCTGTTTACGTTTTTGTCTCAGTGTTTACTCTGCATGCATTTACTGTAGGTTTAATAATTGCAAGATTTGTTTATAAGGAACACGAGTCAGTGGGTTGTGTTTCAAAATCTATTGAGCTGCCTGTCTAGACAGCATTTTGCGTGCAGCAATATTTTTCAGCTGTCTCATACTGCACCTATGTTGCCCAAAAATGTTGCACACGCCTAAGGTGCTCAAAAATGTTGTAGCTCGTACACAGATATTAACCCTTAAATGGTTTCTGTATACTAGGGGATAAGTAAAGATTTGCATTAAAATGTTGAAAGGAGGTTTCTGCAAATTCTCGGGCCACGTGACTAATATATGCAATAAAATAAAAAAAAATACAATATTGATCTGAAAGTAACATGGCAAAATGTTGATATCTTTACATGTTATTTTCATATTATAAAATTGAAAATAAAAACAATATTTCGAAGAACAACATAAAAGATTTTAGTCCTATACGCAGGAAATATCAGAAAACTAATTCTATGTTTAATTTTAAATGTAATTATTTTATGTTCCTGCACTTTTAAGGGTTAAACAG
Source organism: Sinocyclocheilus anshuiensis (assembly GCF_001515605.1). NCBI lineage: Eukaryota > Metazoa > Chordata > Actinopteri > Cypriniformes > Cyprinidae > Sinocyclocheilus > Sinocyclocheilus anshuiensis. Next base: position 1,509,188 of record NW_015544247.1, read on the forward strand.
GGAGGGAGAATAGTGTTATTGCATTATTGGATCAACATCCTGTGTTTACACTAATGTCATATAGATGAAAAGAGTTGACTGACCTTTTCGTCACTTGAGTTATTCCTTTATGCATATATTAATGGAACATAAAAAGTTGCATAAGGCAATTCTCATGAGTCTGTTTGTGTGGATGTGACGTTTGGAAAAAGAGGCCGATAGATTTTGCCCTGAGGGGGAGGCAGAGGGTGATGCCATTGGTATACTCATTTCCATTCTTGCCACAAATACTTTAGAGCCACTGTAAAAGATGTTTAGATGTGAAAACATGTAAATGAACAGATTGTATTCAAGTCAAAAATATTATTTAATATAACAGAATCAACCAGATTCCATTAAGATACTACTTTTAAGGATAAGGTCAAGTAGAAATAGTACACAACTAGACTTTTTATAATGTACTCTTTGTCTTTTATACTGTACTTTTGCTCCAGGACCCAGATTTACTATTATCATGTGGTGACCCACTGCACTACACATACTAAAGCAAACAAAAATATCTTCATAATCAAACATTAAAATGTATTAATACTACTACAAACATCACAAACTTAACAAAAAACAAATAGAAATTTGTTTTAAATAGTTTTCTCTGCATTTCAAAAATTGCAATAGTTTTAACAGAATAGCCTTTGATTTAAACAACATTCCTCATTCATTTTGCACTCAAGACCCTATCAAAATAGACCTGCAATCCATTTTCGGGTCACTACCCACCAGCTGAGAATGACTGTGATCTGCAGGCTATATTAAACCGCACACATCCACTAGAATAATAGTTTTCCAAAGTCCGGATTATTCATTGATAACCATTTTTGCAAACATCTTAAGTCACAAATCTTTCCATCCCTCTCTTGCATTTGAATATTTTCCAGCTTTTAGCCTTTTTATCTCTCAGAGATTAAAGCAAAGCTGTTTTAAGTCTCAAAAGCATTCCATAGAAAGCATACTGTGTATTTGAATCCTATTATTGCGATGAATAAATGTTTAGGAAAATGGATTTAATAATATTAGCATATCTCATAGATGCATTTTCCTGAAGTTTATGTAATATGTATAACAATGGTGTGATGTGACCTTGTTTTTGGTAGAGAGAGAGAGAGCACAGCCGGCAGGATTAAAGCGACATGCGCTTAAATGGAGATTAATTTCATAATTACTTGTGCACAGCACTCTAATCTGAAAGCTTAAGATGTTGGTAAACACTTCGGTTTTAAGACCCTCGTAGCTGACAAGGCCAAGAGGTCAGTATAAATGAAATGGCAGATTTACTGTAAATTACTTACTGGAATCTGATTCATTATCTGTTCTTGTTCCGTAATGTGAATTCCAGATATTTCACAAGAAACAAATACCTCTGACCTTTTCCACTAAAGTGATTATTTTGTTTCAGGTCTCTCATCGATTTAATCTTATTATAGGACATTCGATTGCATGTGAGTAATGTGAAGTTGTTACAAATCATTTTGCTTCTAGAGATTCAGCCAAGATTATGGATTTTCGGTCTATATCGGTTTAGGAGTTATCCATTACTGATGTGGCAAACCACATTTGTGAAGGTTAAGTGAATTTTAGATAGAAAATTTATAGACTATAAGTCATAGACTGGTAATGCACATAAGAAATTTACAGAAGTAGAAGCTCTCATAGCTTATGGAAGAGACTTTTTACTATGCATCAGCATTTGCATTTGTTCTGCATTAAATGCATCTTGAAAATAAACGCTGGTAGTCACGTTCTTGCATAGAGGTCAGTTATAGTGCAGAGTCAGCCTTCTGTGTGCTGGTCAGCATCTCTCCAACACCTCCATCCAATCTGTTTCCTGTGTTTGAAGAGACTACATGGTTACTTGGACCTACACTAATGTCTACACTACACTAATTTTTGCTCAGAGAGTTTATTAATTAATATCATGAATGAAAACGAACACTTTGATTTCCAGAATGTGCTCTGAATGCGCTAGTGACACAAAAATTATACACTGAGAGATTCTGGCTGTAGTTTTGGAAAACTGTAACACTATTCGAATAGGATGTTATTTTGGACTGTCTTGAAAAGCAAAAAGCCTTAATGAACTATAAGCAACAATCAGTAAAAGGGAGTAACGGGAGGCAACATCCTGGCTATAGATCTAAAGCCCCCCATTAACACAGGAAGTCTATTGGATTTGAAAGCTAAAATATCTTCCTGTTTTGTACTCAAAGGTTCTAGTTAGTGGTTGATGGGGAGCTTATTGCATCTCTTAGAGACAGAAAAGTGTGTTTTGTTTTCCTCTGCGAATGAGTGGGAAAATGTGTGTCTGAGATTTATGTAAAATACATACATACATACATAATGCTAACAAAGAAAAGCAGAGGCTGGATTATATAAAGGTTACAGGCACTTCCTCCTGTCTTAATTCATTAGTGGTGCTCTCTCACATTGTTCTTTATTCAAACTATTAAGCACCAACAATATGCATTCAATTTCCATATGAAAGATCTGCAGAGCGCAGCAACATGCATTTCTCAAGGTCACAGCATGCATTGACATTCAGATCAGGTTTTACTGCTTGAGATGCTGCTTGTTCCTTGTAGTGTGTCGGTATGTTGTTTCATCTTTCGGGGGACTGTTTCATTTGGTGTTGTCTGCATGATTTTTTCATGAGAATTTGTCATGAAGGCCATTAACTCATACATTAACAACCGCTTCCAGACTGCCAGTTATGGAAGCCTCTGTGTTGACTGAGCAGTGCCAATCCACAGTCAGCTCATAGGAAGACCATGAAAAAATAAAGAATGGTTGCATGTCTCAAATAAAGGTTTCATGATATGCACATATTCTATTTAGCTAAATGAAAATTGATGGCCATCCAGAAATGAGTAAAAGTCGACTTAATGGATAAGATTGAACCTTTATTTAATGTATACGCATTATGGCTAGACACTGTCATTATTCACAATAATGGTACATGTAAAAATAATGTTGGCTTTCAGTGCTGTTAGAGCCTGAGTAACCGTCACTTGGTTTTAATTGACAATGTTCTTGATTTGATTTGCATTCATGTGATCCGGTCAGGGCCCTGAGATGACCAAAAGTGACTGACCCAGTTTACCACAGAATATTATGACCAGGGTTGTTGCTAAAATTTTTATGGGTGGGACGCTTCTCCTCCTTGCCCATAATGGTCAGAGCTTTTGCATTCTTTTAAAATGCTTTATTTCTTAATCTCAGATTTATAAAAAAATAAATAAAATAAACAAGTGTAAAAAAAAATACAAATACAAAATAATAAAATATAAATTAGTTTACTGTGGTATGATATGAAATGCTTATTATTTGCTGCTGTAGAGACAATGCTGAATATATCAGACTCTGATAGTCTACATTACAAGGTGTATAGATAAGGTTAGCCATGCATGCTTGACTACAGATTGGCAGTTTTCCAACAGGAGTAGATCTTCTCAAACTGATTTTTGGGTGACAAATCAACTGGCACAATTCTAAAGGAGAGATTTAAAGTGGATCTTTTTGCTTCTCTCTCTTTCCACAACCCCCTCTGCCACTGCCTGTCTTACACATTTTATGAGGTTTAAAAAAAAAAAAGACAATTCCCTCTCCTAATGTATCCTTACTCCTTGTTCTTTGCAGGCAGTGGCTATCTAAGGATAGCCCACCCGGAGAGGACAATGAAAAAACCTGCACTCATATATTATTGAAAGACAGAAGTGCCTTCACAGATATCATGACTCCTGGAGACCTTCTGAAAAAGTATCATAATAATTAATGTCGCCTCTCTTGAAAGCTATGGACTGAGAAGTTGCCTCGGAGTGAGACATATTTCACATTTGTGAGTATGCTTGTGTGTAAGGCTGCATTAATCCTTCATGTTTTCTTTTTTAATCTCTATAGACAGAGTTCATAAACGTTTGGAGGAAGCTAGATTTTCTGTTCCAGCTTTTGAAAGGATTAATATGTGAAATCTCTCTTCAGTGGCATTGAAAAAGTTACAGGGGATCAATCATATATCGGTGTTGGGTGATTTGCTGGACATCTACATATGCAGTTGTCTTATTACCACTCACTTATAAACCAAGCCACATTCATTTCTAATTGCATATTTCAATTATTAATTTAAGGCATTTTAAAAATGTCTTAGTCATTTGGGAAGGCATTTAAAAATAAAGTGGGGTCTAAATGTTTGAGACCACAAGTGAAAATACACTTGAACAGCTGACCCTTTATACAAATTTCACATGATCAATGTCACAAATTTGATTATTGTCCTAAAAATAAAGTAGAATCTGAAATACTTCTTATTCTTTCAACAATATTATTTTCTTTTACATTTTTACGTTTTCAAATCACATTATGTCTTTTGTACCCCACTGTATTCAATATTAAGTTTATTATATACTGAACATCACATAGAAATGATCATTGTTGGGCTGAATTTACACACAATACCTTTTTAGATATAAAAGTGCGATGATATCCGGAGTAGAAAGTCTTGTCCTACTTTTCTCAGTTGCTGCTGGTTGTGTGCGGTAGATGGTGCCGTATCTCCAGAGGCCACAACTCTTTGGACCATTAATTGAAATTAATTTTAGATTTGCTCATGTAGGGGGAAGATTCTTACTGAATGGCATGAGAAAAAGATTGATGGATTTAATATAGGTTAATTGAATCTCTTGTGAAGCCTTTGCACATCTAAGTGTATCTTAGTTCTGCAGAATTTTGTCAAAAAAAGTAATTTGTTCTGAATAGTACTGAATTATAAATTCTTAAAGGGATAGTTCACCCAAAAATTCAAAAAATTCTGTCTTTATTTACTCACACTCATGTCGTTCCAAACCTTTGTTCTTCTTCGGAACATAAATTAAGATATTTTTGATGAAAAATGTGACATGAGGGTGAGTAATTAATGACAAAATTTCCATTTTGGGTGAACTATCCCTTTAATCATAAGGAAAATGCAGATTTTCAAATAAAGTTAGTTATCAGTTATTTAATCTATTACCAGGACACTCAAATAGTTGTTTGTTGTTTTCTCTTCTTATGTGCAGCCATGATGGTCCTGTTTCTAGTTTCAGCAGCTCTCATTTCAAACAGTTCCTCTCATGGAAACCTGACCACAGGTATATCATATTCCGATATGTGTTTTTCCACTTAAAATTATTTAGAAACATGTCGACACGTAATCTGTTCCCAGAACTGGAATTTCCATAGGATTGGAATGTCTGGAATTGGAACGTTTCACATTTTAAAATATGAAAATGCTTTCATATCCAATTTTATCCAGTTTAAATCCATTCCACAGAATTCCATTCATTTTCATCCTTGAATAAAGCTTGCATATTCCATCTGGGCCTGCTGAAAAGCCTGTGGAGAATCTTACTTCACTCACTTCCATTGTCTTTCTCTTTGTTCAGAGTCTCCTGCGCCTCAAGGCTCACATGTCTTAGCCTCAGGCCTCGTCACCTCTCTCCTGCTTGTCATCTTTCTTCTCCTCATCGCCTACATTCTGAGGTAAGATAACACACATACCCCAAAAACATTCTATTCTAAATAACACATTATACATTATATGCAGAGATACAATGAAATATATATGAGTGAACAGCCCTTCTTTTGACCCCCACTGTACTCAAGCTCTAGGCATTTATAAGTCTGGCCTACAGTGTTGCCAACTGCTGTAATTCCATTCCTTTATTAAACCTCTCAGGCCAACTATGCCTGTACAAATATCTATTGATAGGCATCAAACTTCCTGTTCTCGCTACATGAAAATTGCTCATTTGTCCAGGCCAGAAATTTCTTTATCCAAAGCTTCCCTTATTATCATAACATCAACTCAGCAGTTTCAAATGAAATGATAATCATACCTCTAATAGATTCACTTTCTCTAGGGCTCCTCCACATGTTGTCTGTAGTACCTACAAAAATTCTCACCCCTCACTGTTCCTACCTGCAGAACTAACACTTGTTCCCCTCTAGTGTTCTTCTATAGTTGTAAGTGAAGTGCAAATGACCTTAGTTTCAAACCTATCCTGTAATATAGACCACAAGAATATTAAGCAGAACATCAATAAGAAATGTTTCTCTTAAGCACTAAATCAGCATATTATATTGCTTTCTAAAGGATCATTTGACACTGAAGTCTGGAGTAATAGATGAAAACTCAGCTTTGCTATTACAGGAATGAATTACATTTTAAAATATAATAAAATCAAAAACAAATATTTTAAACTGTAATAATATTTCACAATATTACTGCTTTTCCTGTATTTTTGATTAAACAAATGCAGCCTTTGTGAGCATAAAGGACTTCTTTCAAAAACAAACCAAAAAAATGTTACCAGCCCCACAGTTTTGAACAGTAGCCTACTCTTCCTGTCAAGTGTTCTCATCTTTCTAACATTACTTGTATCCAACATTACAAAATTATTTGCAAATATAGTGCAAATAATTTAATACCTCAATCTTGAATATTTGGTTACATTCTTTTTTGCCAAGAACATAAATGTACAGTACATGTTAGTCTTTATCTTGTACCATTTCCTAGATATGAAATACTCAAGCATGTAATTTATAATACATTATATTATATCACATTGTTTGTTAAAGATGAAGTGTGTAATTTCTGGGCCTCCAGATATAACTGCAAAAATAATTGCAGGGGCTAGCTGCATAATCTCTATGTTAAAGGGGTCATATGATGCTGCTAAAAAGAACATTATTTTGTGTATTTGGTGTAATGAAATGTGTTTATGTGGTTTAAAGTAAAAAAAAACACATTATTTTCCACATACTGTACATTATTGTTTCTCCTCTATGCCCCGCCTTTTTGAAACGCGCCGATTTTTACAAAGCTCATCGGTCTGAAAAGCGAGGTGTGCTGTGATTGGCCAGCTATCCAGTGCGTTGTGATTGGCTGAATACCTCAAGCGTGTGACGGAAATGTTACGCCCCTCACCATACTGTTGATGCCGTTGTCTGGCCGGAGCGATGAGACAAAAACATTAAAACCCATTACAAACGAGGCATTTGTTGCATCCAGTGGGGACATAATTACTGATTATAATGACTTATACTGTCTTTTTACGCATTGCGTTGCATCATTGATGTAACCGGCCACAGGTTTTCAAATAGGTTTCCTGACACTCCCCCTGTCCACCATTGGTCAGTCCAACAGATAGCTTCACTCCAAATGCACACCATTGGTTGCGATTAAACAAACAGAGCCATGTTTTGAAAGATAGAGCCATAGAGGCACAGTGTTGATACTTTTTCAGGGAATCAGCCTACAAAAGGCTTAGTTACAGTTGTTGCTGCCTTTTCAGCAGAGAGAGAATAAATTAGTTTAACATAATAAAATAGCACACTTCACCTTTAAGAGTATGTGTGTGTGTGTGCGCGTGCCTGTTTATGACCCTGCCAAGCTGCTCCAGCAGCAGCTGCATGTGTAGTGAAATGTGAAAGCAGTTGTGATGGTGTGTCAGCGAGTCATTCTCTCTCAGCTGCTCTGAGGAATCAGACAACTAAACAATCTCCCATGAGAAAGAACTTTAGATTTTGGTGTGTATTGAGAACTTTGTCATTTTTTACTTTTTGTTTTGTTTTATCTCTCTATAAATGTCTTACTTCAAAATCTCTCAGGTTTAGAGAGCAAAGGAAGGATCTTGTCGCCTCGGTTGACAAAAAGTTGCCAAATGGCTTTTTGGAAGATCAAGGTAAGTTTTGATTAGATTTTTTGCTGCCATTTTGTCTATTTGTATCAAGCCTATATTTTCAGAACAAAGCTTTTAGAACTTGGCATCTGCTTGAGAGATATAAAACAGAATCAGGAGAAGAATGTCTCTCTTTCAGCCTGTATGTCTTTCTTCTTCTCTCTCTGTCAGAACAAACGGTGGTGCTCCTCCCCAGATCACCCTCTCCATCAAAGCGTTATTTCCCCATCCCTCTGGACGCCCTGGAGGAAGAGTTTCGCCTACGCATGGCAGATGATGGCAAACTGTTCAGAGAGGAATTTAATGTAAGAGTTTAGACACACACAAACTTTATCATTCTCCGCATGCACACTAACTCATTTTGTTTTCTTATACTCACATAATGTTTCTTTCTTCTGCTGCTTCTCTTTTAAAGTCTTTGCCTTGCGGTTTTGGCTGTGGTACCTTTGAAGAGGCGAGCAGAGAGGAGAACAGAGAAAAGAACAGATATCCCAATATTCTGCCCTGTATGTGTTCCTCACACTTGCAAACTTTCCAAACACTGTGGAAGAGCTTGTGTTGTGTCCTTTAGGTTTAGTATAATTTTGTAATCGTGATTGTTAGGATTTGAATGGAGGAAGTTGGTCCTTAGAGTTTAATAAAACACATCTCTTCATTTCATTCTCAGATGACCACTCAAGAGTGCTGCTTTCACACATAGATGGCTATATGGCCTCTGATTACATAAATGCCTCTTATATAAATGTGAGTACTTTCTCCATGCTTTTGAAAAAAAAAGAAGTAGGAATTAAAGGGATAGTTTACACAAAAATGGAAATTCTGTCATTAATTACTCAACCTCGTAAGACATTCGTTCATCTTCAGAACACAAATTAAGATATTTTTGATGAAATCCGAGAGCTTTCTGACTCTGCATAGACAGCAATGCAACTGCCACATTTCAAGGCCCAGAAACATAGTAAGGACATTGTTAAAATAGTCCATGCGACTATTCTTTAAATTGTTGTTTTCTTTGCACTAGGGGTTGCACAGACTAATCGACCAATCAACTTCAATGCTCTGCCATGACGCTTTAAGCTTGACGTCGACTAGTCGCTGGTCCTATAGAGGGCGCAACAGGATAAGAAATCTTTGAAGGACTTCCACATTTACGCTCCGTTTCCAAACAGTTCAAATAACAAATAAATGCATACTCTGAAAGCGCTCCACAAGACGTGTGATTATATTACTGGATGTTCGAAATTGAACGGGAGAATGCACGTTTTAAACAGCTTATTGTACAGGTAAATTAATCGCCGTGACTCGACTTTCATCACATAAAAGTCGACTTTAAAAAATCAGAAGACGTTCAACCCCTACTTTGCACACAAACAGTATTCTCGTAGCTTCATAAAATTACGATTGAAACACTGATGTCACATAGACTATTTTAATGATGTCCTTGCTACCTTTCTGGGCCTTGAACGTGGTAATTACATTGCTGTCTATGCAGGGTCAGAAAGCTCTCGGATTTCATAAAAAATATCTTAATTTGTGTTCTGAAGATGAACGAAGGTCATGGTTTAGAATGACACGAGGGTGAGTAATTAATGACAACATTTTCATTTATGGGTGAACTATCCCTTTAATTCCTGTGATCTAATACAGTATGCATATTGTTATAAGACTTCAATACCTTATAAATAATACATTGTATAATGCCTATAATGCCTTATATCTTGACATTGCACATGAATGTACTTTTCTGAGTCTCAGGATTGATTCATTGATCTTTCCTATAGGGCTACAGAGAAAAAAACAAATTTATTGCGGCTCAAGGTATGCGCAAATATTTTCCCTCTTCCCATTTGTAATAAACATTAAGAAGGTAAATGAATCAATCAAAAGTAAACATTCTAACCTCAAATGACCTTTAATTCATCTATGTTTTGATTTTCAATATTTTTGTCTTATTTTCAGGCCCAAAACCAGAGACAGTGGGAGATTTCTGGAGGATGGTTTGGGAGCATAAATCTGCCACTATAGTCATGTTGACCAACACAAGAGAGAGAAAAGAGGTAAGAGGAGACATCACAAGTTTGTAAGAGTTTAACATGTAAATAGTTGCAGAAAGTTATAAAAAAAAGTGGACAATATAAAAAAAAGAAATACAAAACACTACTAATAAATTGCAGTAATCAAGTATTTGGTTAAATATGTGTGATGTCTGTGTGAAATGCAGGAAAAGTGCTATCAGTACTGGCCTGAGCAGGGCTGCTGGATCTATGGCTGTGTGAGGGTGGCAATGGAAGATGTCACAGTGTTGGTGGACTACACAATCAGGAAGTTCTGTGTGCAGCATGTGAGTGGTCATTTCCCTTAGAAATATTACATCATCAGTAATCAAATGTTCTGCATAATATACTGACATACTAATACACTAATTCTCTTGACAGGCCTGTAATTTAGTAACCAAGAATTTTTTACACCCTTGTGGAACCAGCCAGGCAGTATTTGCTCGTATAATATAAATTTATACGTTTTTTTTTACTTATGCAAGCTGGTGTGATTTTGCAGCATGCTGCTGATGGCTGCAGACCTCCAAGGTTGGTCACTCAGCTGCATTTCACCAGCTGGCCTGATTTTGGTGTACCCCTTTCCCCTATTGGCATGCTTAAGTTCCTCAAGAAAGTCAAGACTGTCAACCCTGCCCATGCTGGACCAATTATAGTGCACTGTAGGTAAGACTGCGGGCTATTCTTAAAATATATTCACCTACAGACTAAGGGGTCATTCACAGAGAATGCGTATTTCCATTCCACAGTGCTACTTTTCCATTGTTTTTCTATATACTGTAAATACGTTAGATGGACGCGTTTAATTATTTTGTGTCTTTTGCAACATCCCGCGCATGACTCAATCCGAGCATCTTCAAGAATCGGCTAAAAACACATCTCTTCCATCTTTATTTGACCCTCTAACTCTAGCACTCTCTATTCTAAATCTATTCTTAAAAAAAAAAAACTTGCCCCTTTTAGACTTGCACTCTATTCATTTACTAACTGCTTGTTTTCTTTAAAAACAAACAAAAAAACTAACACTAGCTTCTCTAATCTTTTTTCTTCTAATCTTTTTGCATTCTATCTATTTGTTTTCTTTTTATTTATTATACAATTAACAAAAGCAAAAAAAAAGGCCTCTAACACTAGCTTGCTATATTCTTTTTCTGTTTTCTTTTTATTATAAAAAAAAAACCTTGCTACGTGTACTGCATTAGGCTAACTGAGACTTGTTATAGCACTTGCATATCATTGCTCTTTTGTTGATTTTGATTGCTTCCATTGTCCTCATTTGTAAGTCGCTTTGGATAAAAGCGTCTGCTAAATTAATAAATGTAAATTACACAGTTTTCTAAAAATGCAGCACAACTTAAAAAAAAAAAAAGGCGTCTTGAGACCTTTTGTTTTCCCCATTCCACTGCCTGTGTCTCACTTGTTTCAAAGCAAAAACATGTTCTGTGTGAATGGCCCCTATGAAATTGAATGTACAGTATATAATAGAAATGTGTTACATACTACAGTCTATTAGATCTCTAGGGATGCACCCGTGCATGCTAATGAGTTAAGTGCTATTTATTGGGCGAAACAGTTGAAACCGTGAACATTTCAGCTATAACAAACAGTCTGGAATGCAAAGTATGCAGAAACAACCACCAACGCAGATGTCTTGAGGCTCAGCTGTTAAACGCCCCCCTCATGTGGGATTGTTAACACCTCAGCCAGAACCACAGACTTGCCCACTTGTTAAAGTGTGAAAAGTCCCTTATTGCAGTGAAATGGCCAACTCCAACTTTTTCTGGTATGCTGTATGGTAAAAACCTGCTATATTCACAGCATTATGAATGTTAATATAAAATTGATCCCATGTTCAATTGAACTGAGATAATTATCTAGCCCAAAATAGTAATTCAAATGGAAAGACCCAGCAGTTTTTACTACATTATCTCATTATCCCTCATTTCATGCCCTACTTCACATCTCATGACTCATTTTCTTTCTGTGTAGTGCTGGGGTTGGCAGGACTGGGACGTTCATTGTGATTGACGCGATGATGGATATGATGCACGCTGAAGCGAGGGTGGACGTGTTCGGCTTTGTGTCCAGGATAAGAAAGCAGCGCTGTCAGCTCATTCAAACGGAAGTAAAGGACTTTCCGCAGTCCCTCTTCTGTATTCAACTCATTTCAGCAGTGACTGGCCACTGATTTCCTCTCTCTCGCCCACAGATGCAGTATTCGTTCATTTACCAGGCACTTTTAGAGCATTACCTGTATGGTGACACAGAGTTAGACATCGCTTCTCTGGAAGGCCACCTCCACAAACTCCACAACACACACACACAAATGGACCGAGTGGGTCTGGGGGAAGAATTCAGAGTGAGAACCACATTACACACATTACAGGATTTGCTAAGCAAGAGTATGGAATGATCTCATGATTTACTATGAACATACAATGACAAAAATAAATATTTTTTTTAACATATTGTTTTGTTTGGAATCTCCTTAGAAATTGACTAATGTCCGCATAATGAAGGAGAACATGAGAACCGGAAATCTGCCCACCAACATGAGAAAGAACAGAGTACTGCAGATCATCCCATGTGAGAAGAGGGATATATATTTATAGATACAGATTTATCATTTCAGTGCTTTCTTTCTTTCTTTCTTTCTTTCTTTCTTTATGTAATCAATATCCTGTCTTATTACTAGATGACTTCAACAGGGTAATATTATCAATGAAAAGAGGGCAAGAATTCACAGACTACATTAATGCATCTTTCATAGATGTAAGTATATGTTTCATAAAAAGCTAAATATTACTATTATTAATAAAACTATTGGCTATATTTACATATTATATTATCATCATTATAAGACCACATGCCACTTGACATAAATAAGGGCTTAGGATAAAAACAACAAAGAACATGCTATTTGTTCAGTACTTGCTTTGTATGTATATATATATATATATATTTTTTTTTTTTCCCCAAAGTTTCACTGTTTCTGATACTGTTTTGTTAATTTTTCTGTTGCTTTCAAGTCTACAAGGTTGATTTTGATTAAGACATTTGATGCCTTTAAGTTATTGTAATTGTGAATTTAAGTTATTGATTCTGCCACCTTTTTACATCTGTCTGTTGGATGCATGTGTTTGTATTTATATATACATAATAAATAAACAAAGTATACCCACATATATTATGTAAACAAAAACGTTTATTTTGGATGTGATTAATCGCGATTAATCGTTTGACAGCACTAATATTAATAAACATAACGAAATGTGCAGTTACTCTTCCACAATTCCATGTCCTAAGTATTGACATTCACTTCCTTTCCAACAACTCTCACTCCAGGAGAAGTGCATGCGTTACTGGCCAGCAGAGGGCAGCGTTTCATTTGGTGATTATGTACTGGAGACGAAGAGAGACACGCTTTGTGAGACTTTCAGCATTCGAGACATGCTGCTGTCATATGCATCAGTGAGTTAAATGTGCAGTGAATTTGACCGTTTTATGCTCCAACACACGCTTCACTTAGGAGCTTCCTTTATTTTGCACAAATTGAGGCTAAATTGAGCTGTTTGCAGGAAAAGCAGACTCGTCTAGTCAGACAGTTCCACTTCCATGGTTGGCCAGAGATTGGAATCCCATCAGACGGAAAGGGAATGATTGACATTATTGCTGCAGTGCAGAAACAACAGCAACAATCTGGAAACAACCCTATAGTGGTGCATTGCAGGTACACATACAGTCTCAATCGCTCCCTCACTTACACATTTCACACACACACACACACACACACACACACACACACACACCATATTGTTTTATAATCATTTTTTCATATTGTTCAACAGCAATTTTTTGTATAAAGTCTTTAAAACCTATCATAAAAGTATGTTTTGGATTTTTTTTTTTTGGTGACATCAGTGCTGGTGCTGGTCGGACCGGAACCTTCATTGCCCTCAGCAACATCTTAGAGCGGGTCAAAGCCGAGGGGTTACTGGACGTATTCCAGACAGTGAAGAGTTTACGCACTCGGAGACCACATATGGTCCAAACTGTGGTAAGAATGCAAAACACTGTGCATAGTTCACATAGAGCTGATGGCTTCACTGTTATATTACAATATGAAAAATAGTAATAATCATAAAATAATAGACAATGAGTAGATATTTTGGCTTTTGACTGTGTGAATTATGATATAATGTATTTCCATTTGTCTTTTCAGGAACAATATGACTTCTGCTACAGAGTTGTGCAAGATTTTGTTGACATCTACTCGGACTATGCTAATTTTAAATGAGTGCAGCTTACCAACACACATTTATATTATATTTAAACTGAAGAATATTACTGTGCTTTAGTGACACTCCATGCACTTGACATTTCCTAGTCTTGTTATATGCAGTAAGGTAATATTTTGGATATGACCAGACTCCAGTGGCTTAACCACTTCAAGTCTATTGCATTAAGTTTTTGTTACATTTGTGTAAGTATTCAGTATGAAATAAGTTTTTCTTTTTAATATGACCATAATATTTAATTTGTACATTAACAAGTTTTGTTTACTACAAAATTATTTTTATTTATAAATTGTGTTCACACAAGTGTAAAGCATTCCATTCTGACTATTTGTTCCTTCTATTTATGCTCCAGCTTGCTTCCCAGAAAAATTTTGCATGGTTATTTGTGTGTACTAAAATCAATTAAGATACTTCCAAATTTGAATTTTATGGCAATTCTTGGCCAGACTCTAATTTGCATCAGCCCTGATAAGTCACTTGTACCATATACATGCTCTTCACCTTTCACATCACCTTCATAACCTGACTGAGATGTCCAACCACTTAATGAAACTTTAGCAGGCTTTAAAGTTTCTGTGATGATAATGTTGTTTATTCTTATGACTTCATAAGCCAATCAAATACCCAAGAGGCTAAAACTGTGACAGAGATACAGATATGGATTAAGCGTACAACATTCAAAGGAAGTAGTAAAATCCATAATGATATTTGGTTGAAGAATTAATACATACCATTTAGAGTTTAGTGAAACCTGTGAAATAACAGAAATAGCTTCCTTTCATTATTCCCTACAAACACGATACCTTGTGTTTTTGTCTGCTTGTTTGAACAAGTTCAGATAGAAAAAACTCATCTGTGCTGTCACTGCAGTGTTACTACAACAGGGTGAGAAATTCTGAAGAAAATTAAAGAAAGACGTATGTATGCCTTAATCCCGAATAACATTGGCAATAAATGTTTCAGTCAATACTTGTGCCTGGGTGTGTGTGCAAATTTCTGTCTATTTTACTGTAGAAAGTCAATATAAGCAGTTTTTAGTAGTTGCATACTAGTTTTGCAGGTTGTAATACACAATTTTTTTGCAGTTGATATTGGTAATGCATAGTAGGTTTGTAGTGCACACTATGCATAATTTGTACGGTCAATTCCAATTACTTACAGCAATTTGAACAAAAAAAAAATAATTAGTTTTTACCCATATTAAAAATAGGCTACTTGAAACATGTTTTCATGTTCACTTACATGAGATGAAGACTCCCGGTAACCTAATAAAATCAGTTTTATTTTACATGGACTGAGTCACCTCACCTCGCCTTGAGCACACATTTAAGTCACTAAACATTACTATGGTAATTATTATTAGTGGTCAATTGCATGACAGCTGGTCATGGAAAGATCGTGGTACTAATAAGTGACGACCTGCTCCCAGTAGATTTAAAACGCCTTCATCTCGTATTTTATTGTACATGTCCTTTTATAATTATATTTTAAGTGCTGTTAATTTCTTTATTTGTAAAAACTTAGTAAGTAGTACAAAATAAAAAAATACTGAGTGCACCTTTAAGACTGTAGATGTGAGAAGTACAGCTTTCTCCTCAAGACACGCTCCCAGAACACTGGAACACTGGGCGGGGTCTGCGTCCTGTGTCAGGAATGACGCCGTTCGATTGGCTGACGCTCTGATGAGTCCACAACGTTCTAGCATCGCTCTATGGCGTCTACAACACTGAACGTAGCGATCCCAAGTCCTATAGGCTACAGAAAAAGGCCTTTGATAGTTGAAGGCCGTGTTTTGAGTTGTTTATTAAAGCTCTGAATATGGAGAACACTGTGTACGAACAGTTTCATCTCATATGTCCTTCTCGTGGCGCATAATTTATGGGCTCGCTGGGTCGTGAGGAAGATTAAAGAGAATCTTGAGGACTCCAGCTTGATCGATGCACAAACTGGATAATCAAATCGCGTGTATAACTGTACGGAATTAGAGGATGGCTGGAATTGGGAACAGTTCAACATCTGGAATGGGTGACATCATCCAGCTGAATGTCGGAGGAACGAGGTATGCTGACGTCATGAATTCTTTAAACGAATTCGAAGTCAAAACAGTTTTATTTGAGATCAATGGCTACGTCAACGAGTAGTGGATTTTGACTTTGATGTGACGCAATCAGCGTTGATATGTAACGGTACACAGTGTGTCCGCTAACCATGTCTTAAACTATAAAGCACATCATTTTGAGCTCAGACTACACATCTTGAACCTAACCATAACTATTATTGCGTTAATGGGTCTATTCAGTTCCTTATTTCATCCCCAGCTTCCACGTTTGACCACAGGATGTCATCATAACATCCAAAACCCCCTAAACTACCATCATAATTAAATAGAAATATATAAACAAAAGAAATACCCTAATAGAAGTAACAATTTCCCCCGAAATATCATGGTTACTATAATAAAACTGTGCATTAAAAATATTAAAAATACATGAACGCTTCTAACTGTAACAATAAATGTTAACTGGATTTTAGATCATTCTAGCTCACTGAGTGAAAGAGAAATGAGAAGTGATTGTATCATAAATCTTATCTACATATTTTCAGATTTAGCACATCAAGGCAGACTCTGACATGGATTCCTGACTCTTTCTTCTCAAGGTAAGATAAGATTGTCTGAAAAAGCACCATAGCATGTTGTTTTTCTGCTCTTTTGTTTTTTGACTGGGAGGAAGTTTTGAGTTCTGAAAGTTGCAGTATGCTACATACATAGGTCTGAAAATTTAAAGGGGTCCGAGATCTGTTTTTATTATTGTGTGATGGTTTGTAGATGCCCAAGCTGCCGACGAGTCAGGTATGTGTTCGCCTGTCCCGATATGACAGTTGCCTGCACCAATATGGCGGCGACGTTGACGTGCGGTCGAGCGGCCAATGAGGCGTCTAGGTATTTATTATGTCTATGGTTGCGAGAATAAAAGTTACGCCTTCTTTCTTTGCGTGAACATTTGGGCGGCGTTATGCAAATCTTCCCACATCGTGACGTAGACATGTGGGGGCGTGTTAGAACGAGCCGTTTTAGGTAGGCGTGGTTGACTCTTAACTTTTATAAAGAATATCTCTTTGGATTTGAGACTTTAGTCTTTGCAACTTTACAGATCTTCTTTATGCACCAAGAGCTTGTAACACTCCAAAGAGAAAGGAAAAATTGAAATCGCATCATATGACCCCTTTAAAGGGAAAATGTGACTCATAATATAAACACTTTATAGATCTTCCAGAATTATCCTCTTTGTATGCATATTTGCTAAACCTCTATCCATTCTTCTCTGGCCATGTGTTTTGTGTCCAGTTTACTTAGTGGAAGAATATCATCACTACGGGATGAAACTGGAGCTGTGAGTTGAAATCCTGAAAAGTAGTTTTACCTAATTGTGTTTATAAATGAAAACATATATAAAAAAATAAAAACTTAATGAATACTGAATAACCATGTTTTGTAGGTTCTTTGTTAAAAAATAATTAAAAAGTTTTCCAGAAGCAAACAAATTAGAAATGTATCCAGCTCTGAAAGAGATCTTTTTTTTTTCTATAAGATATTTATTGACAGAGACCCAACAGCATTTGCACCCATTTTAAACTTTCTTCGAACTAAAGAATTGGACTTGAGGTGAGACATAACATATGCTTATTTGTTATCCATTACATATCCCAAAAATATATAGTTTAATGTGTGTAATATTCATGCTTTCTCTGATAGGGGGGTTAACATAAGTATCTTGCGACATGAAGCCGAGTTCTATGGTATTACACCCTTAGGTATGTAATAGAAAAAGAAATTTGACTGAATTAGGTGCAGCACCTAATTTATGCATGTATAATTCTCACCTTGCATTTCTATTTGTCACTGATATGGTTAGTCCGACGCTTACTGCTTTGTGAAGAACTGGAGCGATCGTCATGTGGAAGTGTGTTGTTTCATGGCTACCTTCCTCCACCAGGTAGGTTGAGAGTAGATCTGTGGAAGATAGAGAAAAAACAGTCACCTTTTCATCCTCTTTGCTAAATATAACACATCAGGATGAGGCTGGTATTTTTGTCCTTCAGCTCTCCCAGCGCGGAGCAGTGCCGGAGGGCAGGGTGCAGCTGTTGCAGGTCCAGAGGAACGCTCAGGCCCCAGTGGCGCAGAGGGGGGTTACCCTCATTCTTGCCCTCAGTCTTCTCTCCCTGGACCATCTGGGGCAGATGGACCTCAAAGACTGGGTGAGTAAAAATCGTGCAGTGACCACTGGGGTTACACTGAAACTGAGATGTTTAAAGATGTTGTGGGGGAAAAAGAAAAAAAAAAACTACCAAAACTAAAATACTTGAAACAAGATTAAACAAGAAAAAAAAACGACAATTGCCACTGACTATAAATATGATCTCATATATTCTTGGTTTGTGTTAACAGTGTTAATAAACCATGTTATGTAATACTTTCATTAATGTATTGTGGATTTTGAAAGCTGTATTAGATGCAGCAGTAGAGAGTACAGAGAACATTAGAACTGGGCTGGCTGTAGCTGTCTCAATGCAAACTGGAGAACAGCATGTGCTCATTCTGGTATGGGCATGCGGAGGGGAGGGGGGTGGGGTGCCATGAAGACAAAGTATTCCCCTTACAAGCAGTAGTGCAGTAGGCAGGGTGAGGTCATCTTAAAAGGCCTTTTATATCCTATGTGCCCAGCGAAGTCATGTGAGAAGAATGATGAAAGAGATGGAGAAAACAAGTTAATGGACAGGCCTTCCTTTTAGCCATTTTATTGCATTTTGGTGCATTTATATATCACAGGGCAAAATGTACTTAGCCAGCATCACAGAGAATTTGGATAATAATTGTATAAAAATTTACAGAACAGGGAAAAAAAACATTGAAATATGTGTTTGCATAGGATTTGTTGTAATGGTACAAAAAGAAAGTGACAGTAGCTACTAATAACAGGCAACAGCCAGTAGATAAAAAAAATAAAACCAAATAAAATGAAAAAAAAACAACAACACAAAATTAGCTTGTTGTTGTATTATCATATTATTACTATGTTTTTTGTTTTGTTTGTGTTTTTGCATAAATTTGAAACATTAATACTTGTTTTTAATTATATATTCAGTAAAATTCTGCTACAATATTACAGGGTTCACTGAAGTAAATGCTTTTATGCTAATTACTTTCTTTGATGAGTCATGATTGTTTTTTA
The DNA here is from genome assembly GCF_001515605.1 of Sinocyclocheilus anshuiensis. NCBI lineage: Eukaryota > Metazoa > Chordata > Actinopteri > Cypriniformes > Cyprinidae > Sinocyclocheilus > Sinocyclocheilus anshuiensis. Next base: position 1,528,519 of record NW_015544247.1, read on the forward strand.
ACCAAACAGACAGTTTATAATACTAATTTAGATTTTTAAAGGGATAGTTCACACAAAAATGAAAATTCTGTCATTGAAAATCTGTTTATCATCCTCAAGTTGTTCCAAACCCATATGAGTTTCATATGAGTTAACAGTTGACCGTAACCATTGACTTTTTTTTTCATACTACAGAAGTCAATGGCTACCGTCAACATTTCAGCCTACTTGTGTATCAACATACTGAGGTATTGTTTTGGATTTTTTTTTATATTACAATAGGATCACCAGTGGACCCTAGGAAGGTGCTGATTGTCGCTGGCCATCATAACTGGATTGTAGCTGCTTATGCACATTTTGTCATTTGCTACAGGTAAAGCTACAGACCACATGACTTTGAAATTGAAAATAATAAGGGTTATACTCACCAGACTGGGATTGTTCTTTAGGATAAAGGAATCATCCGGCTGGCAGCAGGTGTTTTCCAGCCTTTACCTGGATTGGGCCATCGAGCGGGTGGCCCTCAATGCAAAAGTTGTAGGCGGCCCACATGGAGATAAAGACAAGATGGTGGCAGCGTCATCAGAGAGCAGCATTATATTGTGGAGTATCCAGGATGGAGGGAGCGGAAGTGAAATAGGTAGAAGGACAGAGCAAAAATGAAATGCGCAGTCACTCATGTGTGTCGATTTAAACGGGTCATATGATGCGATTTCAAGTTTTCCTTTCTCTTTGGAGTGTTACAAGCTGATTGTGCATAGATAAGATCCCTGAAGTTGCAAAGACTAAAGTCTCAAAACCAAAGAGATATTCTTTATCAAAGCGAGAGAGAGAGAGAGCGAGAGAGAGCGCGCGCGCGAGAGAGAGAGAGCGCGAGAGAAAGAGAGAGAACGAGAGAGAGAGAGAGAGAGAGAAAGAGAGGGTTAAACCATACTTTTATTCCATATTTAACAATTTATAAATATCACCAGTATTACATAATCTTTACACAATATTCAAATTGTTAAAAAGGTAAAACCAACTCTCCATCACTATCAACAACACAAAGAACATTTCCAACAGACCATTTTCCAACAAAAGCCTGTACATTGTTGATTAATTTATAAAATAATGATCTTTAAAAAAGCATCATATGACCCCTTTAAAGATAATGTTTCTTTGTCTTTGTAAAGGTGTGTTCAGTCTTGGAGTACCAGTTGACTCTCTGTTCTTCATTGGGAGTCAGCTGGTCGCCACCAGTCACACGGGGAAGGTAGGAGTGTGGAACGCTGTCACCCAGCACTGGCAGGTAAAGCAATTTCAATTTTATACTACATTCAGACATATTATCAGGGTTCATATATGACTACTTCATTTGCAATACATCACTTGTACAGGTGCAGGATGTAGTGCCCATCACGAGCTGCGACACTGCTGGCTCCTTCCTCTTGCTGGGCTGTAACAACGGCTCAATTTACTATATTGGTAAGCTGCTTATCTTCTCCTGGATTGCATTGAATTCATTTTTATATGACGTGTGTGGTTAATGAGATGTGCAACTGGCAGTACCAGAATCAGTGTTGAAAATGTAATTACAATTGCATAAAGGCATCAATGTAATTAATTTTACATAGTAAACAGTTTAAAAAGTCATATGCAGTTCATCATCCTAATGCAGTGCTGTGATCCACGTGTTTGAAGTTTAAATCCTAATTTTTGGTGAGATTTTAATGTAAGGAAATGTAGGCTTATTAGGTATAATTTTAATTAATATATACACTTCCATTCAAAAGTTTGGAGTCAGTCAAATTTTTGTTAAATAAATGAATACTTAGTGAGGATGATGCATTAAAATGATCAGTAAAGACATTTAGAGTGTTAACAAATATTTACATTTAAAATGAAAGCTGTTTTTTGACCTTTCTATTAATTAAAGAATCCTGAAAACAATGTATCATTGTTTTCCATAAAAATATTAAGCAGCACAACTGTTTTCACAGTTAACAGTTAATAATAATAATAAATGTAATGTAACAATAATGTCTTGTAATAGTAATAATAAATGTAATAATAATAAATTATATTAACAATAAATGTTTCTTGAGCTCCAAATCAGCATATTAGAATGATTTCTGAAGGATCATGTGACAATGAAGACTGAAGTAATGGGTGCTGAAAATTCAGCTGTGCCATCATAGGGATACATTATGTTTTAACATATATTAAAATAGAAATTGAATTATAATTACTAACAATATTACTGTTTTTACTCCATTCAAAAACATTACATATTTTGAACAGTAGTGTGTATGAACTTAATTTGTGAGTTTTTATATTTAAACGTACATTTTAAATGCATTAAACCCATTTTACGTTGAAAATGTCACCACTATAACATTTGAAATACCTCTAATATGCGCACGTAATATGTTAAATGAGAAGATGATAAAGAAAAGACCTAACCATATTCTCTTCACTCTCAGACATGCAGAAGTTTCCGCTGAGAATGAAGGACAATGACTTGTTGGTGACCGAGCTGTACCATGACCCATCGAACGATGCCATCACGGCCCTCAGTGTCTACCTGACTCCTAAAACCAGTATGTCCAAAGATGGTTAACTAGTCTTACCAAGATGAATGAAGTGGTTAGTCTGGTCAGTCACTGTGTTTGCAGGTGTGAGTGGGAACTGGATTGAGATAGCCTATGGAACCAGCTCAGGGGCCGTGCGTGTCATCGTGCAGCATCCAGAGACCGTTGGATCTGGTCCACAGCTCTTCCAGACCTTCACTGTCCACCGCAGCCCCGTCACTAAGATTATGCTCTCTGAAAAGCACTTAGTTTCAGGTAAAAACTACTCAGATATAGGACGATATAACGCAAAATGGTGGTGGTCTGTAATTTCGACCTGTTTTTGTTGAAGTGTGTGCTGACAATAATCACGTACGCACATGGACGGTGACGCGCTTCAGAGGCATGATCTCCACTCAGCCAGGATCTACTCCACTGGCCTCCTTTAAGATCATCTCACTGGAGGAGACAGAGAGCCACAGCAGCTATTCCTCCGGCAATGACATTGGTGAGAGACTTGCTTGTAGCTTTCCACTATATCGGTATATACTACAATTAGAACTGAGAAGCTGCTATTGTCCTAATATAGTCAGTAAAATATCACTTCATCTGCTGTTTCCATTCAGGTCCATTTGGAGAGAGAGATGACCAACAGGTGTTCATTCAGAAAGTCATTCCTATTACCAACAAACTCTTTGTTCGTCTCTCCTCTACGGGAAAAAGGTACATTTTGAGACGCGTTTAACTCTTGAACGAGGTGCACACTGCATAATATGCTAAATAAATATCTCATGATTTAGTGTTGCTATTCATGGGTATTTAGAGTACTATTAAAAATACCTTGGTGACTTAAAGAGATAGATAATCCACACAAAAATGAAAATTCTGTCATTATTTACTCACCCTCATGTCATTCCAAACCTGTATGACTTTGGTTTGTGGAACATAAAAGAAGATATTTTACATTTATTTATTTTTATACCTGTATTTCAGGATCTGTGAGGTGCAGGCTGTAGATGGCACCACCATCACGTGTTTTACAGTGCGAGAGTGTGAAGGCTCGAGCCGCATGGGCTCCAGACCCCGCCGTTACCTCTTCACTGGCCATGCAAACGGGAGCATTCAGATGTGGGACCTCACCACCGCCATGGACACGGTCAACAAGAGTGACAACAAAGCCAAGCGGGAACCAGGTCTGATTATTACTGTGGACAAAATAAGGAAAATAAATCGTCTGTTTGATAAAGTTGTGAAATGATGTTACCTGTCTGCAGAGGTGGGAGGTCCAACTGAGGAGGAGCTGCTGAAGCTGCTTGACCAATGTGATTTGAGCACATCTCGCTGTGCCACGCCCAACATCAGCCCCGCCCCCTCCGTGCTGCAGCACAGCCGGCTGCGAGAGTCCTGCTCCAGGTACTACAGTCCAAAAGCTTACTCACAAGTCTGGATTTTTAAACAAAACTCAATGGAAAAACTCTTCTCATGAAAAGAGTTTGAAATATTTTAGTGTAGTGATGTGAAAGCTAGATGAACTTCTACTTATTTAGATCCTGAATTTGCCATCATTCTGGTATTCAAAATCAAACAATGATAAAATTCAGTACATATGAATAGCTTTGGTATAAAAACGTTCACGTTTTATATCGATATGAACGGACCTTAAAAGGTTAGTTCACTCAAAAAGGAAAATTCTGTCATTAATTACCCACCCTCATGTCGTTCCTAACCTGTAAGACCTTCGTTCATCTTCGGAACACAAATTAAGATGTTTTTTGATGAAATCCGAGAGCTTTCTGACCCTGCATAGACAGCAAGGGAACTACCACAGAAAGGTGGTAACTAAGGACATTGTTAAAATAGTCCATGTGACATCAGTGGTTCAACCGTAATTTTATGAAGCTATGAGGATACTTTTTGTGCTAAAAGAAAACAAAAATAATGACTTTATTCAACAATATCTTCTCTTCCGTGTCAGACTTGCGTTCACGGGCAGTACCACGACGTATGCGTGTGGTGCTGCTGATGCAGGAGCCAGCATTCTGATGTAGAACCTGGATGTGCTGCACCTTGTTTGCAAGCAGAGGAATGCTCAGGCATGCGTTGTGGTACTGTCGTGAACATGCGTCGAAATCTGACACGGAAGAGAAGAAATTGTTGAATAAAGTCATTTTTTTGTGCACAAAATGTATTCTTGTAGCTTCAAAAATGTACGGTTGAACCACTGTCGTCACATTAACTATTTTAACGATGTCATTACTACCTTTCTGGGTCTTGAATGTGGCAGTTGCATTGCTGTCTATGCAGAATCAGAAAGCTCTTGGATTTCATAAAAAATGTCTTAATTTGTGTACGGTTTTGGAACAACATGAGGGTGAGTAATTAATGACATAATTTCCATTTTTAGCTAAAAATGTAAATGTACTCCATAGTGACCACAGCTGTTAAAAGAGCCATTAAACAATATGACTGATGCTATATTCCAAGTCTTCTTTATGAGAAGAGACCAAAAATGTTGATAGTTTTTCACATCTTTAAAGGCACATATTTAAAAAATTACAAATGATTAAGGCAATCACAAAAAATTATCAATGAATAACATCCTATATTTCAGTCCGTTCCTCAGAGAAAGCTTTCAAATGACTAAGATTGTACAGCACATGATGCATAAGCTACTTTTATGTTCTTTTTGGCCTTGGTCACTATGAGTTGTATGGAAAAAAGCTGCAAAAATATCAATTCATAAGTAATATTGTAAACAAGTAATGCCAAAATTATCATTCTTTGGGTAAACTAATGCTTTGTTAATGTTCTTAATGAATTTTAAGACTAAGTTTGTAATCATATAGCAACACAAAATTGTATTTTGTCATTTTACAGTCTTCAGCTGCAGGCTCAGGAGCCCATCCCTGAGACGGCCACCTATGGAGCCTTGCGGCCGTACCGAGAAAGCCCCTTGCTGGCCCGCGCTCGACGCACAGAGAGCTTCCACAGCTACAGAGACTTCCACAGCTTAAACCTGACCAAGGCCCTGCTGGAGAACCACGGACAGTGCGGATCCATGGAGGACGAGATGCGTCAATCAGCGGGAGAGAACAACGCTGAGGACCCCGACAAAAGGAACTCTACCATGGATCTCTGGGGGTCCAGATCATCTGAAACCCAGTCTGCAGCCGCACGCAAATCCCCAGACAGCCCTGGAGACCAGCAGCGAAGGGCCCATATGATGGAGGAAGGGGCTGCAGACTCTAGACTGGATGGAGGCAGGAGGAGGGGGGCATTTGAAGCTAATTTTCTAAGCAGGAAAAAGGCCCCTTCGGTTCCACAGCTGAGCCCCCCACCGGCAGGAGCTGATGGAGGGGGAAGCGACTCGTCCAGCACCGCCTCACCCTCGCCAACTAAAGTGTCCACATCTCCACGCCAACGCAAGGCTCCTGACGCAGCATGTGAGTGATGGTTTACACAGATTTGTCATATACAAAGGAAGTACCAAATACAATAATCAATGACAGGGAAAAGAAAGTAGATGATTTCAAAAGTGAAGTGTTTCAGAACGTAGACGTGAAGGTTTGGCAGGACGGCAGCTGGCAGCTAAAAAAACTCATTCACTGTGGACAGATTTAAAGGGAAAATGCACAATACAAATGCCATGTCAATTTCACATGTCTGTTAACCAGTTAAAAGAATTTATTTAGCTTTTGTCAGACAGATGACGCTTCAGCATTATGGACCTAATCCTCTCTTTGCTGCTTTTTCCAAGCTAAGAAAACGAAACTAATAACTAAAATGAGAAAACTAATAAAGAGTGACTAGATTAATTATAATTACAGTCAGACTTTAGCTTTGTACACCTGCATTGCAAAATGTAAAAAAAAAAAAATTGTTTTTGTCCATTAGATAGTCCACCCTAAAATGAAAACGTGAAGAAAATTTGAATAAAGAATTTACTCACCTTAATGTCATTTTAAAACCCATAGGACTTTCTTTTGTGGATCAGCAAAGGAAAAGTTTACCAGAATGTCTTTGCTGCTCTCTTCCATACAATGAAAGCGGATTTAATACTTTATATTCAGAGCTCTGAGTAATATAATTAAATTTGTTACTATTAATAATCTTTTCTTGATAATCCTTCTTGACATCCATGATTTGCATTTGCTTTCATTGTATTGAAAAGATCAGTTTGGACACTCTGCTACTTTTGTGTTCCATGAAAGAAAGAAAACTCATGCAGGGATTGAAAAACTTCAGATTTATTGCTTAAATGGTTTGCTATTCTCTTGTAAATTAAGTTTTAAAAAGTAGATTATGCTACTGGCCACTAACGGTACCTCCAAAACACTGTGATGCACTTTATTGTCTGTCTTTACATTCATCCCTTTATAATGAAAGGACTGAACTTCAGCTAATGATCAGGTTTGAAGTGTAGGTTAATAGACTCCACTGCTGCCGTGAAGGCTGCAGGGATCAGAAGCCTTCGACATAATCTGTTTCTTTCTTCATTAATCCTTTCAGACGATTTGCGCTCTCTGAACTTTTAGCATGCATCCACAGGGGATTTGTACTTGCTCTATCCATTTTTGGGATTGATTCAGTGCCTTTTGCCAATTTGGATAGATACTGCTGTGAGAAATCAAAACAGACTTAGCTTTTTTCTTTCTTTCTGATGTGAGAGTTAGTCGGATCATCACATTATGCAACTGATTTAAGTGAAGCTGGTTCAGTTTTTACTGACAGGATAAGACACTTATCAAGATGAGAGAAAAGAAAAGATATGAGGTATGTTTTACGGACAGTTGCCAGATTTAAAGGTGATATACAATTAAAAATAGAATTTGTACTAACAGATTAGTTCTGTTTTTAAAATGCTACAATACAAACTTCTGTCTAAATTAACGTGAATAACGTCATCATAAAGTATAATTTCATCATTTGCATTTTCACTTCTGTTAAGAATATATTGTAAATAATTATTTATAGTTGACATGAAGCTAATTTTGCATTGTCGACTGATGAGCATGGTCACTTTCTTTCCAGCCATTCCACTTTGTGTACAGGTTATATCCTGCCAGAGAAAATGTACAGTATATATCTAGCAATCGATGATACATATCCAATATAGGCTATTAATATAGTTATATGTTGCTAAGTGAGATTATTATTGTAATTGTAACTAAATGAAAGCCTTTAACAAAGTACTTACTTTATATAAAGGAAATGATGAGATCTCATTAATGCTATGCAATCAGTGATAGTGCTGACAGTAGGCTACATAGCCTAAAACATGAAAATGAATAGTAGAAGGTGCTTACTATATTATGCATACATAATACATCTACTATACATATCTTTTGTGAGCAGGCTAAAATCAAATATTTTTACATATATTTCATTGAACATTGTACTTTAATCAGCTACTTATGTCATTTATTTGCTCTCTGAGATGTTTTAGTGTTGGGGAATATTTAATTGACAAGAGTAAGATTCTATATGCTTGCTTTGAGTCTTTATTTGTGTTTTATCTAACAAGACTGGCTTACCTGCCGCACAGATCATGACATGGCTACAAGAGGAAAGCTTATGCTACATGAAATATGTAAAAATAGAAAATGGTACATGCACTACAGATCGGTACTCAGCTTCTGTACATTTCCGGTGGCACAATAAAGTAACCAAACAAAGCAGAACCAGTCTCAGAATCTTTGATATTTTTTTTTTAAATAAGCATGGTAACATCAACATTACAAACAACTTTCTTGTACATTTCACAACTCTCTATAACAATGATTGTCCACAAACCTCGGATTAATCTTAGAATGAGCTCTGTTTTATATAAAACAAATAAAAAATAAATTATTGCAACAATAAATAATACTGACACTCCTAAAAAAATGTTATGTAAAAATGTGTTTTCTTAGGATAGTGCGGTTTCATTTTTGCTAATATCTATGTGAAATCATAACAACGCATGTATAATTAAATATATTCACACTTTACAGGTTTAAAACAACCGGATTGACTATCTGCCTCATTCATGTGTCTGTAGAGACAGAAGAGATCAACTTCCTCCCTATGTTGGCATGAATAATTTGGAGACTCAGTTCATTAATACTTTATGATTGCGGTAATATTTCATAGCTACACAGCCAGTCATAAGACTCCATTTAAAGCTATAATAATACAGTGCTATTTTCAGAACAGTTTGCTTCCTCTCTGCTTCAGTGCTAAGCACATATTACAGCAAAAGATAATCTATGTCCGATAGGCAAGTATATATACAGTCGTGGTCAGAATTATTGGCACCCTTGGTAAATATGATCAAAGAAGGCTGTGAAAATAAATCTGCATTGTTAATAATTTTGATCTTTTATTAAAAAAATTCACATAAATCTAACCTTTCATTGGAGAATAAGAATTTAAAATGGGGGGAAATATCATTATGACATAAATGTTTTTCTCTAATACACATTGGACACAATTAACGGCACCCTTTTATTCAATGCTTTTTGAAACCTCCATTTGGCATAATAACAGCTCTGAGTTTTCTCCTATAATGCCTGATGAGGTTAGAGAGCACCTGACAAGAGATCAGAGACAATTCCTTCATCCAGAATCTTCTCCTCTTCAGTTCACCCACTCATTTTCTATAGGGTTCAGGTCAGGGAACTGGAATGGCCATAGCAGAAGCTTGGTTTTGTGCCCAGTGACCCATTTTTGTGTTGTTTTTAAGGTTTGTTGTAGGATTATTGTCCGGTTGGAAGATCCAAACATGGCCCATTATAAGATTTCTAACAGAGTCAGTCACTTTTTGATTTTTTATCTGTTGGTATTTAATAGAATCAAAGATGCTCCTATGCATCTATCTAAACAAGATGTCCAGGACCTCCAGCAGAAATATAGGCCCACAACATTAAAAACACAGCAATATATTTCATTCAGGGGTACTTTTTATCCCTGTGTGCACCAAACCCATCTTGAGTGTTTGTTGCTAAAAAAATATATAAGCTTTTATATATATATATATCTCCACCTGGCTCTGAATGGGCATGTGTCAAGTCAAGGCTGTGAGTATGTATATAGGCAAGTAGAACAATGGGTGATGCCTTAAAAATATGATATTCAACCAGACTTTTCTTTTAAACAAAATAAAACCAATATGAGCAGACTGTAATGTAAATAAACAAGTCATTCTAGGATTAAAACGGAAGCAATAAGGTGATGTCTGAGGTAGTCAACACGTAGCTACAACATAAATGACAATTACATCTCCAACTAATAAAAAAAAATCCAGCATTATGAAATACAGCTAATGTATTACAGTTTAAACTAAGGGCTTTCTATTTTAATGCATTTTAAAATGTCATTTATTCCTGTGATAGCAAAGCTGAATTTTCAGCACTCATTACTCCAGGCTTCAGTGTCACATGATCAAATCATTCTAATATATGATGATTCCACATCATCATCATCATCTTACCATGCCGCTGTCAGTGCCGTGCAGGTCAGCGTCAAATGCTCCACCACCCAGAGACTTCTTATCCTGCGTGTCGATCAGCTGACTAACACTCCGATGCAAGGAATTCTGGGAATAGGCACGGCTGAGCTGGCTCTGGCTGGGAACACGCAGCACAGACATGCTGACCTGATAGCTGTGGTTGCTGGTGCCTCCGATTTTAGTGTCAGTCAAACCCTGATCACAACACACACATAACTGCACACCCAGTCTGTCAATCACATGCAGCAGAGACGGTCAAATCCAACTGATGAGCAAACGTCAAAAACAAGCCATTGAATGAGAAGGGTTGTGCATTAATACATATTGCAACCACATTCTGCATGCACTGCCACTCAACAACAGCAAAACAAAACCCAAAGCATGATGGAAAGTGAATGCTATCTCTAGTAAGTGGTGCTTGAACGTGCAAATAGAACAAAAGACATTCATGTCTGTAGCACGAATGCTTACACATAAGTATTTGTAATTAGTATAAGAAACAGTAATTGTGACAGTTGCCTTAGCAAGTACCACTAATGAGGAAAAAGGCAAAACATGCCAATGCAGCAGGCTATAGTGATAATCTATACTGAAATACATCCCAGAGAGCCTGTACCTCAGTGCGCATGGCAAAACTCTTTAGTGTTATACTGCAGGAGGAGTCCGGTATATTGTCCAACTGGGAAGAGGAGAGAGAGAGAGAAGAACAGGCTTACCATCAGTGCATCGGGCTGAAGCAGAGCACTAGAAGCATGGTTAGAGCAGAGTTCAGAGGAAGGTCTCTGGAGCAGCCAGAACAGCGCAGGACAGAGAGAGTTAAAAGACACACAGCAGATTTCAAGAGAAAGGCCACAGTTTAAAGGAACAGTTCACCCAAAAATCTAAATTTGCTGAAACTGGACTCACTCGCAGACTATCCAAGATGTAGATGAGTTTTTTTCTTCATCAGAACAGATTTGGAGAAATGTAGCATTACTTCAGTTCACAATTTATTGATGGACTGAAGCCGTGTGGATTATTGTGATGTTTTTATCAACTCTCATTCTGACGGCACCTATTCACTGCTGATGATCCATTGGTGAGCAAGTGACGAAATGCAATGGAAATCTCATCTACATCTTGGATGGCCTGAGGGACTTTAAGCAAATTTTCTATTTTGGGTCAACCATTCCCTTAAATGTTGGGAGTGTTTATCTGACTCTTAGCAACCAGACAGCAGCCAAGGCTAAATTTGTTTGATCAAACTTTACAGGAAAAACAGTCAAATATTATTAACATTTTCTATTTTAATACATTAAAAAATAATATATTTTCGTGAAGGCAAAGCTGAACTGTCAGTAGCCATTAATCCAGTCTTCTGTGTCACATGAACCTTCAGAAATCATTCTAATATGCTGATTTGGTGCACAAGAAACATCTCTTACTATTAATTTTGTAATTTTTCTGGAAATTGTCATGCTTTTTTTCAGGATTCTATGATGAATAGAAATAATCTTTTGTAACTCTATAAATGTTTTTACTGTCACTTTTGATCAATTCAATACTTTTATTCAAAACCTTACTGACCCTAAACGTTAGAGCGGTAGTGCATAAATAGTAAGACTAATAAACTAATCTGAACAGTCATTGCCTTTATGACTAAGCCACTGCCATACAATTGCAGTAGGAAGAGCAGTGTTATCACCCCCTCTTCTGGACATTTTAAGGAAGTGCACGTTGCAGCTTTGAGCGTAAACCTCTACAGTCTAACATACATACGCCTATGCAAATTGATTAAAAAATGGTAGAACGTTAGAGCAAGCGTTACAGACCTAGTGAATTTCCAATTAGAAAACAATTTTCTCTCACCAGATAGGTGTCATTAGGTGGATACTTGGTACTTCTCCTCTGAAGGGGCACTATTGGAGGTCTCTCCCTGATGAAGGGGGGCTTGCTTAGGGCTCTTCTCAGCACCAGACCCATTAACAGAGCATTTCGATGAAGATTATGAGTTTGCAACACTGCCCTGAGAGAATGGAGATATTGCCCAATCACCAGCCAGGCCGGAGTAAACGTACCTATACCAGCGGCCGTGCTGTATTTAATGACAGGAGAGCTGGCACTGCCGCTGTCAGTGGTGCAGGTAACTTGAAATGCAAAGGCTGAAGAGAAAAGCGACAAAAGAGATTATGAGAAAAGGGCACAATGAAAAAGAACCAGTGAGCTTCACAATAAGACAGAAAAAAATCAGTCCCAGGCCGAGGTCATAGTATAACCCTATGGGCATACTTTTATCAGAGGTGCGTGGGATGTGCAGTGAGCTGTGGAAGCCACTGTAGATGTGCAGGTTGTTCTCGGTTAGGCTGTATTCTCTCAGAGGCCCGTTCAGAGAGAAAGAGCCGCTCCAGTCCACAAACACTGTGGTAAGGTTACTGTGCACCACAAATGACTCCTTATACTGAGGAGCTACAAAGAAACAGCAAGAGAGGGGTTTGACTTAGGTGCCATAACAATTTAAGAATTTTAGATGGTAATAGGAATGACTTGTATGGCATTTATAATTAGTTAGCAACATTTAACCAGAGCCATACGAGAGTCCCGAAGAGAGTCCTTACGTAGAGTGTGGTGATGGAGACCGAGTCAGACACAGTGCTGCCCATGTTATTGTAGGACACTACACACAGTTCATAGTTGGCATAGGGCAGTAGGCCAGAGATGTTGAAGCTCTGCCCCAGTCCAAAGAATGTGATTTCCACAGGGCCGATGACACAGCTTACAGGGAGGGACAGGCTGCAGCGGCTGAGGACAGGAAGATCGCACATGGAGCTCACAGCTACAGAGATGAAAATGAAAGGGACAAATATGCTATAGTACTACCTTAATACACTACCATTCAAACGTTTGGGGTGAGGATGATTTCTTTTAAAAAGTGACAACAAAGACTTGTTACAAAAAAGGATTCCACAAATATTATACGCAGCACAACTGTTTTCAACCTTGATAATAATAATAATAATAATAAAGTTTCATGAGCACCAAATCAACAGAATGCATTTTGAATGCAGAATGAATTTTGATGGATCATGTGACATGGAATGGCTGCTAAAAATTCAGCTTTTTTGCTGAATAATATATTTTTTTAATAATTTACATTTGAAAATATATTAAAATAGAAAACTGTTATTTTAAATTGTAATCATATTTAATATTATAGTTTGACTTTACTTTGATTAAATAAATGCAGCATTGGTGAGCATGTAAGAGATTACTTTCAAAAACATAAAAAAAATGACTCGACCTCAAACTTTTGAACAGTAGTGTACATACAAAGTTTTAATAGAGGTGAACAAAATCAAGCAAATATCAATACTTAGATGTGACATTCATATTTTGTGATGACACAGAATTTTAATTGTCATATCTTAATGGTGAAGTGGGTAATTTCCATGCTGCTAATGGCACCAAATAGATTTGCAAGAGTAATAAAATGTTTTCAAACACTTCCTCAGTCTGCCATTGCTTATAAAAAGAGTCCTGGAGTCCTGCCCAAACTAATTCCATTGGTTGTTGCGTTGCTAGGCTAAACTGCTCAAATGAACAGGGCAATATTTTGAAACTTTGAATACTTGAGAAAATATTTTAACGCTGTATAAGCAACACACTTCACCCTTAAATATTAATAAAGAATTTTAGCATAATCATGATTATAGTAAGTTATCTATTTTTTATATTATGCATTATGCATATATATTATGCATATATATTATATTATTTTTCTGTGAGATCTGTACCTTTCAATGATGCCATTGGGCTGAAGAGGCATGTTCCACTCCACCAGAGCTGAGCGAGAATTGAGCGCGACTAGATGTGGCGGGGGCTGCTGGGCCGGGGCAGAGGCCTGGGTGCGGAGCTCACTTAAGGGACCTCGGCTGCAGCACAGGAAGCAGGTGCAGGCCTCCACACCTACAGAATACACAGTGAAGGGCCTAAGACCGTGGAGAGTCTGCTAGTGGGACGTCCCCTCAGACAGCTGCAGGCACAGAAAAGAAAGCGCTTGTTCCAGTTTTGTACTATAAATTCGAATAATCTAAATTCTTAGTCGCTTATATGTAATTGTTATATACTGTATATGTATATGTTATGTATAAGTAAGAATAAATATATTGCACTTGATGTACCAGCTGGTATGAGTCTTTGTTTTGTGTGAAGACTCTGTAGAGGCTAACCATGCCATTTGGCTTGGGTGGGCTGATATCCACCACAGCTGAGGTGGCGTGGATGTGCAGGATTTTTAGGCGGGCTCAACCCCTCTGGAGGAGCTGGACCTGTGTGACCTTGAGCCCAGGGGCTACCAGCACGACCTGCTGAGTTTGCAGCCCACACCTAGATAGTCAAAATTAAATAACACATGAAATCAGGTATTTATATATATATATGTATATATATTAATACCTGTAGAAATCTATAATAAATTTATAAAATAAAAATATATAATAAAATGCTATATTATTATTATTATTATAACTCATAGTAAACATATTCAGTGGTGGCCAGAATTATTAGAACACTTGGCATATTTAAAAGGTTTCAGTTGTTTTTGTTGAATTGGCCACATACCCATAAAACGAACTAGTGCCGAAACTACCTGCGACGGAAGGAATCTGCTGGAACATTGAAAATGATGGACTGGCCTCCTCAAAGTCCAGACCTCAACCCCATCGAGCAAATGTGGGGATAGTTGGAAAATAAACTGGACAGATCTACTCAACCCCATCGAGCAAATTTGGGGCGAGTTGGAAAATAAACTGGACAGATCTAGTGTACATTTAAAGGAAAGCCTTTGGCTTGAGTTGCAGAAGCACGGGATAACATCAGTGTTGAAGTTCTCAGGAAATATATTGACACATGAAATCATGTTTTGGAGGCAAAAAAGGTCAATATTTTCAGATCTGTCAGGTGCTCTAATAATTTCGGCCTCCACTTTATAAAAAGCAGTTTAAACTACTTCATAGGACAGAATGTGCACAAAAAAAAAAACAAAAAAAATTTTTAATGAAAAATGACAGTAAAAGCACAAAATAAATAAAAATGAGGAAGTGGGAATATGGATATAATGGCAAAAAAAGAAAAGAAAATGAAAATAATGAAAAACTAACTCACAAAAACAACAACAACAACAAACTCTTTGTATTAAACTTGGGGAGGGGGTTTTGGGATTCCATTTAGCTAAAAACTTCAGCACTCATAATACATTTTTGATTTTGCCGTCACCCCTCTGTTGTTCCAACTGTCCGTAGGCAGAAATACAAAAATTGCAGGAGCTCAATCTGTAGTTTTAACAAAAACCCGGAGCTGTCAAAAGTTTTGCATCATCTAGAGAGCACACATTGTTCATTTTCATATACTACTGACATAAAGCTGGCTGAAAAAAATCCTTTACATTTATTTCACAACAATTTAGCATGTTTGAGAGCTTCTTCTCTTTTTTACTATTTGCTAGACCACAGCTCCAACATGTATCATAAGACCATAGACAACTAGTATAGATATGCACAAGAAAAGAAAGGAACTTTAGTGTGCAAAGCTACAGGTGAGTGTATGGAGTCGCCTGTGGTCTCTCTCACACCTGCAGGGCCGATATAAGACTGGCTCTGATACCCACACCGGCTCTGAAATGGCCCAGCAGACAGAACGGAGACTCGGCACCATCCTCCTCTTAAAGAGGAGTCATCTTCACCTGATGAACCCACCTGGCGCCTTTTGCAAAAGGAAACTACCCATTCAACTACTTTGAGGAGTCAGTAGTCTTACGCTCTAGAAGCCCTGCTGTCATTAATAGCCAAAACATTAGCATCCATTACAGAATCACTCCAGCCTGAATCTACATGAAAATTAAATTTCACCTTCATCAAGGAGTAAATGAACACATGGAAAGGTGAAGTAATCTTATTTACTAGACGAGCTGTTTGTATAATTACACAGGAAGAGTAGGAAAAGGTCAGCTGGGGTCGCTATTTGCATGAGTAAGTAATTTGTAGATTGTCAGTTATAATAGCAGCGGCAGATGGATGTTCCTGTGGATAGGGTTAAATTAGCCTCAATAATAGGCAATTACACCGTGATCAATCCAGATGATAGATCTAAGTGGCAATTCACATGGACTGCACGAGACACTGGCTGATTTCACATTCCCATACGAACCCATTCCACAGTAAAAGCACAAAATAAATAAAAATGAGGAAGTGGGAATATGGATATAATGGCAAAAAAAGAAAAGAAAATGAAAATAATGAAAAACTAACTCACAAAAACAACAACAACAACAAACTCTTTGTATTAAACTTGGGGAGGGGGTTTTGGGATTCCATTTAGCTAAAAACTTCAGCACTCATAATACATTTTTGATTTTGCCGTCACCCCTCTGTTGTTCCAACTGTCCGTAGGCAGAAATACAAAAATTGCAGGAGCTCAATCTGTAGTTTTAACAAAAACCCGGAGCTGTCAAAAGTTTTGCATCATCTAGAGAGCACACATTGTTCATTTTCATATACTACTGACATAAAGCTGGCTGAAAAAAATCCTTTACATTTATTTCACAACAATTTAGCATGTTTGAGAGCTTCTTCTCTTTTTTACTATTTGCTAGACCACAGCTCCAACATGTATCATAAGACCATAGACAACTAGTATAGATATGCACAAGAAAAGAAAGGAACTTTAGTGTGCAAAGCTACAGGTGAGTGTATGGAGTCGCCTGTGGTCTCTCTCACACCTGCAGGGCCGATATAAGACTGGCTCTGATACCCACACCGGCTCTGAAATGGCCCAGCAGACAGAACGGAGACTCGGCACCATCCTCCTCTTAAAGAGGAGTCATCTTCACCTGATGAACCCACCTGGCGCCTTTTGCAAAAGGAAACTACCCATTCAACTACTTTGAGGAGTCAGTAGTCTTACGCTCTAGAAGCCCTGCTGTCATTAATAGCCAAAACATTAGCATCCATTACAGAATCACTCCAGCCTGAATCTACATGAAAATTAAATTTCACCTTCATCAAGGAGTAAATGAACACATGGAAAGGTGAAGTAATCTTATTTACTAGACGAGCTGTTTGTATAATTACACAGAAAGAGTAGGAAAAGGTCAGCTGGGGTCGCTATTTGCATGAGTAAGTAATTTGCAGATTGTCAGTTATAATAGCAGCGGCAGATGGATGTTCCTGTGGATAGGGTTAAATTAGCCTCAATAATAGGCAATTACACTGTGATCAATCCAGATGATAGATTTAAGTGGCAATACACACGGACTGCACGAGGCACCGGCTGATTTCACATTCCCATCTGATCCCGTTCCACTGCCAAAGTGACGACTAGACGTTTGTATAATTACACAGGAAGAGTAGGAAAAGGTCAGCTAGGGTCGCTATTTGCATGAGTAAGTAATTTGTAGATTGTCAGTTATAATAGCAGTGGCAGATGGATGTTCCTGTGGATAGGGTTAAATTAGCCTCAATAATAGGCAATTACACTGTGATCAATCCAGATGATAGATTTAAGTGGCAATACACACGGACTGCACGAGGCACCGGCTGATTTCACATTCCCATCTGATCCCGTTCCACTGCCAAAGTGACGACTAGACGTGTCAAAGCGCAAAGGTGGCGACGGAGGTGTGACAGAAGAGAAAGAGGGCGGTCACAAAACAGCCTCTTGTCACCCAAAGAGAGAAAAGGTCACGTTGGCAGGAAGACAGTGAGGAGGAAAGAGTGACGGTTCGCTTGTGCGGCGTTATGAATGCGCACAGGACAAAGAAATGTGATAACCTTAATTTCTCACTGATAAATCATTCCGATTCTCAGATAGGAATTTGGTGAAAAGAGATATGGCCGCTACATTTTAAAGTGGAGTCAGCCAGGACATCTTCATGCCCTTGTATCGGCGCAGATGTTTTATTGCCACCGAAGCACTTGCATACAGAGCTGTAATTAACGCGGGAAAATAAAACTATTTCATGAGCGAGCTCTAATGGATGTGGGTGTACACCGCTAGGGCCGATTCTGCCCGGAGACAGGCTCTCATTGGCTGTGGCCACGCCCCCAGTCATGGACACGGGGCCAAAAGTTCCCTTTTCTGTTATGAGCACTAGGCTAATTAAGATTTGACATAAAAGTGTCAATAAAATATGTAGCCTCTTAACATGGGATGGGTTTGATTTCACAGGGATACATGCCCTTGTGTGAGAACGAGTAAAATGAAACACAACAAAAAGGGAGACAACTCCATGACATTAGGACAAGAACATTAAAGAAAGTGGTAGTCCTGACTCCTTCAAACACACAAACGATCAACAAACAGCGATTTAGACTGTTAAATAAGCAGACGTAGACATAAGCTCAATGACGCTTCCAGGATAGTTAGCAACCTCCCCGGGGAAAGCCAATAGCATTAAAAGGTCTTTCCAATACTTGTACATATGGGAGGCCTAACAGCTAATTCAATGGCTTCGATCGTAATCGTCAGCATTCAGCCAGGCCCAGATTAATGGCCCTGTCGCTTGTCCGTCATCAATCAGCTCCGCCCGCCAGCTGTCATAAATTACCGCTCATAAATAAGATGGAACAATCAGGCAAACTCTATCAATTTAGTCCTGATCAGCCCACGCCTCTCAGGCCTGACAGTCAAATGCTAATGTTATTTTGCTCCAAAAGCTAGGCTGTCAATTAAGAAAGGTCTCGTAAGGCGACGGCGGTGCGATGAATATAGTGAGTTAGATTAAACGCCTGTCTGTCTGAATGAGAGAGTATAGATGAGCAGAACGTTAAACACAACAGCAACAAATAATCATGCTAATTAAATATTCCTTGAGGACAAGTTTATATGGCAGATTTAATCATTGTAAGACTTTAGCTGGCAGTACTTCCTCCAACCACTAGGGGGTCACACTCCTGCCATGACCAGCAGCATTACTCCCAGCCACAAGGGGGATGTCTGCTGCCTGCAATCTTCCTCCCAGTTGCCAGGGGGCAACCATTGGCAAGAACTCTCAGCTCTGCTTAGCAATTATTGTTGATGATACTCACCTGTGTAGGGCCCTATTTAAGTTTGCCTTTAGCCATTGTGTTTTGTTCAGTCTTGAGCCTACCTACCTGTGTATCCTGTTGCTAACCGTGAGTCTTTTGTAAGCCATTGTGCTTGTTTTTGTTTTCTCCTTTTTGTGACTATTGGAAGCCTTGCTTCTGGTTTTGTTTGTACTTTGTTCCTTGTTTTTTTAATCTCTACAAGTAAAAATTCTCGTCTCCGTGAGATTTTGTCATTCCTCTGCACTTGGGAAAACTTCTAGAAAATCCTCAACCTGGAGTTAGCTCACTCAGGAAGAGGGCCAGCTCTGTGTCCAGGAGATCAGGGTTCTAGCCCAGCTAAGACAACACTCAAGATTATTTGTCTATAGTCTGGCTGTCCTTGCATCTATATCATTACAGCAAGACTGAACCAAAGATGGACCCAGCAGAGAGTTAAAGTCCTTCATCAAACGTGGAGAGAATATTATGTGAGCTCACCAATCATGATTCTATTCACCATCATGAACGGATACTCACGGAAATACTGCAGCGTTTGGACTCTCTAGCCTTGCCCCAAAATCCCCCGTCTCAGGAGGTTCTTGAGTTACCTACGCCACTGCCCATCCTTCCTCAACCTCAACCAATTCCAGTGGGCCCTCTTCTTGAGCCCTTCTTGGGCTACCACCTCCTGAAAGATATGGAAATATCAGGGGTTGTCGAGGTTTTGTCACCCAATGCTCTCTAGCCTTCCAACTGCAACCCAGTAGTTTTCCTACAGAGGGCAGTCGGGTGGCTTATATCATCACTTTATTAACCGGAAGAGCTTTGGAATGGGCTACGGCTCTCTTAGAGCATCATTCACCATTTACTTCTGACTCTGAGCAATTCCTAGCAGATTTGTATTTCTCGTCTCCGTGAGATTTTGTCATTCCTCTCTAGACTTGGGTCTAGAAAATCCTCAACCTGGAGTTAGCTCACTCAGGAAGAGTGCCAGCTCTGTGTCCAGGAGATCAGGGTTCTAGCCCAGCTAAGACAACACTCACGATTATTTGTCTATAGTCTGGCTGTCCTTGCATCTGTATCATTACAATCATGTTTAGTTGCATGATTACGCTAAAATATTATGTATCATAAGAATAAAGTATGAAGTATCACAAAGTCTAGAGGGATGATTTCATATTCAGGATGCATCATGCTAAAAACTAAACTTGCTAAAACTAAAACTATTCAAAATTGTTTTCATTAATTGAAATAAAGCTGAAATAAAATAACAAATTATATAAATATTAGATGAAAAACTTAAAAATCTTAAATGAAAATGAGAAATTTAGTCTTGGCAACTAGCAGAAATAAAACAGGTCTAAGTTACTAAAAAAGTACTGAAATGATTAAAACTGTATAACTTAAAAAATAAAAAGCTAAATAGAACTATTTAAAAAAAAAAAAGAAATGCACTTAATAAAATGATTAAAACAAACTAAAATTAAACTGAAAATATAAAACTAAAAGCCAATTCAGAATACTAATAAATAATATAATATAAATAGTACACTGTAGTATTTATATTATTGTATAAATAACACTGACTTAAAGCAACGACCCACTGTAGCAATCATTCAGAACACCTTAGCAAATTTATAGTCTCAGCCTATATGAATAGCAAATGTATAGTCTCACGCCCACGGACCGTTGGCTAAACGTCTGATGCATATGGCACACAAAAGTGGAAACACTTCAGGAGTTTCTAAGTCGTCGTCGGATTGGTTGAATTATACAGGATTTCCGGGAGACGTGCGTGTCGCGTTCTTTAACGTTCCGCCTGGAAACAAAGATGCCATGACACCAAACCCCCTCACGAAAGAAGAAAGCCGTCGTGTTTACAACTATGACGACGAGCGCTTATCAGGATCAACTAAATGCTGGATTTTCAAGAGTATGTGAAATATTTAAAGTTCGCGGCACAGAATCTTTAAAATACGTCCGAGAGTTTTACACACCGGTCTGTTATTGTGGCGACATTTCCACGCCCCGAAACGATGAACGAAACGAACTATGACTGGTTGTTTGACATGTCGGTCAAACGGCCTCATGGTTGGGCCTTGGCCAATGAAAGCTGCCATGGATTCCAGACCTTCAGCCATCAGTCTGAAGGTCTGGCTACGCGAGACTAGCAAATGTATGGCAACCCTCTGTCAACTATCCACAAGCTTACAGACAAGAGTCACATTTTCTTGAGAAAATATAACAAGTCTGTTCAGTCTTTGTGTAATATAATAATTTAGGTATAAAAAGTTCAAATCAAATGCACCAATGACAGTAAATTCTGAAATTTGGAGTGTAAAATACATCTGAGTGAAATGAGAAACAGCGATGTGACCTGGTATTCGTAGGCTGTGTAGGGCAGGAGTTTGTTCTGTGCCATGTTTCATCAGTGCCATTTTTTATTTTGATTTTGAATATTTAGGAATATAAACATAATTTATGTGCTTATCTTAGTAAAACGTGCTGTTATTTATCAACAGTATAGACAACGGACTAAAGGTTTTCTCCTTCAGAAGGTCACCAGCGATGGACTGAAGGAGAAAAGGGAGAGAAGAGAGGAGAGCAAGAGCAAGAGAATAAAGGGAAGGTCGTCTGAAAGAGGCAATGAGTGGCGAGTTGATAATGTTGATGAACCATTATCATCACCCCACTTATCTGGATTTTCACTTCAACATACGTATACAGCTCCAGACTTTAGTCATCCCTCATTTGAGTGCCTCCTTCTTCTGACCGTCTTTGTCTATGCCAAGGATGGAAACATTAGAAAAGGCTCAAGGTTGACTCCCTCCCCCTTTAAGATTCTCTCTCTCTCCTTTTCTTCCTTCGCTCATTTGGTTTTATCAGTGTGTCTGTCTTTGGTGCAGCAACTGAAAAAGTCTGACCAGCTAATTTAGGTTTGCAGCTAGACCATATAACAAGAAAATATCTACTTCCAATTCTATTTAAAGATGCTTTAAGTACTCTGTTAGTTGTTTATTTATCTATCTTCAGCCTCAAATACTAGGGGTAGCTTTACAATATACCTTACGTACCAAAACTCCCGAGTAAACAGTGTTAGTGCTGCATGCTGGTATTTTACCTGTAGTAGGGCTTTAGTGCTGTAAGGGAGAAACTTTGGCTTTGAAACGCACTGTGATGTGAAACAAAAATGAACCATTTCATGTTGGGCTCAGCTGGGTCCCGTTTGTAAAGCGAGTAGCTGATGATGACCCCATTAGATCGTGCAGGGGGGTCCCACTGCACCATAATGCTGAATGGCCCCAGAGCCTGCAGTCTGGGGGGAGTCACACCAGAGGGCGCTGACGGCTGTGTTCTGGCCACTGTCGGTGGACTGGTAGTGGCGCCTTGACTGTTATTGGCAGTGATGGTGTAGCTGTACGCAACGCTTGGAAATAAGGTGAAGTCGTGGTAACGGGTGTCCATGCCAGTGTAAATGAGGCTCCCGTTTCGACGGAGCTCGTACCCTATGATTACTCCATTGGGTTGGATGGGCTCTCTCCATGTGACCTCAACTGATTCAGGGCCTGTGACTTTAAGAGTTGGGGCGGGCATCCCTGAGGGTGGTGCTTCTCTTGTCTGGACTGAAGTGGGCGAACTGGCAGTGCAGCCGCCATTGGTGCAAGCCATCAAGATGAGGATGTAGGAAACATGTGGCTGTAGATCCAAAACCTGTGCACTTAACTTTTTCCCTCAGTAGACCTCCTCATTGTTCATTTTAAGAATATACACCATAATCTCACCATTCTGGATGGATGGAACAGTCCACAACACATTGAGTGAATAGGAAGTGACATCAGACACCATAGGTGGCTCTATGTTGGCAGGGGTGGCTTCTAACATCCTGATCTGTGTCGGCTCACTGGTAACACACCCAGCCACGGTGCAGGCAATGACTGCATAACTGTAGAGAGTGTACGCGGTTAAATCCACATCAGTGTAGTTGATCACACTTGAGTCGAAGCTGAAATGGAAGCCAACGTTGTCCCTCTGAATCCTGTAGGTCAGAAGAACACTATTGGGCTCCAAAGGAGGCGTCCAAGCTACGAAGACATCATTAGGCTTGCCCTCTACATGACTGACAACCGGAGGAGCCAATCCTCTAGGAGGAGCTTGTTTGGTTTGAACTGTGAGACACGGGCTATCGGTATATCCTGCCGCATTTGAAACACGCACTTGAAACTTGTACCTGCTCCAGGGCAGAAGGCCAGACATATAATAGGAGAAGCTGTTAGCCTGGGTGTCGTTCTGGATGAACACAATCTTGGCTCTCATCGCGTCATCTTCATCACTCCGTACCCTGCCATCCTCTAGACTTACAGCCAGAACCTGGTACTGCAGGATCCTGCTGTTGGGCTGGGCGGATGGAGACCAGCGGAGCTCCACGCTGCGGGATTGGACCTGCTCTACCATAGGAGCCGGTTGAGAGGATGGGGCAGCCTCTTCGGTGGTTATGCGTTGAGGTGCAGTCCTTGTACAGCCCGCTTCGGTGCAAGCTTCCAGAACGAGCGTGTACACAGTGTAGTGTTCCAGACAGTGGAAGAGGAACTGACGTGTGAGGCCGCTGAACTCCAAGTTGTCCTCATTGAAGATATTGTACATCTGTGGATATAAATATGGTAAATGACAGCAGATTCTGGAGCTGATATTGCAATGTTACTGTCATTGAGGGAGGCATACTTTGATGACTCCATTTGGAGAGGCTGGTTCAGCCCACTGTAGCAGCAGTGCTCGGCCGTGTTCTCTCTTCTCCACACTGAAGTTAGCCAGGCCACTTGGAGAGGCTTCAAGGGTCTGAATGGTGGTCCAAGGACTAGATACCTGACCTGCTCCAATAACTGCTTCTACATGCACATTATATGTGGTGTACGGCTCCAACCCAAACACATGAGCTTGAAAAATGTTACGCTACAACACAAAAGACACAAATACAATAAGTTATGTTATAAACATAGCAATATTACCATTATTATTGATCAAATTAAGCAATTAATACAATTAAAATACAATTTAATAATTCTAAAATATATTTAATGTTTTATATTATTATCATCATCATCATCATGACTAATAATATAATAACTTATTATCTACAGCATACATTACATAATGTATATTTCATTAAATGCATTATATACAAATTTTTGTGAATGTAGTACTCATGAATAGATCAAAAATTGCAAAGATGGCAAAACAAAACAAAACACAAAACAAAATAAAACAAAACAACAAAATACATAAAATATAAAAACCTTATAAATCACCATATGGAGGCTCAAAATATCAATATTAAAAAGCAAAATATAAAATAAAAATTACTAAATAAAGACATATAACACTGTCAGCATCCATGCTGAATATTAGTTTTGTAAATAGATGTTTGCTTTTTTAACAGAAGAATTATTCATTCCTTAAAAAAAAAAAAATCCCGGAAAAAAACCCAACAAAAACACATAATTCTTACCATCAACAATAAAGCTACAGAGACCCCTCTCTACCATCCTTATGCAGATTTTACACCCCAATACATTACATTGCTGGGAGGCACTGAAGCATTTAAAACGCTACCTTTTTACGTGGTTGAAAAATTGAGAACATTTGGACTATAAACCAGCAAACATATGCACATTGTCAATAGAGACAGATGTTTAATTTCACTTTATTTCAGCACAGAGACTTATATTCTGCCCCTAGATGGCAATGCTATCAAACACTTTCCTAAACACGGGCACCAAGACATTAACAAGCAGGTGCTCCCTCATCCCGGATACTCAAGGCAGCCATTAAAAAGCGACTAAGAGAATTGATTTTTGTTATAGATTTCCAAATAAATGTTTAGGGCACAGATCCCTAAAATGGGAAGTGTTTAAGTTTTGATTAAGAGAATTGGTTATGCTGCCTTTTTAGGTGTGCATAGATCCACCATACATCAAATTCTCAACATTACAGAATTACGTTTCAAAAGAGAATGTGTCAAGTATTTCAGTTATGTAAAACACACACTTTAAATTCTAAACAATCCTTTATATTAAGATCCATTGCAGATGAACCTCTGTACGGAAGCCAACAGCAGCCAGGCTTCTGGACAAAAGCACTGAATTCGGGCTTTCTGCAATTGAGGCAGAAAGAGGCCTCGCTGTTTTAAACATTAAAGAGGTATCAGAGTCAAAAGCACATTTAGCATTAGCTCAGGGTATCAGTCATTTGTTAATGGGGAAAGAAGTCTTTTAAAGCCCTTTTTCTTTCCTCTTTTCCTCTTTCAACTGAGCACAGGTCTCCCTTGTCTCATCAGCTGCTTACATATATGTTATTTCCTGTGACAGCGCTGGGGGCTGCTTGGGCCAGGGGATGATTTTAATTAAGAATAACCATGAGGATTTGTCACAACAATTATGCTGATTAGATGAAAGTGGAGATTCCTGACCCTTCAAAGGTGTGGGACTGCTTCATTTGCATACAGTAGACATACTGTCCCGGCCTGCCACTGCTGACTTCAGCCTGAGCTGGATTTTATTAGTTTCATGCTAACAGCTACAAGGCCTGGGAAATGCCTCATCAAAAAGCATCAAATGGAGCCTTTGGTCATGTTTTAAGCAAGCTACACTCAAACTCTGTCAAAAACGTAGGAGAATTTTAGGCAGATAAAATAATGCACTGATGCATTTTGTTGTAAGTATTATCATTCATCTCTGAATATCCCTGAATGTCTAATGTTTATTTTTTTATACACACATAGATTCTTGAATATAATAAACATCTTCTCTACACTGGTATATTAAAACAAACTGAGGAAAGGTATTCATGATGCACATTTCAAAACCACCTTTCACAGGCTGTTCACGCAAAAATTAAAGTTCTGTGATTTTGTCCATAGATTGAAAGTCAATGGAATCCAAAACAACATTAAACCACACTGACTTTCATTATATAGACAAAAAACTGTAAATTTATCTTTTGTGTTATGCAGAATAAAGAAAGTCATACATGTTTGGAACAACATGAGGGTGAGTAAATGATGACAAATTTCTCATTTTTGGTGAACTATCCCTTTAAAACCAAGTCGTGGCCTAATGGTTAGAGAGTCGGACTCATAACCCAAAGGTCGTAGGTGGGGGGAGTGAATGTACAGCGCTCTCTCCCACCTTCAATACCACGACTGAGGTGCCCTTGAGCAAGGCACCGAACCCCCAACTGCTCCCCGGGCGCTGCAGCATAAATGGCTGCCCACTGCTCCGGGTGTGTGTTCACGGTGTGTGTGTGTTCACTGCTGTGTGTGTGCACTTTGGATGGGTAAATGCAGAGCACTAATTCTGAGTATGGGTCACCATACTTGGCCACATGTCATGTCACGTCACTTTCACTTTTTTTCACTTTCACTTTAATATTTCGACCACTCCATGGCTCTCATTCCTGCCAGTACCTTAGTTTAACTGTTGAGAAAGTCTACAGAATTTAGAGCATCATTTCAAAGAATCTTCCCTTTTGTTCTGCAGTACTAACAACTGACAACCAGATCCTGAGATGCCTTGACACTATTAATTATTTGTGGTTTAGATGTAAAGTTCTGTTCAAGCCAAGCCTCAATCAGATGGAGGGCTCTTGAATCACTGAGCTGTTCTTCAGACTGAGCCGGTGTCTGATGAAGGAAACCCCTCATGCATGCAAACGCACACATAAAGAAACAGACGAAAGTACCATTTACCTCTTCTGAATGTGGCAATCTGAGTATGTATGACAATCAGGACTGTGAATGATGGAAGCTGTTTTCAGAAAATAAAAGCTCATGCAGTTAAGTACACCACTAACTTTAGCTCTTTAAATAAGAAATTAGATTTAACAGGCTCTCTTAGAGTGTTTACTTAGTACTACAATCCGAAAGCAGATTCCAGACAATATAATAGCAGAATAATGCTTTTCAGTGTATTGTTTGGCTTTCTATAGTATAGAAGATGTCTATATAATAATTTATTTAAAAAATGTATATTTGTATATAATATTTAAAAATGTATATAATATATATTTATATAATATATAAATATATACATGCACATATACAGTATACATGTCCTAACCACCAGGCAACGACTCCTTTGACACCTATAAACATTTTTGAATCTTTAAGCTACACAAATAAAATCCTCAATTGTGTCACCAGCCTGGTCTGAAACTAGGAATGAGATTAAAGTTTGTGAAAGCTCAGAGGAATCCACTATCAAAATCCACAGGCCGTCGGGAGCTCCCCTCTGTGTGTCCTTTCGGCAAATGAGCGTGGGCTCAACCAGGGCCCAAACGAGCTACTCACAGTTCTGCTTCAACAGTGTGTATACGAGTCTACACAAAGACACAGTCCAACGCGCCGCCATCATGTTTATGCACTCTTCACTGTGTTCTTAATGATAAACTAACAGATTGTAAACATGCTGCTGGAGTTTCAACCCCCCCTCATTTTTTTTCCTGTGCATTTTTTAAACAATGTCCTTCATGTTAGAGTGGTTACAGGCAGCAGAAGGACATCATTAGAGCCATGGTTAAACTGTAATTTACACCATTAGGAAGGCAGGAGCAATTTTTATTGCCTAGTAAATTTCAGCTCTGAAATATTTGGACCATATGGCTCAATTTGTGTAATAACCTTAATTTCTTGCACCCTTCGGGTTCGCCTGCATCTCTGCTTGCCACTCCGACAGAGTTGGGCTTCTGTGCGCAAAACGCGAAGCGTCTATAGAGCGGCGGTGGAGATTAATAAGGTGTCACGTCCTGTTTGGGTGAAGGCATTGGAACAGCAGCCAGATGGTATCTCTGCAAATGACTGTCAGGGGTCCTGATCTAATCAATAGGATGTATTAATACATCTCCCATCGCTGGGGTTCTCATGGGGCTGCTGAGCAACATCTGGAAAGATCAGGAGGGGGAGAGAGAGTACGAGAGGCAGAGAGAGCACTAGAAGTTATGTACAGACAGCAGAGGAAAAAGGCGATAGCGTTAAGAAGGAAGAGAAAGTGTGAGAGCCAAAAAAAAAAAAAAAAGGAAGAGAGGAAGGGATGGGACAGGTCTGTTCAGACCGCCTGTGCTCCGTAGCCTCATTCAGTCCCGCCGCCAGACGTCCACATTAATCACACGCACTGGCACGAGGTACGGCACAGCCAGGGATCAATAGCAGCCCCACCCACCAAAAAACAAAAAGAAAGGAGGATGGGCATGCTCAGACAACAGAAGACCACAAGCTTTACTCTCTGCTAAAGCGCTACTGAACAACATTACACCATCTGCTCCACGATCTGACTCGACTCTACATACTATGTGTCTAAGCAGCGATTTCTAAATCGAAATCAAAGACAAAACATCTAGCACAAACTCTTTTTGGATTGATTTGATTTCTACAGCGTGTTTACTGGTCAGGGCTCAACAATAAGGATGACACATGTTTGTATGTCAAATAAACAACATTTGGTTTTAATAGCGTATTCAAGTGTTGTTATCATTAACTAAGACTAAAAATCTAAAACGTTGTTTCCGGTAATTTAAATACAGCTAAAATAACAAAAAACATAAATAACCTATTAGATGTACAATTAAAAATGTTTCAGAAATAAGTGTGATTAGGTTGAAGTTCTAACACTGTTAAATCTAAAAACTGAAATTAAAGTTAAATAAATATATAAAAACACTAAAAATGCAAAACACATAAAATAAACTAAAACTAAACTAAAACTCAAAATATACAAAAGGCTAATTAAAATATAAAAAAACCCAACAACAACATTGGCGTATTCTGTTGATGTAAATAAGTAACCAAGATAAATATATCCAGTCTTAAAAGCATCAGTTAAAATGGGTAAAAACCATTTTAAAAATTTGTTCAATGAATTTGTTCAGTGATAAAATACATTTTTAAAAACAATTTTTAATTTATATTCTTTTATTATTTTAATTTAATTAATTTAATAGCTATAACTGGTAAAGGTATTACTTTGCATACTGCAGCTATTTTTAAAATTATTTTTAAATAATATAATATATCTAAAAAATAAGCTGTCACGCTTACACTGTCTGAGGAACGATGGAGACAAGGAGTATAATAAACAGTGTTTTTAATTCACGAAACACTGGGGTAATCCAACACAGGAGTGAGGAATGACACATGTACAGACGAAGTAGACCCGACAGGGAAGAAACGCAAAGACAGGAGCTTAAACGCTAGGGATAATTGGAGACACACAGGTGGATCACATAAGACAATCAGACTAAACGAGGACAGGAAAATGACCAAATAAGGAAACACAGGAAGGACTACGGGGGCAAAACGGATATGTCAGACAAAAAGTCTGGAAGGGGGGCGGCAGACAGAGTCCAGGGAGGAGACGATGGAGGGAGGAGCCAGGGAGGAGACAGGAGGGGCTTGGAGCAGGAGGAGTCCAGCTGGACCCAGGCCACGGCCATAATGATGGCCCACGGTGGAGCCGACGGAGGGAGGATCCATGGAGGAGGAATGGCCGCTGACTCCAGGGGGCCGACCAATGGCGGCGGAGCAGGTAGTGGAGGAGCCCGAGGTGGAGACGGAGAGCCAACGAGCCGGGGGGATACCGAGGATCCGGGGGGCCAGGGTGGAGCCGAGGGCTCTAGCGACCAAGGCGAAGGCGGAGATCTGCGGCGGAGCCGGAGTGACTGAGGACCAAGGTGGAGCTGGCGGAAGGAAGGAGCCCAATAGAGCCGGTGGGACGGAGCAATGAGGTGCAGCCGGAGGAGCGGAGACCTGAGGCGATAGCAGGCGCCTACCAAGGCGGAGCCGGAAGGACGAGGGAGCCCGGTGGAGCTGGTGAATCGATGGGTGACGGTGGAGGCGAGGGAGCTAGGAGCCGAGGTGGAGCCGCTGGGTCTACGGGCCGTACCAAGGCGGAGCCGGAAGGACGAGGGAGCCCGGTGGAGCTGGTGAATCGATGGGTGACGGTGGAGGCGAGGGAGCTAGGAGCCGAGGTGGAGCCGCTAGGTCTACGGGCCGAGGCGGAGTCCGGGCCTTGGAGGCTGGAGGCAGAGGTGAGGGATTCACCAGCCACGGCGACGCTGGAGGATGGCAGACCCGCAGAGCTCGCACCGTATTGATGGTGGGTTGAGGGCGAGCAGAGGGGCTGCCAGACGACAGCGGGGGAGGAGGCAGGAGCGGTTGGGTGGGTGGTCATTCGTGAGCCTCCGGGCTCAAAGCCCACTCCTGGCTGGACTTGGGGACTGAGTCTCTCTCATGGCTGGACTGGGAAACGGGAGCCCACTCTGGACTGGACGTGGGGACAGGAGACTACATAGGGCTGGACGAGACCAGCAGGGACAAAGGAGAGAGGAAAGTGGGCAAATCGGCTTCCAGCTCCGTTTCCCAGTCAATAAGGTCCCCCTCGAAGTCCAGCAGTCCCAGATGCACTATCAGCTCACCCTCAGCCTCGGTGCAGTGGGCGAAGCTCCACTCCGAGCTCTCTCTGTCCACGGCTTGCTCCCTCGCTGTGGGCACTGTTGCCGGCTCTCGCACCTGATCTGACGGGTTAAGCTCTACATCCTGGATCGGAAGCCCCCTCTAGACTGAACACGGGAACAGAATGGCGCTCTGGAGGAGCGGACACTTGGGGGCGCCTTAGAGGAGCGGGCACTGGAGGGCGCTTTCTAGGAGCGGGCACTGGAGGGCGCTCTGGACTGGATTCGGGGACTGGAGCCCTCTCCTCTTTGGCACTTTCACCGCGCCATACTCAGCTCACCCTCAGCTGCGGTGCAGGGGGCGGAGCTCCTCTCCAAGCTCACACCGTCCGCGGCTTTCTCCCTCGTGACGGGCATTATCACCGGCTCTCGCACCTGGTCTGACGGATACAGCTCTACGTCCGGGGCGATCCTTTGCTCAGTTGCTTGGCTTTGCGCTGGCTCGCTGATCGCGGCGGGAATTGGCTCTCCGTCATCGGTGGGTTCAGGCTTTTGCTCCACACAGCGGGGAGATGGTGGGCTGGGCTCTGGGTCGGGAGTCCACTCCACGAAGGCGGCGAATTCCGCTCGAGGACCATCTTCGGACGATGGCGCTCTGCACGCGGTGTTCAGGCTGGCGTCATAGAACGCACAGAGCGCGTCGTTTGGGTAGCTGGTAAGTTCGTCGAGAGCCAGAAACAGTCTGGTATGGTCCCCGAGCGAGCGCGCCCCCTGCTCCAGCAGGAGGAGGAGGAATTCGGGGCGAAGGAGGGGATCCATTAGGGCACACCATGGAAACAAAAACACTGAGAGAAAAAGAGAGAAACAAAACGGAGGGGAAACATGCAATTTAAACCGTTTTAGGTCGGGTCTTCTGTCACGCTTAAACTGTCTGAGGAACGATGGAGACAAGGAGTATAATAAACAGTCTTTTTAATTCACGAAACACTGGGGTAATCCAACACAGGAGCGAGGAATGACACATGTACAGACGAAGTAGACCCGACAGGGGAGAAACGCAAAGAAAGGAGCTTAAATGCTAGGGATAATTGGAGACACACAGGTGGATCGCATAAGACAATCAGACTAAACAAGGACAGGAAAATGACCAAATAAGGAAACACAGGAAGGACTACGGGGGCAAAACAGGTACAAAAGTCTGACATAAGCAATATTATGTAATATATAATATTAAAAACAAATGGGAATGTATAGGTTTTTTAGTTCATAGCTACATAAGATGTACAGCTATTATTGCAATATAATATATAAAGATAAACTGATATAATATAATATATTGCTTGTTGAGGATTTTTCCTTGTAATATTTACAAGTGCATGCACTAGCAGGAATGACAAGTTTTTTTCTCTGCATAATCCTTCATTCTCAGACATGAAAACAACTTCACTCCACCAGAGAACATTAACCTGTAGCCACTCAACAGTTGGCAACAGCTAAATCAATATGATGCCCCACTGCAGGCCAAGTATTGACATGGCAGGCGGACAGCTGATATAGCACAAAGTCAGTGTCCAAAAAAAGATTCTGCAGGATCGATGGATTATAAATGTAGCCGTGAGAAATTGCACTAATACCCACACTATAATTTCCCCGTGGCAGCTGTTATGCGATTGGGCAGTGTCTTCAGCAGATGACCATGGAAAAACTCAGAGCAGTATGGGTACATTAACATTTATATTGTAAACTCCTTTCTTTACATCACAAATAATTAGCCTGGTTCTATCTAAAAAGGCAAAACTAAAAATACTAGTGCTATTTCTATTTCAAAATATTTATTTCCAAAAATTTATTCTCATAAAATTCACATTTTACATTAAATATTCTATAAAAATACACATTTTAATCATAAGTTATATTATAAAATTACAAAAAATGTACAATTTGCAAAATGATAAATTTGCATCAGCCATTAGGAGGCCAGGGTCATAACTCAAGAGGGCTGAGGACACGTGGAAAATTAATTACAAGCTGATTAACTGCAATCTGACGTCACACGTTCACCACTGAAGCCGACCTCTGGAGGTCAAGAAAACCTGAAAGGACTGCCAAGAGAATAGAAGCGGAACAGTAAATTACTCTCAAAGAAAAGAGGGGTGCTGATAAAAGGCCTATCCTGGATGACGTTCATTAATTGCTATCAAAATAATTAATCTGTCTATTAGGCAGGCATCTATCTGGCGCTCTGTGGGAGAAGCTGAACTCCTCAGTGGGTTCTGGATTCTTTCCCCTGTGGTGTTGCTGCTATCAGGGGGCAAGCTGGCTCTGTTCACACTTGTTTTGAACAGGAGCTCAAGCTGAAGCCTTTAATTTGGCCATGATGCAGTTGTGAGCATCTGCGAGGAAAGCAGCACACTATTTTTCCTCGGTGTCAAACATGAGAACGCCACGAATCACAGCGGCTACTTTTATAGGTGGAGACATCAGCGGATGAGGAATCTGTGTAAACATGCGAGCAATGGGCTGATCGCTGATGAATGATCTCAGACAGATGCTGATGCTGGAGACTGGAAATTTCAGGTGCTGAAGCTGAACTCGGAACTAGAAGCAGTTACAGCCAAAAACACTACGTAGCAATCTCTGATTAGACGACCGGAGAGACACAACTGGACAATGTTCTGTCAGTAAATCCGAAAGGTAATTATCCTGTAAAAGTGAGAATAAAAATATGAATTAAAAAAATAAATCTTACTGAACTTCTAAACAGTAGTGTATACAATTTATTAATTAAAATATTGCAAGTTTGTATTTGTTTTGTGTAATATATTGTTTTGTGTTTCATTATTAATAAACTCTTTAAATTTTGCTGAAAAGTCTACTGTAGGCTACTTAATTGCCATTGTCACAACCTCATTTATTGTGACAAAATTACTTCAGCTATTTGTGTTTAATAACTGTATGTTTTTTTTCATGGGTAATAACAAGGAAAATGTCCAACAGCTTTTTTTTGGTAACCAAAACTTTAAGATATGTGCCTACACAGAAAATGACTTTACCAAAATTGACCAACCTTCAGAACTATTCACTGATGTAAAACCTGTGTCAGCTAGCCCCAGTCCCCCTATATTGTCTTATATATCATATTATTTTTCACATTCAGAAAGTAGCATCATAGTCGGCACCGATAGCCTTGTGAGCAGCGCACCGACATACAGCGCTGTTGCGCTACAAGCATCCTGAGTTTGAATCCCGGCTCGAGGACCTTTCCCGATCCCGCCCCCCTCTTTCTCTCCCACTTCGCTTCCTGTCAGCTCTACACTGTCTTATCATAATAAAGGCAAAAACAGCAAAAAATAAATCTTAAAAAAAAAGAAAGTAGTCTCATATCTGTGCAACTCCTCTCAGAGATGATAGCGTAGTTTTGTCAACTGATAATCACAGATAACAGTTTCTTTGATTCTTGTTTCTGTCTAATAATAGGAAAAAAAGTGTTGCCTCTCTATTCATTTGATAGATTAGTGAAAAAATATTTTTTGTGGGTGCTATTTCATGGATCATTACTCAATCGTCTTGCTTGTTTGTACATGGTTCATTTATAACTTCTCACACAATGTATTGTACAGCATATCGAATTGATGAAAGAAAAGAGTATTACCAGAACTGTACGAGCAGTAACAGTTGTGGAGTTGAACATAGGATCGTTGTGTAGTTTCTGGTACACCACTTTGTACTTGGAGATCACTCCGTTTGTCATGTTAGGCTGGATCCAGCTCAGCAGAAGAGAGTAGGCACTGGTGGGGTGGGCCGAGGGTGCGCCCATCCCCTGCAGTTCTGCCTCTAGAGTTCGGACGGAGGTCCAGGAGCTGGAAGCAGAGCCTTTAGAGTTGACGGCAGTGACTCTGTGTTCATATTCACTGAATGGTAGAAGGTAACCTGAGGCATCGATGAACTCTAGGGG
Source organism: Sinocyclocheilus anshuiensis (assembly GCF_001515605.1). NCBI lineage: Eukaryota > Metazoa > Chordata > Actinopteri > Cypriniformes > Cyprinidae > Sinocyclocheilus > Sinocyclocheilus anshuiensis. The sequence continues at coordinate 1,562,965 of NW_015544247.1, forward strand.
ACCTTCGGTCCAGATGAACATCAGCAGTTCCTCTTGAGTTCTAATTGGTTGTCTGGAGGAAACGGAGTTAAGATTAAATGAAAAACCAGAAATACTTCATCTACCATAGAATGAAAGATTACAAAAACATGACAAAATGCATAAAGCGTCTTCTTTAAAGTTCCTTCAAATGCCGCTGCAGTTAAAAATGAAGCCCCAAAACAAACAAATCTAGTTGGGGTGCCAAAGGAAGGTTGCAGAGATGAGGAAGAACACACAGAGGAGGGTGAGGAGCAGGGGCAGAGCGCTGGGCTTTGCTCAAGCTTCGTTAATTCCTCCACATTAGAGGCCTGGCTTCCATGCTGCTGGAGAAAATGACATTCACCGCTCTAATGTGGCCCCTGCCGGCCCCACTTGCACCGCAACGGCCTAATCTCACCCACCGCATTAAAATAAAGCCAAACAGAGGCTGGCAGGGGAGAGGAACGTCTCACACCATGGCGCTAAACTACAGCACACAGCTGCGATCAGCAGTCTGTTCCACACACATACCGACACTGCATCTGGAACACAAGACCTTCTGCTTCAGGAAGTCAGGAAGTAAACATAGTAATAGACATTTTGTTTTTCATACGTTTGCCCTGATAAAAAATGAATGTTTAAGACTTCGATCTAAATTAAACCCTGTCCAGTAAAGCAAATTAAAAAATATTTCCAGAAGAATAAGATGTAAGGGCATGGACTCTCCTACACACAAAAATCCTTTTTGGGAATTCTGGATATGACATAAGCAGGGTCACAGGTCAGTCGTAATGAAGTGACTACAAAGAAAGATGCATAATAAAAGATCTTACTCATTATTAGCAAACCGAAAATGTCATCTTTGACTGTAGAAGGGTCATGACATTTTTTTCATCCATTGGTTACAAATTTTTGCAATAGCACTTCTTCACTTACACAAAGCTTTGCTTTTACAGGAATTAATTACATATTAAATATATTAAAGAAAACAGTTTTTTTCATAATATTTCACAATATTTATACTGCATTTTAATGACACTTCCATAAAAAAATTAAAAATTATTACCTATATATAAATTTCAGCCACTCTTTCATAACACTAGGATCCATTGGATGGACATAAAGAGCAGTAGGTGCTACACACAGCCAGGAAGAGTACAAGGTTTTCCAAGTTTTACTCATTTTTTAAATTAAATATCTATCCTGCTTCCTCCTTATGAGGTCAAAAATCCAGAATTTTTGAACGGAGACATTTCTGCTGATTAGTCCTAATACTATCTATTTCCATATCAATAAATCAAACTCTTTTACTTTAAAACATCAACAAGAATTTAATTTATCATATGAAATGACTCATTTAAGAAGTCCAGCGTCTTGAGGCTGTAACAGCTAGATGAATAAGTAGTTCATCAATGCTTGTATTGTCTCACCAGCATCTTCTGCATCAACTGTATGCATGCAATATGAACACGGATGAATTCTTAGGAACTGATTTACAATAATTCTGTACAGCAGCCAAGGACTATCCCAGGTAGGTAGGTAGGTAGTCTCATTCTCCTGTGTAATATAAGTTAATATAAGTTAGATGCATGGAGGACAAACATCCCTGAGGAGGGGTCACTCACTTCACAATCTCAGATAACCTCCAATGAGCTGAATACATACACAATAGCACATTAAACGACTACATTTAGCACAGCGCTGATCGCCGGTATTAAGATGAGCAGATAGAATAATACACCAAGTCCTTTAAGCCACGAGTGAATTCTCTGCCCCCTGAATGTGATGTATTTGCCAGAGTTTATCCCGCTTCCAAATCAGGGCTAAGATGAAATCCAGTCATGCGTTCGTCGGAATGCCCCGGCATCTCTGGCTATGCTAATGATATTTTCTTAAGATTTATGCGGGCTTAGACTGATCTGACCTTGCATATGAATGACACTGGTCAACAAGCTGTGTTGCCCTTGACTAAAATCTTACCTTGTTGCTAACACACACACACACACACACACACACACACACACACACACACACAATCACGTAGATGCCGTAAACACTGTTTTTGCTGCCATCCAAGAGCAAGAATGTTGGGAAGACGTCTCAATTTATGGTTTAATCTGATCATTGTCTGGAATCCTTCAAGTCAAATCTAAATGGTTTAAATTGGCCTTCACGATGTGCAGCAATAAAGGTTCAAGCACGGCCGGCTGTGTTGTTTCTGACCATAAGGGCAATGATGGCAGCGTAATGATAGAGTTAGCTACTCCCCGGCGCATCGCTCTCCGTTCTCCTTGATGCTTCTGTAACAGCGGAGCAAAGCATTCTGATGTGATCGTGCCATGTCAGTCTTAGCTTTATTCCCTCTGTGCGGGGTGCAAGCATCATGGCATTCTGTTTCATATTGCTCTCAAACAGCTCTGAATGTGCCTGGAATAATCAAAGTCAGCAGGGCAATGTCATCTTCCATTTAGAGCTGCCGATCAGCCTCTCTCTCTTCTCTGCACTCAGATACCACAGTCACTGATATACACCTGATATCCACATAAGCACTCCACACACCATTCTGCGTTTTCCTGCTGTCAGACAGACAGGAACTAGAGAGGAAATGTTGACAAGTGTAACCAGCAGTGATTGGCCTGTTCACCTCAAGGTCACGGCATAATTACTGTTTGTGTTCGACAACGTTTCCGGCCTTCCTTTCAAACATGCCCTGACATGGACTCACATCTACACACACATTTATCCCCATGCAAGCTCTGCACTGACATTAGCCTGACAGCATCTTTGTATGGAAGTGCATTTGCAGAGATTGAGAGAGGAGTGCTAATAAATAGTACTGGGTAACATGTCCAACACACATACAGTATATATTTGGAAAATATTTACATGTATATACATTTATATGTTTACATTATTATATTTTATATTACATATAAATACAGTATATTTAATATATAAACATAACATATTTTTCTTAAATATATACATGCATGTTTTTGT